>NC_029772.3:84777521-84778357 GCF_000817695.3 Arachis duranensis
CGTGGCCCAAAGCACTCTGTCTTCCAGTATTACCACCGGATACATACATGCCACAGACACATAATTGGGTGAACCTTTTCAGATTGTTACTCAGCTTTGCTAGAGTCCCCAATTAGAGGTGTCCAGGGTTCTTAAGCACACTCTTTTTGCCTTGGATCACAACTTTATTTCTTTCTTTTTCTTTCTTTTTTTTTCTTTCTTTTTTTTCGAATTTTTTTTTAGTATTCACTGCTTTTTCTTGCTTCAAGAATCATTTTTATGATTTTTCAGATCCTCAGTAACATTTCTCCTTTTTCATCATTCTTTCAGGAGCCAATATTCATGAACCACAAATTCAAAAGACATATGCACTGTTTAAGCATACATTCAGAGAACAAAAGTATTGCTACCACATCAAAATAATTAAACTGTTATTAAATTCAAAATTCATGCAATTCTTTTCTTTTTCAATTAAGAACATTTTTCATTCAAGAAAGGTGATGGATTCATAGGACATTCATAACTTTAAGGCATAGACACTAAGACACTAATGATCACAAGACACAAACATAGATAAACATAAGCATAATTTTCGAAAAACAGAAAAAATAAAGAACAAGGAAATTAAAGAACAGGTCCACCTTAGTGATGGCGGCTTGTTCTTCCTCTTGAAGATCCTATGGAGTGCTTGAGCTCCTCAATGTCTCTTCCTTGTCTTTGTTGCTCCTCTCTCATGATTCTTTGATCTTCTCTAATTCCATGGAGGAGAATGGATTGTTCTTGGTGCTCCACCCTTAGTTGTCCCATGTTGGAACTCAATTCTCCTAAGGAGGTATTGATTTGCTCCCAATAGTTTT
>NC_029772.3:84778482-84778871 GCF_000817695.3 Arachis duranensis
CATCAATGGGGATGTCTCCCTCTATGTCAACTCCAACTGAATAATAGAGGTGACAAATGAGATGAGGAAAGGCTAACCTTGTCAAGGTAGAGGACTTGTCCGCCACCTTATAAAGTTCTTGGGATATCACCTCATGAACTTCTATTTCTTCTCCAATCATGATGCTATGGATCATGATGGCCCGGTCTATAGTAACTTCGGACCGGTTGCTAGTGGGAATGATTGAGCGTTGGATAAACTCCAACCACCCTCTAGCCACAGGCTTAAGGTCATGCCTTCTCAGTTGAACCGGCTTTCCTCTTGAATCTCTCTTCTATTGAGCGCCCTCTTCACAAATGTCTATGAGGACTTGGTCCAACCTTTGATCAAAGTTGACCCTTCTAGTGTAA
>NC_029772.3:84779142-84779353 GCF_000817695.3 Arachis duranensis
ATGTCGGATCTCCGGATATTCACTCTTTTTGAGTTTGAAAGGGACCTCGGGGATCACCTTCTTCAAGGCCACGACTTCATAAAAGTGGTCTTGATGCACCCTTGAGATGAATCTCTCCATCTCTCATGACTCGGAGGTGGAAGCTTTTGCCTTCCCTTTCCTCTTTCTAGAGGTTTCTCCGGCCTTAGGTACCATAAATGGTTATGGAAAA
>NC_029772.3:84780354-84781035 GCF_000817695.3 Arachis duranensis
ATCCAGTTCTTTGGTGAGCAAAGGGGGTTCATCCTCCCAAGTCTCATTTCCAAATAACTTGTCATTTAGCTTCATGATTGCCCCAAGATATTTAGCAACTTGCTCTTCAGTGACATACTCATCCTCTTCAGAGGAAGAATACTCATCAGAGCTCATGAATGGCAGAAGTAAGTCCAATGGGATCTCTATGGTCTCAGTGGGAGCCTCAGATTCCCATGGTTCCTCATTAGGGAACTCATTGGAGGCCAGCGGACGTCCATTGAGGTCTTCCTCAGTGGCGTTCACTGCCTCTTCCTCCTCTCCAAATTTGGCCATGTTGATGGCTTTGCACTCTCCTTTTGGATTTTCTTCTGTGTTGCTTGGAAGAGTGCTAGGAGGGAGTTCAGTAATTTTCTTACTCAGCTGTCCCACTTGTGCCTCCAAATTTCTAATGGAGGACCTTGTTTCAATCATGAAACTTTGAGTGGTTTTAATTAGATCAGAGACCATGGTTGCTAAGTCAGAGGTGTTCTGCTTAGAATTCTCTGTCTGTTGCTGAGAAGATGATGGAAAAGGCTTGCCATTGCTAAACCTGTTTCTTCCACCATTATTGTTGTTGAAACCTTGTTGAGGTCTTTGTTGATCCTTCCATGAAAGATTTGGATGATTTCTCCATGAAGGATTATAGGTGTTTCCATAGGA
>NC_029772.3:84781212-84781703 GCF_000817695.3 Arachis duranensis
TTGTTCTGAGCCAATATGGCATTCAGAGTATCAATCTCAAGAACTCCTTTCTTCTGACTAGTCCCATTGTTCACAGGATTTCTTTCAGAAGTGTACATAAATTGGTTATTTGCAACCATTCCAATCAGTTCTTGAGCTTCAGTAGGCTTCTTCTTCAGATGAAGAGATCCTCCAGAAGAGCTATCCAAAGACATCTTGGACAGTTCAGACAGACCATCATAGAAAATACCTATGATGCTCCATTCAGAAAGCATATCAGAGGGACACTTTCTGATTAATTGTTTGTATCTTTCCCAAGCATCATAGAGGGATTCTCCTTCCTTCTGTCTGAAGGTTTGTACTTCCACTCTAAGCTTACTCAATTTTTGAGGTGGAAAGAACTTTACCAAGAAGGCATTGACTAGCTTTTCCCAAGATTTCAGGCTTTCTTTAGGTTGTGAGTCCAACCATGTTCTAGCTCTGTCTCTTACAGCAAAAGGGAATAGCATAAG
>NC_029772.3:84781810-84783091 GCF_000817695.3 Arachis duranensis
AGATTTGCAAGAATTCAGCTAAAAACTGATGAGGATCTTCCAATGGAAGTCCATGGAACTTGCAATTCTGTTGCATTAGAGAAACTAATTGAGGCTTAAGCTCAAAGTTGTTTGCTCCAATGGCAGGGATAGAGATGCTTCTCCCATAGAAGTGGGGAGTAGGTGCAGTAAAGTCACCCAGCACCTTCCTTGCATTGTTGGCATTGTTGTTGTTTTCGGCTGCCATGTGTTCTTCTTCTTTGAAGATTTCTGTTAGGTCCTCTACAGAGAATTGTGCCTTAGCTTCTCTTAGCTTTCGCTTCAAGGTCCTTTCAGGTTCAGGATCAGCCTCAACAAGAATGTTTTTGTCTTTGCTTCTGCTCATATGAAAGAGAAGAAAACAAGGAAATATGTGGAATCCTCTATGTCACAGTATAGAGATTCCTTGAGGTGTCAGAGGAAAAGAAAAATGGAAGGCAGAAGTAGAAGAATTTGAACTTATCAAGAGAGTTTGGGTTCGAATTATTCATTGAGGAATAGTGTTAGTCCATAAATAGAAGGATGTGAGAAGAGGGGAAGTAATTTTCGAAAATTAAGTAAAAGATTTTGAAAACATTTTGAAAAACACTAATTGATTTTCGAAAATAAAAGTGGGAAAGAAATCAAGTGATTTTTTGAAAAAGATTTTGATTGAAAAACTATTTTTGAAAAAGATGTGATTAAAAAGATATGATTGGTTTTAAAAGGATGTGATTGAGAAGATATGATTTTAAAAACATTTTTTTAAAAAGATTTGATTTTAAAAATCAATAACTTGGCTAACAAGAAAAGATATGATTCAAACATTATACCTTTCTCAACAGAAAAGGCAACATACTTGAAAAGTTGAATCAAATCATTAATTGATAGCAAGTATCTTTAAAAATGGAAAGAAGTTGATTTTGAAAAAGATTTGATTGAAAAGATTTGATTTGAAAAAGATTTGATTTTGAAAAAATTTTGAAAACTAAAAAAAAAAATTTGATTTGAAAACAAAATCTTCCCTCTTGTGCCATCCTGGCGTTAAACGCCCAGAATGGTGCACATTCTGGCGTTTAACGCCCAAACTACTACCCTTTTGGGCGTTAAATGCCCAACCAGGCACCCTGGCTGGCGTTTAAACGCCAGTTTGCCTTCCTCACTGGGCGTTTTGAACGCCCAGCTTTTTCTATGCAATTCCTCTGATGAATGTTCTGAATCTTCAATCCTCTGTATTATTGACTTGAAAAGACACAAATTAAAAATATTTTTGGATTTTTAATA
>NC_029772.3:84783154-84783595 GCF_000817695.3 Arachis duranensis
AGCAATGCATGCAAGACACCAAACTTAGCAGTTTGTATACTACTGACACTAACAAAATGAGAATGCATATGAGAAACACAAACACTCAAGTCAAGAGAAACTAAAGATCAGAGTAATGAAATCATCAAGAACAACTTGAAGATTAATGAAGACACATGAATGAATGCAAGAAGAACAAAGACATGCAATTGACACTAAACTTAAAATAAAACACTAAACTCAAACAAGAAATATTTTTGGATTTTATGATTTTGTAAAATTTTTTGGTTTTTCGAAAATTAAGTGGAAAAAGAAAATAAAGGTATCAAAATTCTTAATGAGAATTCCAGGAATCATGCAATGCTAGTCTAAGACTCTCGGTCCAGGAATTAGACATGGCTTCACAGCCAGCCAAGCTTTCAAAGAAAGCTTCGGTCCAAAACACTAGACATGGCCAATGGC
>NC_029772.3:84783644-84789657 GCF_000817695.3 Arachis duranensis
TCAACAAGCTCTTGTGATGATAAGTTGAAACCTCGGTCCAATAAAATTAGACATGACTTCACAGCCAGCCAGACTTCAACAAATCATCATGAAACTCTAGAATTCATTCTTAAGAATTCTGAAAAATACCTAATCTAAGCAACAAGACGAACCGTCAGTTGTCCAAACTCAACAATCCCCGGCAACGGCGCCAAAAACTTGGTGCACGAAATTGTGATCACTACAACTTCGCACAACTAACCAGCAAGTGTACTGGGTTGTCCAAGTAATAAACCTTACGCGAGTAAGGGTCGATCCCACAGAGATTGTTGGTATGAAGCAAGCTATGGTCACCTTGTAAATCTTAGTCAGGCAAACTCAATGGTTATGAATGATGAATAAAACATAAAGATAGAGATAGAGATACTTATGCAATTCATTGGTGGGAATTTCAGATAAGCGTATGGAGATGCTGTGTTCCTTCCGTCTCTCTGCCTTCCTATTGTCTTCATCCAATCCTTCTTACTCCTTTCCATGGCAAGCTGTATGCAAGGGTTTCACCGCTGTCAGTGGCTACCTCCCATCCTCTCAGTGGAAATGTTCAACGCACCCTGTCACGGCACGGCTATCCAGCTGTCGGTTCTCGATCATGTCGGAATAGAATCCAGTGATTCTTTTGCGTCTGTCACTAACGCCCCACAATTGCGAGTTTGAAGCTCGTCACAGTCATTCGATCATTGAATCCTACTCAGAATACCACAGACAAGGTTTAGACCTTTCGGATTCTCTTGAATGCAGTCATCAATTCTAGCTTATACCACGAAGATTCCGGTTAAAGAATCCAAGAGACATCCACCCAATCTAAGGTAGAACGGAGGTGGTTGTCAGGCACACGTTCATAGGTGAGAATGATGACGAGTGTCACGGATCATCACATTCATCAAGTTAAAGAGCAAGTGATATCTTGGAACAAGAACAAGCGGAATTGAATGGAAGAACAATAGTAATTGCATTAATATTCGAGGTACAGCAGAGCTCCACACCTTAATCTATGGTGTGTAGAAACTCCCCCGTTGAAAATACATAAGCATAAGGTCTAGGCATGGCCGAATGGCCAGCCTCCCATAGTGATCAAAAGATCTAAAGAAAAAGGTTCCAAAGATCAAAAGATGAAAATACAATAGTAAAAGGTCCTATATATAGAAAACTAGTAGCCTAGGGTGTACAGAGATGAGTAAATGACATAAAAATCCACTTCCGGGCCCACTTGGTGTGTGCTTGGGCTGAGCATTGAAGCATTTTCGTGTAGAGACTCTTCTTGGAGTTAAACGCCAGCTTTTGTGCCAGTTTGGGCGTTTAACTCCCATTCTTGTGCCAGTTCCGGCGTTTAACGCTGGGAATTCTGATGGTGACTTTGAACGCCTGTTTGGGCCATCAAATCTTGGGCAAAGTATGGACTATTATATATTGCTGGAAAGCCCAGGATGTCTACTTTCCAACGCCATTAAGAGCGCGCCCATTGGGCTTCTGTAGCTCTAGAAAATCTACTTCGAGTGCAGGGAGGTCAGAATCCAACAGCATCTGCAATCCTTTTTAGTCTCTGAATCAGATTTTTGCTCAGGTCCTTCAATTTCAGCCAGAAAATACCTGAAATCACAGAAAAACACACAAACTCATAGTAAAGTCTAGAAAAGTGAATTTTAACTAAAAACTAATAAAAATATACTAAAAACTAACTAGAACATACTAAAAACATACTAAAAACAATGCCAAAAAGCGTACAAATTTTCCGCTCATCAAGCGCTAAACGAAAACATAGACATATAATAGAAATGGGTCACACTCTCCTATCCCATGCCTCAATGCCGCTAAAATTTTGGGATGAAGCCTTTCTTAGAGCCACTCACATCATAAACCGACTGCCCTCATCTCTTACTCACCAAAAATCACCGTATGAGCTTATAAACAAGCAACTACCTGACTATACAGCTCTTAAGACCTTTGGCTGCTCTTGCTATCCCAAGCTAAGACACTATCAGCCCCACAAATTTGCCTTTAAGACCTCAAAGTGCCTATTCCTTGGCTATTGACCCTTCCACAAAGGATACAAGTGCCTAACCCAAGCTAGTAAAATCCTGATCTCTAGGCATGTGATATTTGATGAGACTGAATTTCCTTTCCCTGTCTTATTTTCAAATTTTACCAATGACCAAAGCCCTACCTATGCTGTACTACATCAGCCCCACACCACATCAACCGAATCCTTTAGACCTGCTCCACACCCAACAGCCCCTGCCCTTCAACTCACAGCGTAGTAGCCTCAACCCAGCACCATTCCCCTTCCTTCACACCCACCCTGTTCCAACCCAGCAGCTAGTGCACCCTCACCAACTCCCCCTTCCAACTCTTACCCCTTAGAGCACACAACCAATACTACTAATGTTGATTCTTGTCCATTATCTAATAATACAGATATTTGCTCTTCTACTGATGTGTTTTCCTATTGTTTTGATGCAGAGTTAACTGAGACAAATGATCAGTCAGCACCCACTCGGACACATCCCATGATCACTAGGTCACCTGCAGGTATCTTCAAGGCAAAAGTGTATCATCTTCAACTCCAGAGTTCATTACTAGACCTCACAGAAATTGAACCTGCCACGGTTGCTCAAGCACTATCCTCATCACACTAAAAGGCTGCCATGGATAAGGAATTTGATGCGTTGATGAAGAACAATACCTGGCGATTGGTCCTTGAGACTACTAACATAAAAATAATTGGGTGCAAATGGGTGTTTCGGGTCAAACGGCAGGCTGATGGAAAGGTGCAAAAGTACAAGGCAAGGTTGGTTGCAAAGGGTTTTCATCAGAGAGAAGGATTAGACTATGATCAGTGTTCAGCCCAGTAGCTAAACATGCTACCGTAAGGATAGTTCTAGCAGTTGCAATGACAAAGGGCTGGAAGGTTCGACAATTTGAATTTAACAATGCGTTCCTCAATGGAGACTTGCATGAGACGATCTATATGGTGCAGCCAGAAGGCTATGAGCACGGGTCTGGTGTGGTATGTAAACTAGAGAAGGCGCTCTATGGGCTGAAACAAGACCCACGATGTCCATGACAAACCCCATTTGTAGGGTTTATCTTGTATTGATTTTAGGGGATTTTATCACCTTTCACCCACATTTATTCAATAAAATAGCATGGTTTTGTATATTCTCCTTTAATTGTGCTTAAGAGTGAAAACATGCTTTTTAGGACTCAAAATAGATAAATTTAATTCACCTTGACTCTATTAGATGCCTTGATATGTTTGTTAAATGATTTAAGGTTTAGGAGACAAAGATTGGATCAAGGGAATGAAGAAAAAGCATGTAAAGTTGGAGAACTCATGAAGAAATGATGGAACCAAAAAGCTGTCAAGCCTGACCTCTTCGTAGTCCACCATTTATCTCCTGGCCTATGTAGATGACATTCTCGTGACAGGCACCAGCATCACTGAAATTGAAAGCTTAATTCAACAGTTACATGCGGTATTCACCCTCAAAGATCTAGAAGAAATGAGCTTCTTTCTCGGGGTCGAAGTGGTCAAGGACTCGCCGGATTCCCTTCTTCTCAAACAGTCCAAATACATTAAAGAACTTCTAGGAAGAGCCAACATGCCAGATGCCAAACCAGTGCCGACTCCTATGCTTAGAAGTCCCAGGCTCACAGTAAGCATGGGATCACCCTTCGAAAATCCCTCATTATACAGATCTGTGGTAGGGGGCTTCAGTATGCTACCATTACCAGATCTGAGATTGCTTATTCTGTTAGCAAGGTGTCCCAATACATGCATGCTCCATCAGATTCTACACTAGAAAGCAGTTAAGTGGATTCTTCGCTACCTAGCCGGGACAATTGATCTAGGGTTGCAGATCCACAAGAGTGACAACATAAGAATCATGGCTTTCAGTGATTCTGACTGGACCACAGACACTGATGATCGCAAGTCTGTATCAGGATACTGTGTTTTCCTTGGCACAAATTTAGTTACCTGGTCGAGTAGGAAGCAACGAACAGTCTCAAGGTCCAGCACGGAGGTTGAATTTCGATCGTTAGCTGATGCTATGACAGACACAATTTGGTTGCAAAAGCTACTACTAGAGATGTGCTTACCACCTGGCCCAGCACCCACAATGTTCTGTGACAACCAAAGTACAGTACTGATGACCCGAAATCCAGTTCTCCACATCCGATCAAAACATTTTGAGATAGATCAACACTTTGTACAGAACAGAGTAGTGCAGCAACTAGCTCATGTAGTTCACATACCCTCAGAAGATTAGCTTGCAGATATATTGACTATGCCACTGTCGCAGACAGCTTTCCACAGTCTCAGGCCAAAGCTTCGAGTTGCCACAGACACACTAAGTTCAAGGGAGGATTTCACTGAGGCTATACCAGGGAAGCAGCACCCCTCAGGTTAAGGGAGGATGTTAGGAGTAGCCTATAAGCAGTTAGTAGTTAGTGGCTTGGCACCAATTCTATTATCTGAGTCCTGTTATCTGAGTTGTCAATCAGTTAGGAATGTGGTTAGGAATATGGTGAGCTGGCATCAGTTTGTTACAGCCCTCACTATGCATAAATAACAGATCACAGCTCAGTTTAGAAATAACTTCTGTAACCCTAATTTCTAGAACTCTCTCTCAAATTCTGGAATTCTCTATCACTCTCACATCACTCTAATATCTTTTTCTACTTCGTTCTGCTTTTCATCTGGTTCTCTGATACCTTTCAAGATTCAATTATGTCCCTAGAAAAGTGAATTATGTAAATGTTGTAGGAATTAGTTTCAACTTTTGATGAGCTATTTTTCAGAGTGGATCATCGATTCTATCCCAGATATTTGTATTCTAACTTCAGGAAGAGATTTTTAAAACTCAAACTAAAGCGTTCATGATGTGTAATTGACGACAGGATAACATTGAATCACTTTTACAAACGTTAGGGATACAAATAGGACGATTTAAATGTTAGGGACACAAATAGGATTTACCCCAAATGTTGGGGACAAAAACGATAATTTACTCTTTATTCTTTAATCAGCTTTTTACATAAATTTAAAAAAAATAAAAACAAACACATTCAATAAATATGATATTTTGTACATTTTTTTTTTCAAATCTTAAAATACAAATTTAAAATACCAAAAATTACGTAATTTAAATTTAATTCAAAAATAAAAAATAAAACCCGAACAAATCTCAAAACACACGTTTCTACCTTGATTTTTGTTTTGATTTTTGGTGTGTCTTCTTATAGATAAATTTAGATGTGTAAAGTGTAATAATGTACTTTTATTTATTTATTTTTCTATTGAATTTTTTTTCCTCTTCTTTGATTTAGAATTCCAAAAGAATGTGGTTTAATTCAATTGCAGGAATATCAACAATTCAACAAAATGTAACATATTGATTTATCAAACTTATGATTATTAAAATGGTAATCTTATTGGATTAAATATTCCTTATGAGAACAATTATTATATGTTATCCATGTTTCTTTATGCTAATGCTTACTTAAAAACGTATTTTTTTTTTCGGAATGAAAATATCTTTATCTTCAAGGAATGTATTCTTTCCTTCAAATTTTTTTTCACTGCCTATAGAACAATCACGATTTTTTTTAATAAATTTTGGATGTGTTAAAAAAAGTTATTTAGTGTGCAATCTTGTAATATTAGATGTTGTTAAGAAATTATATTACATTAATCATTCTATTGAAAATACTTTCATTTCAATCGGTTTAATTTCAATTAGTTTTAGCATAAACCATCTTTCTATCCTTGACTTTTGAATATGATAAATACTATAATCGATCAACACAGTTTGATTTAAAAATTCAATTTAAAGAAAGTTATAGGATTTGTCTAAAATGAATACAGCAACTTTATACGCATTGGATATGTCATATTTTTATAAATCATTATATTTCGTTAAATAAAAATTAAAGACTATTATAAAAAAAAATATTGATAGACAATAATAAATAC
>NC_029772.3:84790083-84895752 GCF_000817695.3 Arachis duranensis
ATTTGAATATTGTATATAATTTATATTTTTCAATTTTTCTTAGACAAACTCATATATATGGGTATGATTACATACAATAATAATTGGTCTGTATTTTAATTTTGGAAAAGATATAGAAAAAAATATTATATTTCTGTGATTACTATATTTGTGCGTTTTGATATCTTTAATTAAATAAATTTGAAGGTAATTCGCATAAACAATTTTAAATGCACTTCAATATTACGCCAACACTACAAGAAAAACGCTGATAACAGTTGAATTTATTGTTGAATTTAGTGACGAATTTGATGAGAAATTCGTCAATTTAAATAATTGCCGGTGGATAGTCGCATTCGATGGTAAAGCCGCTAGTAACTTTTGGCAGAAAACCACAGAAGATATGTGCCAAGTCTAGTGTCGGATTTACTATGGGAATAATCTGACGGTAGACACGTTTAATGAAACACTGCATTTTAGTGATCCACATTGTGTTATCGTCGGAAGTACCCGTCGGTAAATTCGACGATAATTGTGCCATAAATTTGCACCGCAAACTCATCCATCTCCCTTCATTTCGAATTCAGTCTCTCTCTCTCTCTCTCTCTCTCTCTCTAATTTTTCACCTTCCTCTCTCTCTATTTAACCTTTCACCCTCCCATTCTCTCTCTAACATTCTCATCTCTCTTCTCCGTCAACCTGCTCCGCCACCTCTGCCTCTGACGCTATCGAATCCCACTGCTGGCATTGCTGGCTCTGTCGCTTCTGCTTCTGCCGCCATTGCAACTTGTAACACCCTACTATATAGAGTTTTATGCTTAAGTCATAGAACAGAGGTAGTGTGGTATTACGGACCTCTAAACAACAAAAATCGATACATAATAGAGAAGAGGATGATATACCAGGAGCCTTGAAACAAAGCGGTAAAGAAAAATAGCAAAATAAAAAGCGCAACGCTCAAGGAATAGGATTACTTGCGTGCTAAGAAACCTAATAGAAAAAAGATTAAAGTAAACAAAAAAGTAAAGGAAAGCCAAGAAAATAGTATAACTAGCCCCTGACTCAGCCTGCGAAGCTAAGGCTGGCCGGAGGATATATATGTACATATGAACACACATAAATTTTCCCAAAATACACCAAAATGCCAAAGAAAACTCCTATCTTTCCCTTAACCTCTTAGAGGAGCAGCATACATAAGTTACTTGGAGAGTAAGCTAAATACATATATACATATATACAACAGGAAACCAAAATACACCAAAGGACCACTTCGCTTCCTAGGATCCAGATGCCTAGCGAGGAGCCTCTCGACCTGCATCTAAAAAACAACAATACAATATGGAGTGAGAACCAGAGGTTCTCAGCATGGTAAAAGTGCCACACATATAATAAATAAGGTCCTGAGAATGCCATAGGCAATCTTAGAACTCCGTTATTCAATTATCCAATTCAAGTACTAAATAGAAGGCATAAACAGGGGTAGGTATTCTAAATCTACCTAACTTACTCAAGTTCAATCCTAATCTAACATCCAACCATTTCTCCATCTCCTCCATCCCTCCATCATCCAAAATGCAACATAAACAAGCAACCAAACAAGTTCACGCACAAGTAGTGAGCAGATAGTACAAATAGCAAGTAGAATAGATAGCATGTGATATATATATCAATTAGGCAAACGCAGGAAATGCATAGCAATCAAAACAAATAAATGCATATGATGCATGCCTGTCCTATGGCTGATGGGGCCCATCTGTTGGTTATCCAGACAACCCGACAAGTCCGAAAACCTTAGACTGTCCCCCGTCATGCATCCCCAAGAGTCTATGCATAGATTACACATTCAATAATCATATATCATCACTCAATGGGGGCTATCCATACCCAGGAATTTATACGTGCCCGGTCACCCTTACGACGTAGGGTCAACAGAGTATCGAGATTCAACCTGTAACACGTGGTGGCGAGCCACGGTTTTTACCTAGGAAAACTCGTATCTCAGATATCATTATTCATAAGCCATAGCAATTATTATCAATATATCATTAAATATCAAGCCTTAGCGTTAAACTTCGTCTTCTCAGACCCATGACTATCACTAAGACATCCTCGACACTCTATTTTCTTTTCTATTTTTAATATAGCAAATGAACTCGGAATTCGACAAACTTTATGTCCAGACGTTCATCTCGGAATAAGCTTGCTAACAAACCAAAAATCACAGTTTTCGGAAATAACTAGCTTTAGAAACAGAGGACAAACGCTGACTGCTCTGCAGTGCTTAGAAACCAAAAAACAGCTGCAGCATACGATATCTAAAATTTCATATAAAATTCAAATTAAATCCAATTGCCTTAAAACTTAATATGGCTCAACGTAGCATATCCAGGTTTCTTTTAAAATTGGTTTCAGGTCAAAACCATTTTTAGTGAAGGAGTTATGTAACTTGGAAGTTGAGTAACGTTCTGCAGAATTCTGTTTTAAAAACCAATGAACATGTCCTCTTCCAAGTCCCATAACTCACTCATTAAAACATGGACAGCCCTGAAATTTAAATCAAAATTGCTAAGCATAATTAATTTTCACCTCCAATTAGTTGCACCTGAATATCCATCCATAATCAGAAGTTATAAACCCTTAAAGTTGCTGATCTAAGAAAACAGAATCTGGCTTTTATTGTATAACGTATCATATTTCAAAAATTCATATTTTTAAAAACACAAGTCCAACCATTCTGAAATTTTTTTACGTTAAAATAATTAAACTAAAGCTTTATTTAAAATTAGTTTCATTTCAAAATTCATTTTGAAACATTCTCAACAGAGCCAACAAGTTACTGCTTTCCTAAAAATTATGCAGTAAAAATCAGATTCCACGACTACAATTTGAAAATTCACCATAAATCATATATTTAACGGAAAGATCCCAAATTCTCCAGTTCAGTTCCAAATATTCCGAGGTTTAACCAGGACTTGGTTCCACACAATTCCGATTATCACAGAATCAGTTACAGCATATGGAATACCACCACAACACAACTCTACATCCTTATTAACAAACACCAACCATAATCCATCATAAATAAATACAAGAGCATACCATTAATAACTTCCACATCTCATAATTCCAATATATATCCACCAACAAATCTATTCCAACAATATTACAAGGCTAATCATTAAATACAACAAACAATTCAACTTATCCTATGGTTCCTCTAACCTAAGTTTTCACAACACCGTAAATATTAAATGTGCGAAACTTAAACCATACCTTGGCAGCCTCACAACTCAAAATTACAGCCCCTCCAAGCTCAATCAAACAGCCGAAAAATAAGCCTTGGTCACCAACAAACCTTCAAGTAATCCCAATTCAATTCCAATGCATAAACACCCACTTAACCTACACCTAATATATATATATATATATATATGTTCCAATTCAGTTTTTCATTACAAATACAAGATTGATCTAGGGTTAGTGTGTTCTTACCATATCCAGATGCACAAAATCTTGAGCCCAAAAGTTCCGAAAGCTAACTTGAACCTAGAACACAAAAATTGGATAAGATTCACCATAGGTTTTCAATTTCACCAAAGAAAGAGGGGTAGAGACTTTGAACAAAATATGAGGCTTACCAATAAAATTGTTCGAATAGAAAGGTAGAGCTTGACGCACTAAGCGTGTGGCTGCGAATGGTGCGGCGATCGGAGCCCGGACGGAGGAGTTATGGTTGATCAAAGGTTGTGAGGGTTGAAAGCTCCTCCTCCCTTCCCCAATTCTGTTTGTGTTCGCTACATGCAATGGAGAAGAAGAAGAGTTGCTGTTTTATTTAAATGTTTGGGTCCGGGTGGACCCACGAGCCCGGTTTGGGTCCCGGTTCAACCGGTTCGGCCCTTTCAATCCAATTTTGGGCCAAATTATCGAAATTGATATCAAAATTATCGTTTTGAGGAGCTCTATCCTATTTTGATATTAGTTTTGCATTTTTAACTTTCCTACTTAAAATTCAAATTATTGACTAATTATTTACCGATTTTAGCGAGGTTTACATCCTACCCACCTAATTAAAAAATTTTCCCTCAAAATTCAGATTCAATTATCTGAGACGAGGTGTGGGTAGTCCTTTGGTATATTCAGAGTTTCTTGAAGCTGACCCCGTTACTCAAAACATCCATCTCCTTTCATTTAAACTGGCTTAGGTGGTAAGACATGAATTTGTTTTAGAAGCGTGTTTCAGAAGTTATGAAACATGGAGTAAGTCAAATAGGTTCGAAAGTTACGATAAAAATTTATTTGGCACGCCTCTGGCTATCAATACTTTTGAAAGAATTGGAATGGGCTAACTTAGCGGGTTTTAACTTTCTTGTTTTGGATTGGTCATCCGGTGCTAGTCGTTGAAGCAATTTTTAGAGATAGATGTCTTTTTTCTTCCAACTTGAGAAGTCTTCTTCTTAGATCTGCCTAACTCCTTTATCGGCTTTCATCATGAGAATCCTAACTCAAATTTACGTAACTTTTCCCCGTTGTCTTGGCTATCAATTTCAGGAACTAAGATGTTCGACGTTCCAGTTTTCGATTAATTCAAAGGTGTTTAGCGTACTATGGAGTCTCACCGTCTTCCTGATGTATAGTATCGTTGATATCTCCAATAAGCCATTTGTTCTGATGGGCAAAACGGACTTGATTACTTGATCCAAGATTCCCTAACAATAGCATCTTTTGTCCTAGTCCTCAGCAACCTATTATGAAATCGATGGCTATTCTCTTTTGCCTTTAATATAGAACTTTCGACGGTTGTAGCATTTCACACGGCTTCTGGTGGTCTCTCTTTTCTTTCTCATGCGTCGAACATGTAATCACATAAATTGTCACTTCGTTCTTCACTTCTGGCTGCTCAAAATATCTTTTGGATTTGCGATACATTTTAGAAATCTCAAGGTAACTTCGAAAATCCTCCCTTGTAAGCTTCGGACAACAGTTTCTCATTCCAACTCCTGATTTCAATATAACCATCTCTTGGTGTCTTCTTGATTCAACCGGCTTCGGTACTCTTGGTAGCTCCTTATTACCTGTATTGCACTTCCTAAGTCCTTGACTCTATGATCTCTATTTTGGCATTTGCATTAGGCATATAAATCTCTTTTTAGTCGTCCTTTGTTTACCAAACTTTGATATCTTTGGTGGCTCCTTATTGTCTCGTTACGCGTCCCGTATCTCATTGTTATCATGTTGTAGATGAGCAATGGTTTTAGTCCGGCACGCCCAACCACACTCTCATTCTTCAACTTAGAACTTTAACTCATCTAACATTTTCTCCTTTGGAACTAACATTAAAAAATCCTTTAGAAACTTCTTGCTTAAGGCATCTATGACAATCTCACGGTGTTGCATCAGCATGCATATTAAGTCCTCCAATAATACATCGTAGTCATTTCCGAAGTGGTTCATTAGGCTTAAGTGATGTAAGTATTGGCATAAGGATCAATCTTCTTTCTATGGCTCGAAGGCTTCCGTCATATACTGGGTATTTCATCCACACGGTGCACTTCACTTCCTCTATTCAATGATGAGCGATACGATCGGCGAGGATTAAGGTTTTGAATTCCTTCGTAATGTTGCTGGTTTACTTTCATGTTCCAAAGTCTTGCTCTAAAGGATTGACACTCTAATAATTGCATATAAGGGTTATGCATGACGCAAAATCCAATACGAGTTTATTTTTCAAAGAAAAGTTATGTTCAAAGGAACGAACGAGTAGCACGAACGGTGTTCACAAGAATTCAAAAGAAAGTCTTACATACAGTTAACCGGGGTTGTACAGAACTAATGGGATACACAAGAAGAGAAACCTAGCTACATTTCAGGAAAGAAGTTTGAATCAAAGCTTAAATAAAAGGAATAAGGCATGTCGGATTGTAAAGGTTCTAGCTGACTTGAAAGGAATGCGAGTTTTCACAAGGGAGCAATTTCACGCACCGCAGATCACCAAGATTCAAAAATTATGTGATTATATTAGGATGAGTTCAGGCTGAATTCAAAAGAGACAAGCTTTGTACGAGTAAGGAACAAGATCGGAAAAATAATGAGTTGGGATTTTACAGAGAAGGTTCAAGATAGGAATTTTAATGTAGGCTATAAGAGAAAGGTTAGATTAAGTCGTGTAGATTAGTTGGCATGCTCTCGCAAAGAAACACTTAGTTGGATGATCCTCTCTTCCAGTACTCTCTTTGACTCGGTCTTGAACTTTACTGATTTGATAAATCACTATTTTACGGTTTATCTTGTGCTAATTTGAGTGGTTTTTATCAAGCCTTTGCACACTTATTCATACTATTCGCATGGTTTTACAATTCCTTCCCAGAATTTGTTCTATGATTGAAAACTTGCTTCCTAGAGTCTTTAATTTGTGTATTTTAATCATCTCTTATTATCATTCGATGCCGTGATATATGTGTTAAGTATTTTTAGAGATTACAGGGCAGGAATGGCTCAGAGGATGGAAAGGAAACATGCAAAAGTGGAAAGAATACAAGAACTTGAAGAAATTGCTAAGTTGTCCAGCCTGACCTCTTCGCACTCAAACGGTCATAACTTGAGATACAAAGGTCTAAATGATGCGGTTCTAGTTGCGTTGGAAAGCTAACTTTCGGGGCTTCGATTTGATATATAATTCTTAATAGTGTCCGTACAGAAAAATGATGCACATATGTGAATCATGCGGACGCGTTGTTCTGCAGAAATTCTAGTGACTAGCACGTGTTTGAATTCGGTCACAGCGATTTCTGGGCTATTTCCGGTCCAGTTTCAAGTTCAGAAAACACAGATTAAAGGCTGCAAAGTGGAGGAATGAAGAGAGACGACTCATTATTCACTTTTCATAATTTAGATGTAGTTTTTAGAAAGGGAGGTTCTCTACTCTCTCTTAGGTTTTAGGAATTATGTTTTCTCTTAGTTTTAGGATTAGGATTTCTACTTCTTCATCACAGGTTCAATGTTACTTTACTTTATATTTCTCTTCCATTTTTAGATACTCTAATGCTTTTATTTGATTTATGTTGCAAAATTGGCTTATGAACTTTTCATGTTAGGATTTTCTTAACTAATGCAATTTGAGGTATTTTCTGATATATGATTTTAATTTAGCTTTCTACATTCTTGGCTTTGGTTGAATAATTGGTAACTCTTGAGTTGTCAAACTCATCGTGAATATCTTTGCTGATTGATTTAGATTCCTATAACTCTAGTCTTTTCTCAGGAGTTGACTAGGACTTTAGGTGTTAAATTGATTTATCCACTTGACTTACCTTCATAGTTAGAGTTTGACTTAGTGGGAGCAAAAATATAACTCTCATCACCATTTATAAGGATAACTAGGATAGGACTTCCAGTTTTCATACTTTGCCAAGAGTTTTTCTTTGCTATTGATTTAATTCCCTGCAATTTATTTTTCTCATTCAACCTTTCAAAAACCCAAAAATACTGTTTTTCATAACCAATAATAAATCATACTTCCCTGTAATTCCTTAAGAAGAGGACCCGAGGTTTGAATACTTCGGTTTATAAATTTTATTGGGTTTGTTACTTGTGACAATCAAACGTTTGTACGAAAAGATTTTCTGTTAGTTTAGAAGCTATACTTACAACACGATTATATTTGTGAATTTCTTTACCGACAGGAAATCCAATCCTCATTTAAGCGCTATCCGCGCGAACGCGTGACCCACGCGTCCGCGTCACCTGTGCCGCACAGCTGATCCAAATCACCGCCAACTATCTTATCTTTTCTTCCCCAATTCTAAATCTTTTCTTTCCCTTGTTTTTCTTTTTCTTTCTTTTTCTTTTAATTGGTGTTGGAAATTTATTTGGGTCATTATTTTGCTTGTGGATTATTAAGGAATTGTTTGACAATTATATATTACTTTTTATAGGGTTGCTTGCATGCTCAATTTAATACTTTCAATAACTTATTTACCATGCATGCTAAGTGTTTGTGAAAAAGCCCGTATGGCATCACGTACTACTTTTCTGTTATCCTACTTTCATGCCTATTTTTCACAAAATCCTTTTTATATTTTATTAATTATTTATAATTGTCCATACAAACATATTGTTAGTTTGAAAGGCTTGGTAATCTAACTTGGACATTGAATTCTTGATCTATGCTACTCATGTCTTTGCCGGCATGCCAATAAATACCTTGCATTTAACTGTCATCACATGCACTTGCTATATTTCCATTGATGACTTTTTACATGTAGTCATGACCATGTGTTAACGTCATTCTTCTTTACTGTGCATTGATTACCACTTTTCCTGTTTTCTTCCTTGCTCTAACCCTTAGCTTTAAAAGTTACTTTCTTTTTTTCTTTTCAGGATGGCCACCAAGAAGGGTAGAGAGAAAGCTACTCCCAAACCACCGGCAAGGAAAGGAACAAAAGAGCACCAGCTGAGGAATCACAACCCCCATCCACTTGCACATCTTAGCATGCACCGAGGAGGTGCAATCTTTAAGTGTGGGGAGGTCGATACCAACTTCCAGGGGTTAGTTACCTTTTTTTTCAACACCAATACTCTATTTTCTTTGTTTGTTCATTGTTGTATTCGCATATTTGATTGCATGTTTGTTTGATTTTATGCATATTCTACTTGGTTGAAAAATAATAAGTTTCTTCTAAAGACCCTATTTTTGAAAATTTTCACTAATTTAAAATCAAAATTTTTGTGTTAAATTTGTTTGAAGTTGTATTTGGAACATGGTTTTTGAACCAAAGAACACACAACCTGTGAGATTTTGAGCTTATTTATATGGTTACATTATTTAACCATAAATTTTTATTCTTGTGTGTTTTTTTCTCTATAATTGTAATCTTTGCTTTGTTCCAGTCTATATGTCCATTATTTAGTGTATTTACATGCTTGCATATGATTGAGGCTATCATTTGATTATTAGCTCACTTATCCCAAATAGCCTACCCTTTCAATCACCGTTGTTAGCCTCCTTGAGCCTTTTTGACCCCCTCTTTTGTTTTATAACTACATTACTAGCCTTAAGCAGAAAAATAAAATAAAAAAAATCCCAAGTTGAATCCTTGGTTAGCTTAAGATAGATATTGTATAAAATTTAAGAATGAGAAATTTAATGGGAACATGGGATGATAGAAAAAAAAGAAGGGAATTAATTTGAATAAGCTATCTCAAAAATTTGGCAAGCATGCTCATGTGAAATCAAAATAAATTAAATTACCATGTGCATTGAAAAAAAATTTTAAGTAACTAAATAAGGGGATACAAAAATTTCCCCAATGCAAAATAAAAAGAATCAATGCACATGGGACAAAATTCAAAATTAAATTTGGTGCATGAGCATGTAATACAGAAGTGGGAAAATTTGGGTAAGTAGGTAAAAGAACTTTGAATTTATATAAAGTATGTATATTAAGTGAGATCTTAGACTAATCAAGGATTCACTTTGTTAGCTCACTTAGCCTTATATATACATCCTTACCTTTACCTCAGCCCCATTACAACCTTGAAAAGACCTCATGATGTTTGCATTGGTATACTAAATATTTGTTGATTGGTTAGCTGAAGAACAAAGTTTAGAAAGCAAGATTAGAGAAGATTAGAGTGAATTACCTTAGACACTTGAGAGTTAGAGTGATATACACTACAAGTAAGGGTTCAGTGCTTGATTCTATGTTCCCTGCTTTCATGAGTTATCTTCTTACAAGTTCACTTGTTTTCACTGTATAATTTGAATTAGTGGAATTTGGTTTGTATTTGTCTTGGAGAACTTGTTTGTTTTTAACCAAGTAGATAGAAACATCTTACATGTAGTTGCATTCACATTCATAGGTTGCATTGCATGAGTCTTGCTTTTTCCTTGCTCATTTATTTTATCTCCTTAAGCTAAGCATGAGGACATGCTAATGTTTAAGTGTGGGGAGGTTGATAAACCACTATTTTAAGGTTTATTGTACTAATTTGAGTGGTTTTTATCAAGCCTTTGCACACTTATTCATACTATTCGCATGGTTTTACAATTCCTTCCCAGAATTTGTTCTATGATTGAAAACTTGCTTTCTAGAGTCTTTAATTTGTGTATTTTAATCATGTCTTATTACCATTCGATGCCGTGATATGTGTGTTAAGTGTTTTCAGAGATTACAGGGCAGGAATGACTCAGAGGATGGAAAGGAAGCATGCAAAAGTGGAAAGAATACAAGAACTTGAAGAAATTGCTAAGCTGTCCAGTCTGACCTCTTTGTACTCAAATGGTCATAACTTGAGCTACAAAGATCCAAATAATGCGATTTCAGTTGCGTTGGAAAGCTAACTTTTGGGGCTTCGATTTGATATATAATTCCCTATAGTTGCCGTACAGCAAAACGATGCGCACGCGTGAATCACGTGGACGTGTCATTCTGCAAAAATTTCAGCGACCTGTACGTGTTTGAATTCGGTCCCAGCGATTTCTGGGCTATTTCTGGCCCAGTTTCAAGCCCACAAACCATATATTAAAGACTGCAAAGTGGAAGAATGAAGAAAGATGACTCATATTTCACTTTTCATAATTTAGATGTAGTTTTTAGAGAAGGAGGTTCTCTCCTCTCTCTTAGGTTTTAGGAATTAGGATTTCTCTTAGTTTTAGGATTAGGATTTCTACTTCTTCATCACAGGTTCAATGTTCCTTTACTTTATATTTCTCTTCCATTTTTAGATACTCTAATGCTTTTATTTGATTTATGTTGCCAAATTGGCTTATGAAATTTTCATGTTAGGATTTTCTTAACTAATGCAATTTGAGGTATTTTTAGATATATGATTTTAATTTAGCTTTCTACATTCTTGGCTTTGGTTGATTAATTGGTAACTCTTGATTTGTCAAACTCATCGTGATTGATAATTGATATCTTTGCTAATTGATTTAGATTTCTATAATTCTAGTCTTTCCTCAGGAGTTGACTAGGACTTTAGGTGTTAAATTGATTTATCCACTTGACTTACCTTCGTAGTTAGAGGTTGACTTAGTGGGAGCAAAAAATAACTCTCATCACCATTGATAAGGATAACTAGGATAGGACTTCCAGTTTTCATACTTTGCCAAGAGTTTTTCTTTGCTATTGATTTAATTCCCTGCAATCTATTTTTCTCATTCAACCTTTCAAAAACCCATAAATATTGTTTTTCATAACCAATAATAAATCATACTTTCCTGCAATTCCTTGAGAAGACGACCTGAGGTTTGAATACTTCAGTTTATAAATTTTATTGGGTTTGTTACTTGTGACAACCAAACGTTTGTACGAAAGGATTTTCTGTTGGTTTAGAAGCTATACTTACAACGCGATTATATTTGTGAATTTCTTTACTGACAGTAAAATCCGATTGTCATGATTCTAATAATGTCTTTACTAGTGGTGCAATCAACACTGATCCAATTTTTGACACTACGTCTATGACAAACTCACGCTCTCTCTAAGGTGGAAATTCTGGTACATCTTCAAGAACGGTCTTGGAAACTCTTTTGTATAGGAATTCGATCTCACCTCTACTTGTCTCTCGATCAATTAACAACTAAAGGTTGAAATTGCTCTATTCCTTTTCCTTGAAATCTTAACGTCACTAGATTTCAAACGGTAACTCTGCATAGCTCTCAACGGTTCCAACTCCTTAGGTATAATTCACCCAGCTTCCATTTCGTCATTCTGATTCTTATCTTCCAAGAACCTAGCCACTCATCTAAATTAGCTAAGTATCGCTCCATCTCAACAACTAGTAGTCTTCGACTAACCTTCGGCTCGGACTCCACGATCATCAAAATTTGTCGTGCTTTACAAATGGATCATACATATATTAATGATACACAAGTTAGTTAAAAACTCAACTGCTAGCTTATGGTTACCTCGGGTCTGAAAATCGGATTCGACTGCATCCTGGCGTTTCTTGTGTGGATAGTCTCGAGCTATATGCCCCGGCTTCCTGCACTTGTAACATACGCCTAGTCCGGCTCTATGCAGCTCATCCAGAGTAGTCTCTCCATAGCCTTCCTGTAATATTGTTGACTTCATGGAGTAACGTTCTGCGAATTGACTTTTCATAACCAATTTAGAGAAATTCGTTAACCTTTGCGGACTCACGCGGTTGGAGATGTCTCTTCTAAGCCCTTTCTCATACTAAACACACTTCCACACCTCATAGTCGGCTATGTTTCCTTGACAAACTCTTGAGAGATGACACAAGTTGTCAAATTCACGGGTATAGTCAGCAGCAGACATATTTTCTTACTTCAGTTGCATTAACTCCAACTCTTTTACAATGCGAATCGCATGTAAGAAATATTTTCTGTAAAATTTTGTCTTGAATTTACTCCAAGGAATATCTGTTAACTCCATCTGCAAGGTGTGATATAACTCCTGCTGCCATTCCTGAGCATCTCCCTCCAACATGTAAGTCACTATTTCCACCGACTGTACTTCCGGTATGTGCTGAGTGTATAAGAATCTCTCTACATCTCGAAACCACCGATTAGCCTCTAACGCATTGGCATTTCCGTTATACCGGGGTGGACCACTCTTGAGGAAATCAGTAAGGGTCATGGACCTATAGTATCAACCTATGTTGCTCGTACTAGCACCCGAGCTTCTATCTCGGGGTCCTCGCATTGGTTCGGTCCTAGGATTTTCCTTTTAGTTACCTCGCTCGGATCCGCGAGTCGACATTTGGTCCCTGTTCACACCAAACAATTGATATTAAGGTGATCAGTCTCAATATCTCAAGTTTAGTGCTTAAGAGTCCCAAACGCATTCTCACGAACATGCATGCTACACATATCGGTTAGATATCCTAATAGCACATAGACACATATACAGAGAATGCACAATAGCATATTCAGTCCATCCTCAGGCTCTATAGGAACGAACTGCTCTGATACCATAATGTAACACCCTCAGAGTTTTATGCTTAAGTCGTAGAACAGAGGTAGTATGGTGTTACGGACCTCTAAACAGCAAAAATAGATACAAAATAGAAAGGAGGATGATATACTAGGAGCCTTGAAACAAAACGGTAAACAAAAATCACAAAATGAAATGCGCAATACTCAAGGAATAGGATTACTTGCGTGCTAAGAAACCTAATAGGAAAAGGATTAAAGTAAACAAAAGAGTAAAAGAAAGCCAAAGAAGTAGTATAACTAGCCCCTGACTCAGCCTGCGAAGCTAAGGCTGGTCAAAGGATATATATATGTACATATGAACACATAGAAGTATTCCCAAAATACACCAAAATGCCAAAGCAAACTTCTATCTCTCCGTCAACCTCTAAGAGGAGCAGCATACAAAAGTTACTTGGAGAGTAAGCTAAATACATATATACATATATACAACAGGAAACCAAAATACACCAAAGGACTACTTCGCTTCCCAGGATCCAGACGCCTAGCGAGGAGCCTCTCGACCTGCATCTGAAAAACAACAATACAATATGGAATGAGAACCGGAGGTTCTCAGTATGGTAAAAGTGCCACGCGTATAATAAATAAGGTCCTGAGAATGCCATAGGCAATCCTAGAACTCTGTTATTCAGTTATCCAACTCGAGTACTAAATAGAAGCCATAAGCAGGGGTAGGTATTCCAAATCTAGCTAACTTACTCAAGTTCAATCCTTATCTAACATCCAACCATTTTTCCATCTCCTCCATCCCTCCATCATCCAAAATGGAACATAAACAAGCAACCAAACAAGTTCAAGCACAAGTAGTGAGTAGATAGTACACATAGTAAGTAAAACAGATAGCAGATGATATATATATCAATTAGGCAAACTCAGGAAATGCATAGCAATCAAAACAAACAAATGCATATGATGCATGCCTGTCCTATGGCTGATGGGGCCCATCTGTCGGTTATCCAGCCAACCCGACAAGTCCGAAAACCTTAGACTGTCTCTCGTCGCGCATCCCCAAGAGTCTATGCATAGAGTTCACATTCAATCATCATATAATCACTCAATGGGGGCTATCAATACCCGGGAATTTATACGTGCCCGGTCACCCTTACGACGTAGGGTCAACAGAGTATCGAGATTCAACCTGGAACACGTGGTGATGACCCACGGTTTTTACCTGGGGAAACTCGTATCTCAGATATCATTATTCATAAGCCATAGCAATTATTATCAATATATCATTAAATATCAAGCCTTAGCGTTAAACTTCGTCTTCTCGGACCCATGACTATCACTAAGACATCCTCGACACTCTATTTTCTTTTCTGTTTTTAATATAGCAAATGAACTGGGAATTAGGCAAACTTTATGTCCAGACGTTCATCTCGGAATAAGCTTTCTAAAAAATAAAAATCAAAATTTTCTGATTTAACTAATGACGATTAGGAATTTATCATCGATCTAGATTTTCACAAAGTAGAATTCCATCATTGAAAGTATAGTCTAGACCAACAATTAATTCCCACATCAAATGTTTTAAATTCAAATTATAATAACCGAGAGTCTTTCAACCTCGGGTCATCTTCCCTAGGTGTTGCAATTAAGTGTTTATTATTGGCTATGAGGGAACAAGGGGGATTGGATGATAGCTAGGAAATGTAAATAGCAAGAAATGTAAATATGCAAGGAATAAAATGAAAAGGCAAGAAAGTAACTTAGCATGCAAGTAATTATAAGAGAAAGCAAGTAAAGGCAATGATAAAGGAATTTATATGGCAAAAACAAGCTCTTGGTGAGAATTGGGTAATTAGGGCTTTCTATCCTAGTAGTGGACCACAAACATGGTAATTGTGTGTCAATTAATCCTAATTAGTCAACCCTACATCGAAGATAAGTCAACTAGGCATAATTAATCTCAATCCCTAAGTCTTAAGTCAACACTAGGGGGGTCACTTAGAGTCAAGGGAAACCAAATTAATTAACAACCCACACACAATGTGGAATAGACATCCACCACTCAAGTTCACCCAAACCACACAATTTCCCAACCAAGAGTGAGAAAAAACTATGCAAAAGCCCAACCAAGCATTTTATCAAAAACTTGGTGGGTATGAAAAGAAAGCATGGTAAAATGACAAGAAATAATAAATGCTACCACTACCAAGCAAGGAAAATAAAGATAGCAACTCAATAAAGAAATAAAAGAGGCATGAAACATAAAATTGCATTAAATGTAAATGAAAGTGACAAGAGTACAAATACATAAAAGTGGCAAAAATAAAGAAAGTGACAAGATAAAGTAATGAATTTAAGACAATAGAACAAGGAAAGGTAGAAGAAACTAGATTAAAACAAGAATTAAAAAGAGAAATTATAAGGAAAATAGACTAAGAATCCTAATTTCTAGAGAGAAGGGAGAGTTTCTCTCTCTAGAAAAGAACCTACATTATGCTAAACTAAACCCTAATTGCTCCCACCTTCTCACATGGAGTGAGGCCCTCTTAGATATAGGAAGAGTCAGCTTCAGAAAGTCCAAAAACTGGGCTCTGGAGGCCCAGAAATCGCCCCCAGCGATTTCCATTAAGTGAGTCATGTGCTGGGACGTGTCCGTACGCATAGGTGTGTGCGTACGCACACATGCTGATTTTCTTCTTGTGCATACGCACAGGATGTCGTGCGCACGCACACATGGTTTTGTGGCTCTTGTGCGTACGCATCGTATTTCAAAAATTCATATCTTTAAAACTACAAGTCCAACCTTTCTGAAATTTTATGATGTTAAAATAATAGGACTAAAGCTTTATTTAAAATTGGTTTCATTTTAAAATTCATTTTGAAACATTCGCAGCAGAGCCAACAAGTTATTGCTGTCCTAAAAATTATGCAGTAAAAATTAGATTCCACGACTACAATTTGAAAACTCACCATAAATCATATATTTAACGGAAAGATCCCAAATTATCTAGTTCAGTTCCAAATATTTCGAGGTTTAACCATGACTTGGTTCCACGCAATTCCAATCATCACAGAATTAGTTACAGCATATGCAATACCACCACAACACAACTCTACATCCTTATTAACAAACACCAACCATAATCCATCATAAATAAATACAAGAGCATACCATTAATAACTTCCACACCTCATAATTCCAATATATATCCACCAACAAATCTATTCCAACAACATTAAAAGGCTAATCATTAAATACAACAAATAATTCAACTTATCCTATGGTTCCTCTAACCTAAGTTTTCACAACACCGTAAATATTAAACGTGCGAAACTTAAACCATACCTTGGCCGATCACTTAGTTCACCCAAGGAAGCCTCACAACTCAAAATTACAGCCCCTCCAAACTCAATCAAACAGCCCCAAAACAAGCCTTGGTCACCAACAAACCTCCAAGTAATCCCAATTCAATTCCAATGCATAAACACCCACTAAACCTACACCTAATACATATATATATATGTTCCAATTCAGTTTTCCATTACAAATACAAGATTGAGCTAGGGTTAGGGTATTCTTACCATACTCATATGCTCAATAGCTTGAGCCCACAAGTTCCGGAAGCTAACTTGAACCTAGAACACCAAAATTGGATAAGATTCTCCATAGGTTTTCAATTTTACCAAGGAAAGAGGGGTAGAGATTATGAACCTGATGAGTAGATTTTTGATGGTTTAGAATTTCACAAATGAATTCTCGTTGCAAGTATAGTTCCTAAACCAAACAATAATCTTTTCATACAAAAAGTTGTTTGTCACTAAAACAAACCCCTAAATTTATAAACCGAAGTATTGGAACCTCGGGTCGTTCTCCCTAGGAATTACAATAAAGTGTCTTGTTATTGGTTGTGAGTTATTTTGGGGTTTTTGAGATTTTAGACAAGAAATATAAATGGCAAAAAAAAATAAACTAACAACTAACAAAGCTCTTGGCAAGATATGAGAACTAGAAGTCCTATCCTAGTTATCCTCCTCAATTGTGATAACAAATTATCCATTACTCCCACTTAGTTAACCTCTAACCATGAAGGAAAGTCAAGTGGATGAATCAATTTGATTCCTCAAGTCCTAATCAACTTCTAAAGGAAAGACTAGCTTTAGAGGTATTCAAATCAATTAGCAACTTCTAATTATCAATCAACAAAGGAATTAGATAACTCAAGAGTCACTAATTACTCTACCTAGGCCAAGAGGAACAATACCCACACTAAAATCCAACCAAGCATTTCATCAAACACTTGGAAGGCACAAAAGAAAAGCATAGTAAATTGACAACAAGAATGAAATCTAACAACAATTATTAAAAGGAATTAACAACAACAATTAAAAGAAATACATTTATTATGAATTACCTTGATTGAATTGAAAGAGAGTAGAAGAAACAAAAGTAGATCTACAACAAAACACAAGAACAACATAAAAGAGATTACAACAAGAGAATGGAAGAAGCATGAATGTAACTACAAGGAATTGAAAAGATAGAAGTAGAAGAAGATGAATTAAAATCTAGATCTAAGAACTAAACCTAATCTTAATCCTAATCTCTAGAAACTAACTCTAACTACTAAACTAAGCTAAACTAAACTAATGGTAACTAACATCCTCATCCCTCTTCAATCCTTGGCTTAAATAGCATCAGAAATGAGTTGGATTGGGCCCACAAGGCTTCTAAAATTGCTGGCCACGAGTTGCATTAAGTGGATCATGTGCCACCATCGGCGCATCCGCGTACCGTGCGCGTGCGCACCCCTATGCACGATGCAACTATGAAAAATCTTATATCATTTCGAAGCCCCAGATGTTAGCTTTCCAACCCAACTAGAACCGCATCATTTGGACCTCTGTAGCTCAAGTTATGGCCGATTAAGTGCGAAGAGGTCGGCTTGACAGCTTTTGCGATTCCTTCATTTCTTCATGAATTCTACATTTTTACATGCTTTTCCTTTATTCCCTTTATCCAATCTTTGCCTCCTAAATCTGAAATCACTTAACAAACATATCAAGGCATCTAATGGAATCAAAGGTAAATTAAATTTAGCTATTTTAAGACCTAAAAAGCATGTTTTCACTCTTAAGCACAATTAAAGGAGAAGTTATAAAACCATGCTATTTCATTGGATAAATGTGGGTAAAAGGTGATAAAATCCCCTAAATTTAACACAAGATAAATCCTACAAATGGGGTTTATCAGAACCAAATATGAGGCTTACCAGTGAAATTGTTCGGATAGAAAGGTAGAGCTCGATGCACTGAGCACGTGGCTGCGAACGGTGCGGCGATTGGAGCCCGGACGGAGGAGTTATGGTGGATCAAAGGTTGTGAGGGTTGAGAGCTCCTCCTCCCTTCCCTAATTCTGTTTGTGTTCGCTGCATGCAATGGGGAAGAAAGAGAGCTGCTATTTTGTTTAAATGTTTGGGTTCGGGTGGACCCACGGGCTCGATTTGGGTCCTGGTTCAACCGGTTTGGCCCTTCCGGTCCAACTTTGGGCCAAATTATCGATATTGATATCAAAATTCTCGTTTTGACGAGTTCTATCTTATTTTGATATTAGTTTTGCATTTTTAACTTTCCTACTAAAAATTCAAATTATTGACCAATTATTTACCGATTTTAGCGGGGTTTACAGAACTCCACCCCTTCTCCATTTTCTCTTGTTCTATATTCACGATTTTAATATCTGAACTCTATTTATTTCAAATTCTGTTATATCAAGTTAATTGATTAGTTAGTAGAGTTTAGTTAGTTTAATTTTCAGTTTTAGTGGATTTAGGTGGTTAGGATATGTTAGAATAGGTCAGATTAGGCTTTGAGATGGGTGAAACTATTGGATTATTAAACTGTTTACTTATTCTTGCTGTTGATTTTGTTTGGAAAATGCTTGATTATATTAATGATGATTGACCTGTTTGTATGTTACCCTAATAATGATTGAATAAATTAACATGTTGATAAGGTTTGATGGTTATTTGGTTTAATTTGGATGGAACCCTTTAAGGGTGGCTAAATCCAAATTTTAGGGGAGACTTTGTCGAAATTTTTATAAAATTTTCATTGAAATGAAAAAATTAAAATTATGTTTTTGAAATTGTTATAATTATTTATTTGGTTGCTATATTTTTATTCAATTGTTAATTTTAATAATTATTTATTGGTGTTAGTTTATTTTCTTGATTTTGTTAATTTGGTATTATGATAAATATGTATAGCATTTACAAGAGAACTATATATGTATATATTCATTTTGGTTCTTATGAAAGAAGATTTTCTCCTTTGCAATTATATGTTTATTGTTCTATAGGCACTTGTTAGTTTGCTAACGAGCCAAGTCACTTATCCATTCTAATTTAATTATTTTGTAACTAAAACACAATGTAATTTTCCTTTTTTTTTAATTTATTATACTAAAACACTTTGAAAATTATTTGTTATTTATTGAGTTTTTTCTTATATTATTATCTATTGGTGTTTGTTATGTTATTAATATATTATTACTAAATTTGTTGTACAGACATGACGATAGGTAGCAGAGGTAGGTCAAATGGGTCACGTAGTCGTGGTTGAGGACGGGCTTCCACCGAATCCCCCAGGCTGCCTAGCCATTGACCTCGACCCCGGCTACCCCGTTGACCCTTGTGACACCATAGTTAGGTCCATCAAACCAACAATTTATCATGCTCTCAAACCTAAACTGGGCGCCTCCTTCTGCCACGCCCCCTGTAGATACAGCGATGACGTCGACGGAGCCCGCAATTGGTGATTCCTTCAATGCTTCTGAGTAGAATGCCCCTCTACACTAGCCGTCATCCAGCTGAAAATTTGGCCCGATAGTATGCAATCATGAGTTTAATTTTTTAATATTAACTTTTCTTATCTTAAGTTTGCTTATCTTAAGTTTGCTTATGTTAAGTTTGTTTGTGTTAAGTTTGTTTATCTTTTGTGTTTGTTAATGTGAAGTTTTTTCTTTGACAGGTTTGCACCAGACTACCAATGCTTGCCCACAGGAGATATCTGAGGTCATTAAGTCCATATATGACTAATGCGTGGATTAATGTTGATGGCTGGAATTTACATCCCTCAAAATTTTGATCATGAGTCCGTTCTTTTGGCAAGAGCACCAAAATTATCGTCAAGTAATAACCCACAGTGGAGTGGGATCGTATTCATAGAGATTGGTAGATTTGAGCAATTTTAATCAATTGGTGAATTAGTCAAGCTGAGCAACATAGAGTATGATTGCAGAATTGTAAATGAACAGGAAAGTAAATGACTCAAAGGTAAAGAGAAGCAGTAAAGTGCATAAAAGGAAATGGCAATAATGTAAAGTGCAGAATCATAAATGACTTAATTGTAAATGAGAGTGGGGATTAACAGAATTGTAAAGAAAGCTATAAAGAATGTGGAAGATAAGAATATGGGAGTTCATTGAGATTAGGAGATGTTATTCTCTTTTGATTAAATCCAGCTCATCTCATCTTCAATCATGCAACTCATTGACCTCTTGGCAATCATGATTGATTGAGCCCCAATCCCTTGGTGGCTCAATCTCTCAAATCTTGATAATCAGCCAATTCCTTGGTCTAATTGCTCATGAAGAGAGATATGCTTGGTCCCTGATTATACCATACATTCTTGTAGATCCAGAATAGAGGGTGGATTATATGTCACCATATCGAATCATCAAAACCCAGATCTACTCAAATGTGAAAAGAAATTTCAAGTATGGTTCCATGTTTCCTTTTCCAAGGTTCCCATGAAACCTATTTTGCATTCAACCTCTTTCCCAAGATGATTGAATACTAGCATTAAAACGAAATTCTTTCTAGCAAATGAAAAAGAAGATGAAGAGAAGAAGAAATTCACTATCATTAATCCATCAAGTACAACAGAGCTCCCTCTCCCAATGAGAGGAAATTTAGCTACTCATAGCTTAGAGAAAAGTACAAGAGATGGAAGAGATGATGTGAAAGTAAATCTAACTTTGCTTTAACAAAACTACTCTCCAACCCCTTTCTCAATACTCTCAGGGGTTATTTATACTACTCCTAGCACTGAAATAAAGAAAATACAAAAGAGGAAAAGAAAATTACAATTAAAGGGAAAGAAAACCCAATAAACATGACCTTCCAGCTTGGCGCGTGATAGAAGCTTGAGTGGCGTGCCACGCCCAGCCTCCAATTTGGCTTGGCGTGCCATGCCCAGCTCTCAAGTGGCATGCCCCCATGTGTTGGTATCCCTGGCGTGCCACACCTTCGATCCCAAGTGGCACGTCCAGGGTCTTCTCAAGCTTTGGTTAGCCTGGCGTGCCACGCCTTCGAGCCTAAGTGGCATGCCCAGGCTTTTGTTGGGTCTTTGTTAGCCTGCCGTGCCACGCCTTCGATCCCAAGTGGCATGCCCAGGCCTTTATCTTCCTCTTCTCCTTTCTGGAATGTTGAACTAACATGGCACGCCCAGGGTTTGGCGTGCCATGCCCCTTGTATGTGCTTCACTCCCTGTTCTGAAAAATAGAGCTGGCGTGCCACGCCCATTGTTCTTCATGCTCCAGTAACTGGCGTGCCACACCCAGCATTCAAGGGGCACGCCCAGATGATCAATGAGGGTTGGCATGCCATGCCTTGGTATTCAAGTGGCACGCCTAAGTGAGGATGAGAGACTGGCGTGCCACGCCTTCGATCTCAAGTGGCACGCCCAACTTTTCTTGCCCTTTTCTAGCATTGGCGTGCCATGCCTGGATGCTCAAGTGCCACGCCCAAGTGATGGTTGGGAGCTGGCATGCTACACCTTCAATATCAAGTGGCACGCCCAACGTTACTTGGCCTTCTCTAGCATTGGCGTGCCACGCTTGGATCTTCAAGTGGCACGCCGAAGTGATGGTTGGGAGCTAGCATGCCATGCTTTCGAGATCAAGTGGCACGCCTGTAATGGTTAATGGTTCTGGCGTGCCATGCCCTTCTTGTGGCTTCTAGCATTGCTCTCTGGAAAATTGTACTTGCGTGCCACGCCCAGCTCCTGGTGTGCCACGCCCATGTACTTTCATGGCGTTTGCTCTAAGTGGGACGCTAGTTTCACATGCCCAGCTCTGTTTTGTTGTTTTCTTCTCTTTTTGTTGCACTTTTCACCTGAATTTCAGCACTAACCCATTTCAAAGCAATATACCATAATATTCATCAATTAGCTCATGAATTTCAATGATCAAATGAGTTTATGCTCTTTTATGGCCATTTTTGGACAAGAAAAAAGGGTAAATGATGCAAGTCATCACAACACCAAACTTAAGCTTTGCTTGTCCCAAGCAAATCAATGTGAGTAGTCTTTAATTGAATAGAGACTTGACCTTAGAGATAAGCATTCACTACCAAGATAGGGTTAAGTCTTAACTCATGCATGAACCTTAATGATTGATGTCACAATGAACTCCTAGACTCTCGAGGATTCTTCCAAGTAATTGCCTTAGGTTCCCTTTCTATTGATTATCACGTTGAAGTAGCAAGGATTGTTCCTTCTTCTTTAGTTGTTCTTTCATTTACAATTCTCTTTTTCTCTTCTTTATTGACCACAACTCTAAATGTTTTGTCTCAAGACGACCCTTTAAGTTAGGCTTTCAATTAGCACTCCTAAACCAGTTGGCTTTAGGGTACTAAGTGTTGAAATACCCCTAAGAATTTACTTGCCCAGGTCTCTTTTCTTGACACATCTTCACCACAAGCATCTACTAGGATATCTAACTCTTTTGAGCTTATTTAGGTTTCTGTCCATCCTAGTAGTTGATGCTCAGAGCCTTGGGTCTTTGTTGCTTACTACTTCTTGGTTTTATGGATTTTCAAGGGACACCCTTATCCTCTACTTGTCATACCCTTCAAGTCTAATTGCTTATCATGACTTAAAAATTTTTCTAGCTCATCCAGAGTCTTATACTCAAGTCCTTATCTCTTGATATTGAATGGTCTTACTTTGTCTTAGACTCTTTTACTCTTTGTTTTTGCACAACTCACAATAGACTCTTAAGGAAACAAACTATTCTTTTATTGATGACTATGAGACTTCAAACATCATTGCACTTTCTTTCTTGAAAACATAAAGGACTCATAAAAGACTTCAGGACATAAGGAAACTAAGCATTAATCATAAACTATCCAAACATTGCAACTTATTATTGAACAGAAATTTAAAACATAAGGAAAACTAAACAGAATTTTTAGAATTATAAGAATGTCAACCATGTGACTTAACAACCTTTGAGTAGCTTCAGTTCATTGGCCCTTTTCCCTTGTCCTTCTTTTTGGAAGGGGAGGAGTCATCACCATTCTTCTTGGAGGATCCCTCTTGTGCCTTTGTGTCCTTGGGTTTCCAAAATCCTAGCCTTCTCATGTAGGATTTTTCATCCTCCTTATGTTTAGCCAAAATTTCCTCCTGTCTCGTGCTTAGCTCTTCCATTCCTTGCATGAATGTTGGGTATCCTGGGTTCAAGGCAGCCACAGCATTACACAAGTGATTTAGCTTCACTTGTGTGTTGATATCATATTGCCTTCTTGAAATGGTTCTAGCATCATAAAGATGCCTGAAATCAGCAAGGTTCCTCTGATGCCATTTGTTTTGCTCTACTATTTTGTTGAGTGCACCTTGCATTTCACCCCATTCAGACTGTTCTTGCTGCTCCGTCAATTGCTGCATACTTCCTTGGAGTTGTTGTATGTTCTCACTCATGTGGTTCCATTGTTGTTGTTGTTCCTTGAGTTGGTTGACATCTTCTCTCAGATGGTGTATGTCCCCTTTCATTTGTTGTATGTCTCCTTGCAATTGTTCCCAATTAACACCTTCAAAAAATTATTGGTAATGGTGGTATGGTGGTGGTTGAAGTGCTAGGTGAAGTGGTTGATCTTCAGCCCATTCTTCTTGTTGAGGTTGCCCTTGTGGTTCATGAGCATGAGTTCTATGCTCCCTGGCCCTTTGAAGTGAGTTAACAGCTAGCACCTTGGCCATCTTCTTGGCAGTTATAGGCTTGTCTTGCTCCACTAGCACCTAGTCAATGATCTTTTCAACCCCTGCCTCATAACACAGCCTTTGAATTATGCTGGGAAATGGCAATCTTGAGCTGTCTTTGGTACTTTTCAGTATTTTGTTGATGTTGTTGGCAATCATCTCCCCAATATTGACATTTTCTCCCTTCATTATGTTGTATATGAGCACAGCTCTTTCTTTAGTTACCTCTCAAGTGTTGGATGTGGGAATTAGAGACCTTCTCACAAAGTCTAGCCAACCTCTATATTAGGGGCTCAAATCTCATCTCCTCAACTGGTTGGGTCTCCCATCCTTGTCATTGGTCCATTGTACATTTAGCACGTAGATCTCATTGAGGATTTCATCAAATCCTGGGTCCTGTTGCTTTATCCTTTCTTCATAACTCCGGGTGGAGTTTGTTTGTTTTACCATAAACATTCTGTCTATGTTGGCGGGGCTATTGATGATAGGATTCGTACCGGTTCAGAATTTCACTCTAGAAAAGAGAATGTCTTCATCGGTAGTATAGTCCAAACCGGCAATTTAAATCGCAAATATCAAAGTTTAAAATTTCTAATTAACCGAGAGTAATCAAACCTCGGGTTGTCTTCCCTAGGAACTAATGCCAATGATCGCACATGATTTTAGTTGTGAGAAGCAAAGGGGCGTTTTCAATGGTTTAAGCAAGCAATAAAGAGATAAAAGAACTAGACAAAATTGCAATTAATAAAGTAATAAAAGAACAAAGGAACTATGTATGTAATATAAACAAGTAATGCTATAAAGTGATGGAAAGATGATTCAAAACGTAAAAAAACCTTGACTTGGGATGAGTTATGGAATCCCTTCCTTGCCATAACCACAACTATGATAACTGTGATGGATTAATCTCACTAAGTCAACCCTTAACATCGGAGGATAAGTCAAGTGAGCATAGTTGTTATTAATCCACAAGTCCTAGCTAACTTACTAATTACCTTAGTAAAAAGCTAGCATTAGTGGAAACAATAACAACTAACAACCCAAGAATTATCACTAAATATTGGACATTATGGCTCTAGTAATCCATAAACTCATTTTCCCCAAGACAAGGGGTGGAAATTACCCCATAATCAAAATTGGCATTTCATCAAACACATAGAGGGCATAAACATAAAACATGGCAAATTTGGGAAATTGATGAAAGCTATGAACCTTAAATGCTCAAAATCAATAAAAGCAACTCAACAAACATATGAAAGCCATCAAATATCAAATTAAACAACTAGAAATCCAAAATTGCAAAGCAAAGTAAATATTGACAAGAGAAATGGAAATAAAGGAAAGTGTAGAACAAGTGGTATAATAAAAGAGAGAATTAAGGAAATAGTTACAATGAAATTGCTATAATCCAAAATCAAACTTGAAGTATAAAATGTTACAAACCCTAATTAAGAACCCTAAGAGAAAATTTCCTAATCTACACTACTCCTACTCCTACTATGTGTTTTTCCTATTCTAAGATGGCTCTCTTGATAAGTGTTGAATTCCCCTTGATATAGCACTCCAATTCAGCCTTCAAGCCTTCCAAAATGGGCTAAGAGGCCTCAGAAATTGCGAAGCATGTGTTTCATTAATAAAATCACATGCAGGGACCTGTGCGGATGCACAGATGTGTGTGTTTGCACACTTGGCTAAAAATCTTCCTGTGCGTATGCACAGGTACTTGTGCGCATGCACACGTCGCTGTGTGTGCTTTTCCTTGTTTTCTTCATGTGTTCTCCCTTCTACATGCTTTCTTCCACTTCTACAAACCCATTTTTGCCTCTAGGACCTGAAATCACTCAACAAACATATAACGACATTGAATGGAATAAAAGTAGGATTAAATTGCTTAATTTAAGCACAAAAATGCATGTTTTCACATTTAGGTTCAATTTATGGATCAAACACAAAAGTATGCTATTATGGTGCTTAAGTGTAGGTTTATGTGATGAAATCCACTCAAATTAAGCTAAAATATATGGGAAAATATGGACTCATCAATTCTCCCATACTTAAACAATAGCATGTCCTCATGTTAAACCAACAAGGAGAATGATCAAAAGGGAAACAACTTATTTAATTTAACTACCTATGTGCATGCAAGGATGTATATAATATATATATATCTATCTATCTATAATGTCCTATTTATTTGGTGAAAGCAACAATCAAATTCCTAGCAAGTGTATAGACATATAGGGCTAGGCAAAGAAATAACTCAATGTAATAAAAAATCTAAAGAATTGATTTGCTCATAAAAAATGAAGTAACTTGCAAGAATACATGACAAGAAGTATGGAAACATAAAGTTGAGTTATCGAACCCTCACTAGGTGTGTATACACTCTCAATGCTCCATGTTTAGGGTTTAATCACTCAAGCCTCCTCTAATCATGCTTTCAAAGAATTGTTTTTTATCTAACAATCAACAAGTATTTGATGTATGTATGCAAGTATCATGAGGTCTTTTAGAAGGTTGTAATGGGGTTGGGTAAGGGTAGGATGAGTATATGGCTAAGTGGAATAAATGATTGAATCTTTGATTAGCTCAAGTATCAAACTCAACCTATATCAATCAACCCACGAAAAAATATGCATTCTAACCACCCATTACTTCTTTTCACTCACATTCATGCCTTAGTTTCTATTCAAAACACATATGTATTTCTTATTCATTTTTTTTCTTTTTCTTTGGGATAACTTTTGTCCCAACTTATTACTATATTATTATTATTATTATTTTTCATTTCATTTTATTTTCTTTTCTACTTCTTTTTTTTCTATGACAAATGCATATGGTTAAAACAAATTGAAACATGAATGCACACCTATTTTTCCCAAATTTTCTTTTTCAATGCATATCCAATACAAACTTTTTCATTCACCACCAATGTTTTCTAAAAGTTCCCCTACACTTAAATGAAACACACTCTTTAACCTAAGCTAATCAAAGATGCAATTCAAGGTAATTCATGGTTTTCTGCTTAGGGTTGTGATGTGCTAACAATTAGAACAAAGGGGATTAAAAATCTCAAAGGGGTTAACAAAGGTAGATGCAAGAGTAGGTCCATATGGGTGAGTGGGTTTAATATAAAAATGGCCTCAATCATGCTAAATGCAATCACAACATCAAATATTGGAAATAAAAAATCAAGCAAAACCAAGATCACAATCATAGAAGGAGCGTAGCACAGAATGAACAAAAATAGTGGTTAAAATGTGTAACCACTCATTAAGGCTCAACAACTCACAAGGTTGCTTTGTTCTATCTCTCTTCTTTGTTCCATAAAAAAAAATCATTCATGCAAGTATAAAAATAGTTTTCCAAATCAATTCAATAGAATGCCCTTGAAACAAAATTCTTGGAAATCTTTGTTGTTTTTCACCAAAATTATTTCCTATATGTATGTATGTATGTGATGGATGCAATTTTTAAAATTTTTCCTAGTTCTCTCCTAATTTTCAACAAGCAAAAATTAACATGAACAATTAGAACAAAATTTATATATATATATATATTAACTAGAGTAAGGATGCAATAGTCAAAAATACTAACGAATATCTACAAGAAACATAATAAAAGAAAACAAAAAAATAAAGTGCAAAGTGTTCAGAAAAGAAAGTTTACGCCCCAAAAATGGTGAATCCTCCCCCACACTTAAGCGTTGCACGGTCCTTCGTGCACGAACACAATCCTGGGGGGGGTATCTCTCAAGAGCTCCACCTTCGGTTGGCGAATGCCGGTGCTCGGGTTGCATGGAAATTGCCAAGTCCTCCTCCTCTCCCGGCTCCTTGCCGTTATGTCTCATCCTCAAAAAGAGTGAATAAGGTATAATTAGGAATCATAGGGCAAGTAGCACAAAAGGGTAAAGGAGGGATCCAAACAAGCATCTAATTGAGGAAGCTTGCATAGTTGTGTGGTATGATAAAAAAAATTAGCCATGTGTATTCCAATTATGCGCGCGGTTGGAACACACACAACGGCCGGTTAAAATGGCATCCACACAATCAAAAAGTAATCATGAGTTCCTCAATTAAATGGCCTAAGATGCAAGCAATAAATGAGCATCAATTAAGGACAAGCAAACTTAGGTAACTACCACAAGAGTGAATTAAGTATATGATATTGGTTATTGAAATTGTGCAAGTGAAAGCGCAAAATCGATATAAGATAGCACAATAAACAACAACCAATCCATTAATGAAAAGGAAACCACTTATTCATCATGAAACAAAAGGAAAAAGTCACATGGTGAAGGTACTTGTTACAAAAAGTGATAAGCTTGATAAAAATCAAGTTCAGTCACTCAAACAAATGCAAAGCATTAACAAGAAGCAAGTACCGGACATGTGCTGAATTTAATATGAAAATCATGATGAACAAGTAATTTTAACTCAAATCACTTAGTTCAATGCACTTACATAATAGTTTCACCTAATATGCAACAAAATGTACATGTGCAAATCCAATTAGGTGATAGTAATTTAAGGCAAATACAAGTGCATCGATGAAATTCAATCAACAAGTAACTTGATCAACATTAAAGAGACACTTGCAACTTATTCAATTAACAAGCAAATAAGCCAAAACTAATATAACTATTAAAATGAAAATGAGATGTAATGAAAACTATGTAAAACAAGTAGAAAAACAGAGAAAAAAGTAACAAAAGAGAAAGATGGAAGGGTGGAAAGTGTGTTAGGGCTTAATTGGAAGTGCATTAAAAATTTTGCCCAAAACAGCACTTGTGCATACGCACAAGTATCTGTGCGTACGCACACCAGGAGAGATAGGGTGGGTGTGCGCTTGCACAGGTCGTGCGAACACTCTGGGCAGAAGGAGAAACAAGACGTGTGCATTCGCATGAACATGTGCACGCGCACAGGACACTTTTTTTCTTTTGTTTTTTTTTGAAGGATCATGTGTGCGTACGCACAAAGGATCATGCATCTGCACAGCTGCAAAAAAATGGATGGGGCGTTCACGCACACAAGCTGTGCAAGAGCTCCCACCAGAGGGAGTGCAAGAGCGTGTGCGTACGCACAACTGGGTGTGAACGCACAAGGTTCGCGAAAAGGGATTGTGTGCGTACGCACAGGATAGTGCAGACGCACAAGTCACAAAAAACAGAGCGGCGCGCACGCACAAGCTGTGCTGGCGCTGCGACCAGAGGGCATGTTAAGGAGTGTGCGGACGCACAAACTTGTGTGGCCGCACAGTTAGCAAAAAATTCAGATGTGTGCGCGTGCACAACATGGTGCGCACGTACAGATGCGCTGTTTCACAAATTTTTTCTTTTCAAAACTAAGGTAACAAGCCTTAGCACATCAACATATCAACCCTAAAACATTCAAAACATCACAAAATCATGATCCATATGCAAATTAACCTACTAAACTCAAAATTAAACTAATCCTAAGCTAACCAAGATAAACAAAAATGCAATTAACCAAGACTATAAACAAAGAGAAAGGGTAAGAAAGATGTTACCATGGTGGGGTGTCTCCCACCTAGCACTTTGGTTTATAGTCCTAAGTTGGACTTTTTGAGGAGACTCTTGCTAAGGTGGCTTGTGTTTCCACCCCTCCTTGAATCTCCATCCATGCTTGGTTCTTAAGGCTTCTCCAGGATCCCATGTCCTAGTTTCCCGTCCTCCTTCTTGTAGATTTCTATGCTCCAAGCCAGATGAACAAGTTCTCAATTGACCCTTGTAGTATCCCAACACTCTCCAAAAATCACCCAATTGTGCTTCACACTATGTTTGAGCTCCAACTCTTGAATTGATTTTTTTGAAGAGCCTTGGACTCAATTGGCAACCCAGACTCCTTTCTCTACCATGTACCAACCCAAGAAGGACCTTGAGTTGGTAATCCGTTTCCATGATAGCATATTGGTGAGGGCCAATGAAGCTCATAGGTGAAATTGCCACCCACTCAATATGTTCTTGGAACGGAATTGCTTCCTCACCAACTTCCCCTTCCCCATCACTCAAGTCATAGCCAAGAGGTTGTGAGAAGTCTACCTCCATGTCTCTCTCAAACTGAATGGGAAGAGGCTCATTAGGATCATTGAAGGGATTGACCAAGGAGGACAAAAAATCACTTATGATGGAATCCTCATTTTGATCAATCTCTCTCAACTCTTCCTCTCTCTCCTCCGGTTCACATACTTCACTTTCTCCCTTTTGTTGCACTTCAAGCTCTAACCCTTCTTCTTTCCCTTGTGGCTCTATGTTCTCCTCTTCACTACATGCATTAGTTGATCCTCCACATTCCTCAAGAGGAATGCCTTGATCTGATGAGTGTAGGAGAACTAAGCGGTTCACCGCTTCGGCTATGGTTGCCACGAATTACCGTTGTGTCCTACAGAATCCTTCTTGCTCTTGGAGAAACGCTTGAAGGTCTTAATGGTCTTGGGTCAAGGGTGGAAAATCATCACAATTAGGTAAGAAGGAAGGTTCATTGGTTAGGAAGAAGGTTAGATATGTGGGAGGTAGTTCATGTTGATGAGTATCTTGAGGTGGTGTGTAAGAAGATGTATGATGGTGGTGGTGTGGTGATTGAAAATACGGTGACTGAGGGTTATGCTGAGGGTAGAGGTCATATGTATATGGTGGTGGAGGTGTATAGTCATAGTGAAATCCACCATATCCTTGGTTTGGATATGCATATTGGGGAGGGTATAGTTCATTGTAATATGGAGGAGGTTGCTCCTCCCAAAATTGTTGCTCCAAACCCATGATGCAATCCACAATTGAAGTTATTAAACCCTACAAAATGATCAAAACCAAACTCCAAATCAAGAGGGTAATAACTCATAGAGAAAATGGAAAATAAAAACTAAAAACATCAAGTGACAAAAGAAATAAAATACTAATTATCAACAAAAGCAAACAAACAACCAAAAAGTATGTATTCACACTATTCACATATTTACAACAACCAAAACATAGCACTTATGACACTAGCTTTCCCGGGAGTATTTAGACTCACAGGTCATTCTCCCTAGGAACTAATGCCAATAAGTGCATACAATTTTGGTTGTGAGACGCAAAGGGGTTTTCAATGATTTAGAGCAAACAAAATAAAGGAATGAAAGAACTATGTCTGCAATATGAACAAGTAAAACACAAAATGAAGAAAAAGGTGGTTCAAAACATAAATAAAACATTGACTTGGGATGAGTTATGGAATCCCTTCCTTGCCATAACCATAACTATGATAATTATGATGGATTAATCTCACTAAGTCAACCCTTAACATCAAGGATAAGTCAAGTGAGCATAATTGTTATTAATCCACAAGTCCTAGCTAACTTACCAAATTAATTGGTAAAAAGCTAGCATTAATGGAAACAATAACAATTAACAACCCAAGAATTATCACTAAATGTTGGACATTATGGCTATAGTAATCCATAAACTCATTTTTCCCAAGCCAAGGGGTGGAAATCTACCCCATAACTAAGATTGGCATTTCATCAAACAAATAGAGGGCACAAACATAAAACATGGCAAATTTGGAAAATTAATGAAAGCTATGAACCATAAATGCTCAAAATCAATAAAAGCAACTCAACAAACATATGAAAGCCATCAAACATCAAATTAAACAACTAGAAATCCAAAATTACAAAACAAAGTAAATATTGACAAGAGAAATGGAAATAAAGGAAAGTGTAGAACACGTGGTATAATAAAAGAGAGAATTAAAGAAATAGTTACAATGCAATTGCTATAATCCAAAATCAAACTTGAAGTATAAAATGCTACAAATCCTAATTAAGAACCCTAAGAGAGAATTTCCTAATCTACACTACTCCTACTCCTACCATGTGTTTTTCCTATTCTAAGATGGCTCTCTTGATAAGTATTGAATTCCCTTTGATATAGCACTCCAATTCAGCCTTCAAGCCTTCAAAATGGGCCAAGAGGCCTCAAAAATCGCAAAGCACGTGTTTCATTAATAAAATCACGTGCAGGGACTTGTGTGGACGCACACTTGGCTGAAAATCTTCTTGTGTGTACGCACAGGTACTTGTGCACAAGCACACGTCGTTGTGTGTGCTTTTCTTTGTTTTCTTCATGTGTTCTCCCTTCTACATGCTTTCTTCCACTTCTACCAACTCATTCTTGCCTCTAGGACTTGAAATCACTCAACAAACATATCACGGCATTAAAGAATAAAAGTGGGATTAAATTTCTCAATTTAAGCATAAAAATGCATGTTTCAAATTTAGGTTCAATTTAGGAATCAAACAAAAAGTATGTTATTATGGTGTTTAAGTGTAGGTTTATGTGATCAAATCCACTCAAATCAAGCTAAAATATATGGGAAAATATGGACTCATCATCTATAATCAATGGCTTTCCCCTAAAATAGCTCAGATATCCATAAGGCTGCCCAGGTTGGGGTGCTGCATTGGCATAGAATTCTCTAACCAAGCTTTCCACCACCTTTGGTGGGTTGCACAAGAGTGCCCATCCTCTGTTGTCGATTTCCTGGTTGATTTCAGGGTGCTCATTTCTACCAAGTTGGAAGCCAACTTCGGGAATGATTTGCCTCTCATTCACCCAACCATAAAATTGGTTTTGGTTGAATGATGAGAGAAACTTGTATTCATTGGGAAATTGGTTCCTTGGTCTTTCTCTTCTTTGATGATGATGATCTTGGTGGTGCCATTGGGTGAGAAAAGAAGTGTGAAGGGTTGAAGAAATTGGAAGAAGGGGTAGAGAATAGGGAGCAAAGCAAGGGTTTGCTCCACAACACCAAACTTAGGGCTTGATTGTCCCTAATAAAGTATAAGAAAAGAGAGAAGATGGTTCTTTTGTGTGTGAACTTTGGGGAGGGGGTTGAAGTGTGAAGAGTGGTGGGAAGTGTTTGGCTTTTATAGTGGTGAGAGGTGCGGGCTCGAAAGGGGGGTTATGGTGGGAATTAAAAGCAATTCATCTTTTTCCACTTGGGAAGTGGCGCGTAGCGTGGGAAGAGGCGCCAACCCTTCTTTTCTTTTGATTCTCTGCATGTGTTGAGTTCCAAAGTGCAAGTACACTTTGACTCCTTTCTTGATGAGTTATCAATCATGTGAGCCCTATCCTCTCTCTTGAAAGTGAAAACTGAAACACCATTAGTGAAAGGGACCTCTTTATATTCCTTTTCATAACATATAATTGCAATGCATTTGATGAGTGTCCCTTGGAACACCAAACTTAATTTTCTTGCACCTAATAAATTGGGTTTATCATTTGATATTTAATGCGTTCATAAAGGTGGGATAAATTTATTTTTTTCACATTCTTTAACTCCTTCTGAACATATTAAAGTGACCTTGTATGCATAGCCAATTTACTTAATGCACTCAGATTAATAACATAATGGGATCGCTATGTGGACATCATATGGTGGTGGCCACACCAAACTTAATCTCTGGGCTTACTCTCAAAATTAATTCATTCAAAGAGTTGTAAGCCTAGATTAAGTGGGTTAGTGGCCACACCAAACTTAGCTTTTTAGCTAGTTCCCGACCCAATTACTCATCATCAATAAGTGTGTTCATCAATTTGACTGACATTTAAACTACCTAATCTATCACTTACAATCTACTCTTAGAAAGTAAGAGAAACAAAAGTATTAAACTGGAACTTAAACTATCTAAACTAGCAATTCTGAAGCTACTTCTAGAATGCAAGAGATCAAAAGGATATAGAGTGTTAAGGTGCCTCCTAACCAGCGCTTCTTTATCGTCACTAGCTTGATGTTCTTCCCTCTTTAGTTGAGGTTGTAGCTCACTCTCTGCTCATCCAGTGAGTCCCGCAAGTAGTGTTTGAGTCTATGGCCATTCACTGTAAAAGTTCACTGTGTTTTGTCTTCCATGAGCTCTACAAGACCGTAGGGGGAGACCTTGAGAATGGTGAAGGGTCCAGACCATCGAGACTTAAGCTTCCCTGGGAAGAACTTGAGCCTTGAGTTTTATAGCAACACTTTCTAGACTTCTGTGAACTTTCTCCTTGCTATCTTTGTGTCATGCCATTTCTTTGTGTTTTCCTTGTAAATCTTGGCATTCTTATAAGCTCGGTTTCTGAATTCTTCCAGCTCATTGAGTTGCACTAGCCTTCTTTCTCTAGCAGCTTGATCATCCAAGTTCAACATCTTTAGAGCCCAAAATGCTCTGTGTTCAAGCTCTACTGGCAAGTGACAAGCTTTTCCAAACACCAGTTGGTATGGAGACATCCCAATAGGTGTCTTGAATGCTGTCCTATAGGCCCACAATGCATCATCCAACTTTTTGGACCATTTTTTTCTTGAAGTGTGTCATTCTATCACTAATAAGGGCTCTAGGAACTCCAAACCGGCTGAAGATATTTCTTCTTAAGAAGCTTATCACAGCCTTGCTCTCATTTGTTGCTATGGCTATGGCTTCTATCCACTTTGACACATAGTCTACAGCCACTAGTATATAATTGTTTGAGTATGAGGATGGAAATGGTCCCATAAATTAATGCCCCATACAATCAAATAATTCCAATTCCATTATAAATCTTTGTGGCATCTCATATTTCTTGGGTAGATTGCCAGCCCTTTGGCATTCATTGCACATTGATACCAACTCCTTTGCGTCCTTGAATATTGTTGGCCAATAGAACCCACTTTGGAGCACCTTGGCTACAGTTCTTTCCCCACTAAAATAGCTTCCATATGCGGATCCATGGCATTGCCACAACACTTCTTGTCCTTCCTATTGTGAAATACACCTCAAGATTCCATCAACACCCTTTTTGAATAAGTAGAGTTCATCCCAAATGTAGTGTTTAGCATCATTGATTAGTTTCCTCTTTATGTGCTTGTTGATGTTGGTGGGCAGCTCCCCAATAGCCTTGAAGTTGGCTATGTCAGCAAACCAAGGGCTTTCTTTAATCATCATCAACTGCTCATCAGGGAAACTTTCATTCACTTCAAGTTGTTGTGCTTCATCCTCTTCATGTGGGATTCTTGATAAATGATCAGCCACCTTGTTCTCTGCTCCACTTTGATCCTTAACCTCTATGTTGAACTCTTGAAGTAGCAAGACCCACCTTATCAACCTAGGCTTGGATTCTTGCTTGGTCAACAGATATTTGAGGGCTGCATGATCAGTGAAAACAGTAACTTTTGAGCCAATAAGATATGATCTAAACTTGTCAAAAGCAAAGATTATGACTAAAAGTTCCTTCTTTGTGGTGGTGTAGTTCCTTTGATTCTCATTGAGAACTTTACTAGCATAGTAGATAACATGTACTAGCTTGTCTTTTCTTTGTCCTAGAATAGCACCAATAGAGAAATCAGATGCATCACACATCAATTCAAAGGGTAGATCCCAGCTAGGTGGTGCTATAATAGGTGCAGAGAAAAGTCTATTTTTAAGTTCATCAAAGGCTAACATACACTCTCTATAAAAAACAAAGGGAGTATTTGAGACAAGTAGGTTGCTGAGGGGTTTGGCAATCTTAGAAAAATCTTTTATAAACCTCCTATAGAATCCAACATGTTCCAAAAAGCTTCTAATTGCCTTGACATTGCAAGGTGGAGGCAACTTCTCAATTACTTCCACCTTTGCCTTGTCTACTTCTATGCCCTTTTTAGAGATCTTATGACCAAGAACCACCCCTCCAGTTACCATGAAATGGCACTTCTCCTTGTTTAAAACCAGGTTGGTTTCTTGGCATCTCTTTAGCACCATGGCAAGATGATGTAGGCAATCAGAATATGAATCCCCAAACATAGAGAAGTTGTCCATAAACACTTCTATAAACTTCTCAATCATGTCTGAAAAGATGGAGAGCATGCACCTTTGGAATGTTGCAAGTGTATTGCACAATCCAAAAGGCATTCTCTTATAAGCAAAGACTCCATTGGGACAAGTAAAAGAGGTTTTCTCCTGATCTTTTGGGTTTACAACTATTTGGTTGTAGCCAGAGTAGCATCTGGTCTTTCAAGCATCTGGTCCATGAAAGGTAGGGGAAAGTGGTCTTTCCGGGTGGCTTCATTAAGTTTTCTATAGTCAATGCACATGCACCATCCGGTTACTATTCTTGTAGGTATTAGTTCATTCTTCTCGTTTGGTACAACAATGATCCCTCCTTTCTTAGGAACCACTTGGACAGGGCTCACCGAAGGGCTGTCTGAGATAGGGTAAATCACCCCTACTTGCCACAGTTTCAACACCTCTTTTTGGACCACATCATTCATTGTTGGATTCAGCCTTCTCTGTTGCTGTCTTGAGGGCTTTGCACCTTCCTCAAGTAGGGTCTTGTGCATGCACATTGAAGGACTGATTCCCTTTAGATCTGCAAGTGTCCACCTTATAGCATCCTTGTGTTGTTTCAGCACTTTGATTAACTTCTCTTCTTGTTCCTCATTCAGGTTTGAGTTAATGATCACTGGGTATGTATTATTATCACCTAAGTAAACATATTTCAAACTTGGGGGTAGAATCTTTAGTTCCAACTTTGGTGCCTCTAATTCCATCTTGATTGTCTTGTCTATCATGACTGGTTTGTCCATAGCCTCCAGTGGTAGCTCACCACATGAGACTTGTTGATCTTGTTCTTTGATTTTTTCACATTGTTCTTCCTCTAGGACTCTTTGAACCAAGTTTTCAATTGTATCTACCATCATGTATTCACCAATGGCTTCCTTGGGATAGCTCATTGCCTTGAAGACATTGAAAACCATCTTCTCTTTATGTAATCTCAAGACTAGCTCCTCTTTTTGAACTTCAATTATAGCTCCAGCAGTAGCTAGGAATGGCCTTCCTAGGATGATTGATGTGCTGGCTTCTTCCTCCATGTCAAGCACAACAAAATCAGCTGGGAAGATGAATTCCCCCACTTTCAGCAATAGATCTTCCACCACACCATGGGGGAATTAAATGTTTTGTCAACCAATTGAAGTGCCATTCTTGTTGGCTTGGCTTCTTCTATTCTCATTCTTTTCATCATGGCCAAAGACATGAGGTTTATGCTTGCTCCAAGACCACATAATGCCTTCTCAATGTTCATATCCCCAATGATATAGGGGATTTGGAAACTCCAAGGGTCATTTAATTTCTGGGGAAGCTTCTTTTGTATTATAGCACTACACTCTTCAGTAAGTACCACCGTTTCTTTCTCACCCCAGTTTTTTTCCTTGTCATAAGTTCCTTTAAGAACTTGGCATAGAGCGGTGATGTACGGAAAAATTACCGATCAAGAGTTTATAGAGAAAATAATATTGCAAGTATAGCTCTTAACCAATGTTGATTCTGCGTATCAATTTTTGAAGGGGTTGTCACAAAATTTAGAAATAAAATACTGTGAGTATGAATCCCAGCTCGCCTCCCAACGAGTTGCAGAGAGAGTGCTATTTTATTAATCAGAGGTTTTCCAAGAAATTTTTGAGTTTGAAAAACAGAGAAATAATTAATGGTAACTTCAGATAAAAGCCTTGACCGGGAGAAGATTCATTGGAAGTTCTATCCTTGTTGGAAATCCCCAAGTGTAATCATAAAAGATTGTTATCTTACTTGGTCATCCCTTAATGAATAAGGGAAAGTCAAGTAACTAACTAACAAACTAATATCCTCAGGTCCTATTCCTCTCCTAAGGAAGGATTAGAGTTAGAGACTAGAGTTGTCAGTCATCAACCATCCATTAGGATTAACACTTGAGTATTCCAACTCAAGGTTCTCCTTTTAATTAACTCCCAATCAAGTTAGGGGATTTACTCCATTAATATGAATAAAATGCTCAGAGAAATAATAGAAGAAGACATGATAAATTAAATAGAATAAAGATTGAAAATTAATTAAAGGGAAAAGAAATAAACTGTATTAATAAATTCAAAATGCAACATAATTATCTGAGTAGGGTTAATAAACAACTAAAGGAGTAAGGGAATAAGGAAACAAACTAGAATAGTAACTTCAACGGAGGTAATGACTCTTCAATATCCAAAATCTAAAGCAAAAGCATAAAATTAATAACTATGAATGTAAAGAAAACCTAGAGGAAGAGTGATTCTCTCTAGATTCAGATCTAAAATCCTCAAACTATGCTAATGAGAGTGTCTGTTGAGTATCTACATGTTCCCTGGCTCTATTCTGTGTTTCTGGGCCAAAAATTGGGTCAAAACTCGGCCCGAAATCTCCCCCAGCATTTTCTGTTAATTCTGCAGATCGCGCATGTCACGCGTACACGCGCTGGTCGTTTCGGCGTGTCACGCATTCGCGTCATGCACGCGCTCGCATCATTTTGCAGAACTCTAATCCACGCGTACGCGTCAAGTACACGCACGCGTCACTGCAAATTTTTTCATATTGCGCGCACGCGTGAGCCATGCGTGCGCATCGGTGATCGCTGGTTATCTCCTTAGTTTCTTGTGTTCCTTCCATTTTTGCAAGCTTATTTTCCATCCTATATGCCATTCCTGCCTTGTTGAGCCTGAAAACACTGAACACATGGATCACGGCATCGAATGGTACGAGAGGACATTAAAAATACACAATTTAAAAGCTTAGGGAGCAGGTTTTCAATCATAGGGCATAATTATGAAGGAATTATAAAATCATGGAAATAGTATGAATAAGTGAATAAAGAGTTGATAAAAAACACTCAAATTAGCACCGGATAAACCACAAAATAGTGGTTTATCAAGCTCCCCACACTTAAACATTAGCACGTCCTCATGCTTAGCTCAAGGAGATAAAATAAATGAGTAGGGAAAAATAAGACTCATGCAATGCAACCTATGTATGAATGCAACTATATGCTAAGATGATTTGTGTCTACTTGGTTAAAAGCAAATAAGTTCTTCAAGATAAACATAAATAAAATTCCACTATTTCAAATTATATAATAAAAGACAAGTAAACTTGTAAGAAGATAGCTCATAAAAGCAGGGAATATAAAATCAAGCATTGAACCCTCACTGATAGTGTATATGCACTCTAGTCACTCAAGTGTATAGGGTAATCACTATACTCTTCTCTAGTCATGCTTTCTAAACTTTGTTCTTCACCTAACCAATCAACAAGTATTTAATGTACCAATGCAAACATCATGAGGTCTTTTCAAGGTTGTAATGGGGCCAAGGTAAGGGTAAGGACATATGTATGGCTAAGTAAGCTATAAATTGAATCCTTGACTAACATAAGCTCTCACATAAACACACACACGCTCTATATAACTTCTAAATTTATGCCTAGCTACCCATAATTTCTAACTTTTGCATTACATACTCATGCACTAACCTTTCTTTTAATTTGTATCACATGTGTATTGATCTTTTCATCAACTTAACATTGGGGTGATTTTGTCCCCTTATTTATTTATTTATTTACTTAATTACCTGAATATTTTTGGTTTTTTTCTCTTTTTTCTTTTTTTTCTTTATTTTTTATTAAAAATATAAAAGTAAACATAAGCCATCAATGCACAGTGGTTTTTAATTTTTTTGGTCTTACATGAGTAGATACCCAATTTCCCATTATTTTATCAAACTCATAATCATAAGACATTCCCTTATTAACCCATGTTCCCACAGTTTCCCAACACTTAGTTGATACACAATCTCTGTCTTAAGCTAACCAACAATTCAATTGGGGTATTTAATTGTTTTTTCGCTTAAGGCTAGTAATGTGGTAAAATATGGAATAAATGGGGATTAAAAGGCTCAAAGTGGCTAACAAAGGTAAATGGAGGGGTAGGCTATTTGAGATAAGTGAGCTGATAATCAAATAATGGCCTCAATCATATGCATACATTTAAATACACAAAACAATGGACATCTAGGATGGAACAAAATATAGATTACAATCATAGAGAAGTAAACACACAAGAATAAATTTTTTTTATGGTTAAATAATGTAACCATGTAATTAAGCTTAAATCTCACGGGTTGTGTGTTCTTTAGCTATCGTTTTATGTTCCAAATACAACTTCCAACAAGTTTTAACACAAAAAGATTTTTAATTTAAATTAGTGAAATCTTTCAAAAATAGGGTCTTAAAAAGAAACTTATTATTTTTCCACCAATTAGAACATGCATGCAAATACCTATTACTATGCAATTTATCCTATTCTAACAAAAGAAAAATAAATATCCTATTGGTGTTTAAGAAAGGGAAGTTACCTCCGAAAGTCAGGTACTAACCGACCTCCCCACACTTAAAGCTTGGCACCGTCATCGGTGCCATCAGTCAGGAACAAAGGGGGGTTGGTAGTAGCGTCTCCACAAGCGGGACTGTCATGGCTCCCTGTACTAATAAAAGAAGTAGAGTCTGGATCTTCCTCGGGTGGGTGGTTTGTTGGAGTAGTTGGTTTGTTGGAGGTGCTTGTGATGTGGAAGGAGAAAGAATATCTCCGGCCGGTTCTGCAGGCCGGCTAGTCATGGCTGCTGGAGGTCTGATGCACTTCCTGTTAGGGATGTACTAATCATCCTGTGGAATCATGGCATTGGTGTTCCCAGCTCTGTAGGAGACCCCGGTTGCTGAGACTAGATCTGATACTAATGCGAGAAAAGGTAGGTTGCCCGCAATCTGCACATGTCCCATAGCATGCCGAAGGTGTCTTGGTAATTTAAGAGGCTGGTCTGTAAAGATACACTAGAGTAGAATAGCCATGTCTGCAGTGAAGGAGGACTCGTAAGTGCTCGAAAAAACGTAGTGGGACATAATCTGCGCCCACACTCGAGCCTCCAAGGTAAGTGCTGAAGCCAATATCCCTTTAGGTCGAGAACGATGGTATCCATAGATCCATCGGCTGCCAGGTTGTGCTATAACTCTGAGAACGATGTCCCAATCGAATTTGTATGTCTGGCGTTGGACAGAGGCTTCTTAAAATGCGTCCAATCCTTCAAGGGTAGGGGGAAGATCTAAAGCTCACTGAATGGTTTCTTCAGTTATGGGGACTTGCTTCTGACAGATGTAGACAGACTACAATGTTGGCATGTGAAAATTGGAGTAGAATTCAACTACCCATGATAGATTAACCTGCCGTGGCTATCTTCGTAAGAATCTCCATTGGCTTTGCTTAATGCGGGGTTCAACAAATTCAACAATGTGGGTCGAGAGGATGAGTAGGTACTCATTGTTATAGTTCTGCTCAGCCAGTATGGGGAACATCTGATCACAGTAGCGGTTAGTGAACCGTGCAGTATCCCTTGCTGGAAAGGCTTTCTCTTTTTCATCGACCTTGATGATCCTCTTGATTCGCTTTGTTGAAGGCTTTACTGTTGTTGAGGAAGGTTCCGCAGCTAGTGCACTTTTTGTTCCTTTCCATGCTGGTGGTTTGGGAGTGGCTTTCTCTTTACCCTTCTTGGTGGCCATCCTGATAAAGGAAAAGGAAAGTAACATGTAAAGCTAAGGGTTTGAGCAAGGAAGAGAGCAGTGGAAGTGATAATCATTGCACGGTAAAGAAGGATGTCGTGAACACATGGTCAGGACCACATGTGATAAGTTCATCAATGGAAATATAGCAAGTGCATGTTATGGCAAGTAGATGTAAGGTGTTTATTGGCATGCCGGCAAAGGCATGAGTAGCATAGATCAAGCATTAATTGCCCAATTTGATTATCAAGTGTTTCAAACTAACAATCTGTTTGTATTAACAATTATATTTAATCAATAATATATGAAAAGGGGTTTTGTGAAAAACAGGCATTAAAGTAGTATGATAGAAAAAGAATGCATAATGCCATACGGGCTTTTTCACAAACATTTAGCATGCGTGGTAAATATGTTATGGAAAGCATTAAATTGAACATGCAAGCAACTCTTTTAAGAAGTAATATTAATTGTCAAGCAATTCCACGATACACTCACAAGCAAAATATAGAAGAAAAACAATCACCTAATTAAATTTCTAACACCAATCAAAAGAAAAAAGAAGAAGAGAACAAAAATAAAAATTAATAATGGAGAAGTAAAAAGGAAAGAAGAAAAGAAAAGAACCTTGATGTTGAATGTGAAAAGGGAGGGAGAAAGTAAAAAGTAAGGGAATAAAGAAGAAAGAAGGGGGAAGAAAGAAGTAAGGAGGGATAAGAAAGAATTAGGATTAGGAAAGAAAAGATAGGAATTCTGGTGCTGATCTGGATAACTGTGCGGCGCAAGTGACGCGGACGCGTGGAGCACGCGTGTGCGTGGGTTGTGATATTATCAAGTGACGCGTACGCGTGGGTGACGCGCACGCATGACCTGAATTGTGCTATTGGCGCGAAAGCAGCCTTGCGCATTGACAACTCTCGGTTTCATACGCACATTGCCAAAATTTAGGGTGACGCGAGCGTGTCGGTGACGCGTACGCATGAATGGCCTTATGTTGAAAAATTACACGAACGCGTGGGTGACGTGTACGCGTGATGGGGTTTATGCTTCCAGCACAATGCCAGCCCTACTCCATCATAACTCTCTGCCATACACCTATTTACATTGATTTCGTAGGGTCACGCGTGTGCGTGAGGGACGCACACGCGTGGAAGGCTAAATTTGCAAGTGACGCGGATGCGTCAAGGACGCGTTCGTGTAGGCGTGTTTGTGCTTACGGCACGCCTCCAGCCAAGCTCCCGCGTAACTCTCTGCTTCTTTTCTTCGTTGTTTAGAAAGCACATATGACGCGTACGCTTTTTTTTTATGCAGAATACAGAATGCAGAATATATGCAATTCTAATGGGAAAATTTACTAAAAATAAAACTAAGGAAAGAAAGAACGATCATACCATGGTGGGTTGACTCCCACCCAGCACTTTTCTTTAACGTCCTTAAGTTGGACGGTCCACTAGCTCAGTCTTCTGCTGTGGGTGGGTCCTCCAAAAGGAAGATCTCCAGCTCCTTACTTTTCTTCATCTGCTCATCGTAATATAGCTTAAGGCGATGTCCATTTACCTTGATGAATTTAGAGCTCGAAGGATGACTTAGGTGAAAGACTCCGTATGGTTTTACCTTTTCTACTCTTTAGGGGCCTTCCCATCTTGATCTCAGCTTGCCTGGCATGAGCATTAGTCTGGAGTTGTAGAGGAGAACTAATTTCCCTAGGCTGAACTCTCTCCTTTTAATGTGCTTGTCATGCACGACCTTTATCTTCTCTTTGTATCGCTTGGAGTTGTCATATGCTTCTAGGCATAGGTTTTCTAATTCTTGTAGCTGTATCTTCCGTTCAGCTCCGGCCTTCTCAAATCCCATGTTGATCTCTCTCACTGCCCAGAATGCTTTGTGTTCTATCTCTACTGGGAGGTGACATGCTTTTCCATAAACTAAGCGGAAGGAGCTCATCCCTATAGGTGTCTTGTATGCTGTCCGGTATGCCCAAAGCGCATCTTGTAGCCTGGTGCTCCAGTCCTTCCTATGAGGCTTGACTATTTTTTCCAGGATACGCTTTATCTCTCTATTAGACACCTTTGCTTAGCCAAGAGTCTGCGGGTGGTAGGCTGTTGCGACCTTGTGAAGGATGCCATGCTTTTTCAGTAGAGCGGTCAGTCTCCTGTTATAGAAATGGGTGCCTTGATCGCTCACGATTGCTCGTGGTGATCCAAAGCGACAGATAATATGGTTTCTTACAAAGGAGACAACAGTGTTAGCATCATCAGCATGGGTAGGGATTGTTTCCACCCACTTAGAAACATAGTCTACAGCTAACAATATATATGAAAAACCGCTTGAATTTGGAAACGGACCCATAAAGTCAAAGCCCCAAATATCAAAAATTTCACAGAAAAGCATAATCTGTTGGGACATCTCATTCCTCTTGGATATATTACCAAATCTCTGGCATGGGGAACAAGATTTACAAAAAGCAGCAGCATCTCTAAAAAGAGTGGGCCACCAGAATCCACAGTCTAAAATTTTTCTAGCTGTTCTTTGATGGCCAAAATGGCCACCACTCTCAGAGGAGTGGCAGGCTTCCAAAATGGACTGGAATTCTGATTGAGGTACACACCTTCTAATTATTTGGTCAGCTTCATACCTCCACAAATAAGGATCGTCCCATATATAATATTTGGACTCGCTTTTCAGCTTGTCCCTCTCGTGCTTAGTTAAATAGGGAGGGAAGGTATGACTGGCTAGATAATTAGCCACAGGTGCATACCAAGGAGCTACTTTAGATACTGCATGCAAGCTATCAAATGGAAAAGCATCGTTGATAGGAGTGGAGTCATCCTTAATGTGCTCAAGGCGACTCAAGTGGTCTGCCACTAAATTCTGGTTACCACTCTTATCCTTAATTTCTAAGTCAAATTCTTGCAGCAACAGTATCCAACGTATCAACCTTGGTTTGGACTCTTTTTTAGCTAATAAATATTTTAGAGCTGCATGGTCCGAGTACACTACTACCTTAGTACCAAGTAATTAGGCTCGGAATTTATCCAGAGCAAAAACAATGGCGAGAAGCTCCTTTTTAGTAGTAGTGTAATTAGACTGAGCAGCGTATAAGGTCTTAGACACATAAGCTATTACGAAAGGATCCTTACCTACGCGCTGGGCCAGTACCGCTCCCACAGCATGGTTGGAGGCATCACACATAATCTCAAAGGGCTGGCTCCAGTCTGGTCCTCTCACAATTGGAGCTTGAGTCAAGGTGATCTTCAGCTTATCGAATGCTACCATGAAATCCTCACTTAGCTCGAATTCAACATCCTTCTACAGCAGTCTGGATAAGGGCAATGCTACCCTACTGAAGTCCTTGATGAACCACTGTTAGAAACCTGCATGGCCAAGGAACGAACGAACTTCCTTCACGGAGGAGGGGTAAGGAAGACTAGAAATGACATTTATCTTTGTTGGATCGATAGAGATACCAGTATTAGATACAACGTGTCCTAGAACAATACCTTGTTTGACCATAAAATGACACTTTTCAAAATTCAAAACAAGGTTTGAACTAACACACCTGTCTAATACTCTAGATAAACTATCCAAACAAAGTCTAAAGGAATAACTGTATACGCTAAAATCATCCATAAAAACCTCCATACAGCTCTCAAGAAGATCGGAGAAAAGACTCATCGTGCACCTTTGGAAAGTAGCTGGTGCATTGCACAAGCCAAAGGGAATTCTCTTGTAAGCATAAGTCCCAAAGGGACATGTAAAAGTAGTCTTTTCCTGATCTTCAGGAGCTATACGGATCTGGAAATAGCATGTGTAACCATCTAAAAAGCAGTAATGTGATTTACCTGACAGGCGATCCAGCATTTGATCAATGAAAGGTAGGGGGTAGTGATCCTTACGATGGCCTGGTTGAGGCGTCTGTAATCAATGCAAACCCTCCAGGAATTCTGTACTCTGGTTGCTATGAGTTCTCCATGCTCATCCCTCACTGTAGTGACTCTAGACTTCTTGGGCACTGGTGCACGAAATTGTAAATCACACATTTCACAATTCGTACCACTAACCAGCAAGTGCACTGGGTTGTCCAAGTAATACCTTACGTGAGTAAGGGTTAATCCCACAGAGATTGTTGGCTTGAAGCAAGCTATGGTTACCTTGTAACTCTTAGTCAGGATATCAATTATAATTGTCAGTTGACTTGCAAATGAACAAGAGAGCATGGATTAAATAATACTTATTATGCAGTAATGGAGAATATGTTGGAGTTTTGGAGATGCTTTGTCTTCTGAATCTATGTTTTCCTACTGTCATCTTCTTCACACACGCAAGGTTCCTCCTATGGCAAGCTGTATGTAGGGCGTCACTGTTGTCAATGGCTACTTCCCATCCTCTTAGTGAAAATGGTCCAAATGATCTGTCACAGCACGATTAATCATCTGTCAGTTCTCGATCATGTCGGAATAGAATTCAGTGATTCTTTTGCGTCTGTCACTACGCCCAAAAATCGCGAGTTTGAAGCTCGTCACAGTCATTCAATCCCTGAATCCTACTAAGAATACCACAGACAAGGTTTAGACTTTCCGGATTCTCAAGAATGCTGCCAATGGATTCTAGCTTATACCACGAAGATTCTGATTAAGGAATCCAAGAGATATTCATTCAATCAAAGGTATAATGGAGGTGGTTGTCAGGCACACGTTCATAGATTGAGAATGATGATGAGTGTCACGGATCGTCACCTTTATCATGGTTAAGTACGAATGAACATCTTAGAGAGAAACAAGTGTGTTTGAATAGAAAACAGAAATAATTGCATTAATTCATCGAGACGCTGCAGAGCTCCTCACCCCCAACAATGGAGTTTAGAGACTCATGCCGTCAAAAAGTATAAAGTTCAGATCTAAAAATATCATGAGATGCAAAATAAATCTCTAAAAGTTGTTTAAATACTAAACTAGTAACCTAGGTTTATAGGAAATGAGTAAACTAAGATAGATAGTGCAGAAATCCACTTCTAGGGCCCACTTGGTGCGTGCTGGGGCTGAGACTTGAGCTTTTCACGTGCCTGGGCTGTTTCTGGAGTTAAACTCCAGGTTGTAACCTGTTTTGGGCGTTTAACTCCAACTTGTAACCTGTTTTTGGCGTTCAACGCCAGAATGGAACATGGAACTGGCGTTAAACGCTAGTTTACGTCGTTTATCTTCGAGCAAAGTATGGACTATTATATATTGCTGGAAAGCCCTAGATGTCAACTTTCCAACCCAATTAAGATCGCACCAATTGGACTCCTGTACATCCAAAAAATTCATTCTGAGTGCAGGGAGGTCAGAATCCAACAACATCAGCAGTCCTTTTTCAGCCTGAATCAGATTTTTGCTCAGCTCCCTCAATTTCAGCCAGAAAATACCCGAAATCATAGAAAAACACACAAACTCATAGTAAAGTCTAGAAATATGAATTTTGCCTAAAAACTAACTAAAACATACTAAAAACTACATGAAATTACCCCCCAAAAAGCGTATAAAATATCCGCTCATCAAAACACCAAACTTAAACTGTTGCTTGTCCCCAAGCAACTAGATAAATAAAATAGGATAAAAAGAAATCAAGAAGAAATAATATCTTAGAGTTTTAAGTGAAACTCAGATTCTAATTAGATGAGCGGGACTAGTAGCTTTTTGCTTCCGAACAGTTTTGGCATCTCACTTTATCCTTTGAAATTCAGAATGATTGGCATCCATAGGAACTCAGAATTCAGATAGTATTATTGATTCTTCTAGTTTAGTATGTTGATTCTTAAACACAGCTACTTTATGAGTCTTGGCCGTGGCCCTAAGCACTTTGTTTTCCAGTATTACCACCGGATATATAAATGCCACAGACACATAACTGGGTGAACCTTTTCAGATTTTGACTTAGCTTTGCTAAAGTTCCCAATTAGAGGTGTCCAGAGTTCTTAAGCACACTCTTTTGCTTTGGATCACGACTTTAACCACTCAGTCTCAAGCTTTTCACTTGGACCTGCATGCCACAACCACATGGTTAGGGACAACTTGATTTAGCTGCTTAGGCCTGAATTTATTTCCTTGGGCCCTCCTATCTATTGTTTCTCAAAGCCTTGGATTCTTTTTACCCTTGCCTTTTGGTTTAAAGGGCTATTGGCTTTTTATGCTTTTTTTTGCCACTTCTTCTTTTTTTTTCACTGCTTTTTCTTGCTTCGAGAATCAATTTCATGATTTTTCAGATCATCAATAATATTTCTCCTGTTCATCATTTCTTCAAGAGCCAACAGATTTAACATTCATAAACTCCACTATCAAAATTATGCACTGTTCAGCCATTCATTCAGAAGACAAAAAGTATTGCCACCACATATAAATAATTAGAATTTTCCTTATTAAAAACTCGAAAAAATATTGCCTCCTTATTCTAAAAATCTGCTATTTTATTCAAGTTTGATGATGATGAGAAAAATGAATTATAGTTTAATTGGAGATAAAATCAAAATAAAGACACTAATTACTACTAATCTGATAGGTTCCTAAAAATAAAAGTTATCACAGATTTAAGGTTAAGATTAGGACTCAACAACCTTTAGTTTGGGAGATGATAGGTGCTCCTTCAACCTGTGGGGTGTCTGGTCCTTCAAGAGACAGCTTCTGGTGCTTCAGCTCCTGTATCTCTGGATATTCGTCTTCTTTCAGATCGAATTTAACTTCCGGGATCACTGATCTCAGACCCATTATTTTGTGGTAATGGTCTGCATGTTCTTTGGTTAAGAACTTCTCTTGATTCCAAAGTGGTTTTGGAATATTCTCTTTCTTGCCTCTTGAAATGGTTTGTTTTCCCTTAGGTGCCATGATCTTGATGAGTTTTAGCTCATTAATCACGGAAAATCATACCAAACTTAGAGGTTTGCTTGTCCTCAAGCAAAAGAAAGGAAAGGAGAGGAATAGAAGGAGAGGCAATTTCTAAAATTCTCCTCCTCACAATCCTGGCGTTAAACGCCCATGAGATGCTTCCTTTGGGCGTTTAACGCCCAGTCCTTGCTTGTTTTGGGTGTTTAACACCCACTTGCTGCTTTTTTCTGGCGTTAAACGCCAGAAACCTTCCTTACTGGCGTTTTTGCGCTAGTGATGTCCTTTTCTCTGTGATTCCTCTGCTTTATGTCCTGAACCTTTATTTCTCTGTATCATTCACTGAAATGTATTATCTAACTTAGAATTAAAGTTACAAATAAAATGAACTCATGACTGGGTTGCCTCCCAGCAAGCGCTTTTTTATGGGTTGCCTTTAGTTGGACTATTACTGAGCTTTTAATCTAGTCTGCAATGTCTGCAAACCATGGAGCTTCTTGAATAGCAAACAATTGCTCATCAGGAAAGGTTTCAAAGATCTCAGTAGGAGGGAGGGACGCTCCTGCTACTGGTTCTATCCGGGACAGGTGATCAGCTACTTGATTTTCTGTCCCTTTTTTGTCTCTTATTTCTATATCAAACTCTTGCAGAATCAACACCCATCTTATGAGCCTGGGTTTTGAATCCTGCTTTGTGAGTAGATATTTAAGAGCAGCATGGTCAGTGTACACAATCACTTTTGATCCTACTAAATAAGATCTAAATTTGTCAATGGCATAAACCACTGCAAGCAATTCCTTTTCTATGGTTGTGTAGTTCTTCTGTGCATCATTTAGAATACGGCTACCATAATAAAAGATGTGCAGAAGCTTATCGTGCCTTTGTCCCAATACTGCACCAATGGCATGGTCACTGGCATCACACATTAGTTCGAATGGTAATGCCCAGTTTGGTGTAGAAATGATTGGTGCTGTTACCAACTTAGCTTTCAGAGTCTCAAAGGCTTGCAAACACTCTTTGTCAAAGACAAATGGTGTATCAGCAGCCAGCAGATTGCTCAGAGGTTTTACGATTTTCGAAAAATCCTTAATAAACCTCCTATAGAATCCTGCATACCCGAGAAAGCTTCTGATTACCTTAACATTGGCANNNNTTTCTCCCAGTTTAAAACCAGGTTAGTCTCTTGGCACCTCTTTAGAACAAGTGCTAGATGGTCAAGACAGGAGCTGAATGAGTCTCCAAATACTGAAAAGTCATCCATGAAGACTTCCATAAATTTTTCCACCATATCAGAGAAAATAGAGAGCATGCACTTTTGAAAGGTTGCAGGTGCATTGCACAGACCAAATGGCATCCTTCTGTATGCAAATACTCCGGATGGACATGTGAATGCTGTTTTCTCTTGATCCTGGGGATCTACTGCAATTTGATTATAACCTGAATATCCATCCAGAAAGCAGTAGTATTCATGACCTGCTAGTCTTTCTAGCATTTGGTCTATGAATGGTAAAGGAAAATGATCCTTTTTGGTAGCTGTATTGAGCCTTCTGTAATCAATATACATACGCCACGCTGTAACTGTTCTTGTAGGAATCAGTTCATTTTTTTCATTATGAACCACTGTTATGCCACCCTTCTTAGGGACGACTTGGACATGGCTCACCCAAGGGCTATCAGAAATAGGATAAATAATCCCAGCCTCTAGTAACTTAGCGACCTCCTTCTGCACCACCTCCTTCATGGCTGGATTCAGCCGCCTTTGTGGTTGAACCACTGGCTTAGCGTCATCCTCCAATAGGATCTTGTGCATGCATCTGGCTGGGCTAATGCCCTTAAGATCACTGATAGACCACCCAAGAGCTGTCTTGTGTGTCCTTAGCACTTGAATCAATGCTTCCTCTTCCTGTGGCTTTAAGGTAGAACTTATGATTACAAGAAAAGTGTCATCTTCTCCCAGAAATGTAAATTTCAAGGATGGTGGTAATGGTTTGAGCTCAGGTTTAGGAGGTTTCTCCTCTTTCTGAGGGATTTTCAGAGGTTCTATTATTCTCTCTGGTTCCTCCAGACCAAGCTGAGCATCTTTAAAGATATTTTCTAGCTCTGATTCGAGACTCTCAGTCATATTGACCTCTTTCACCAGAGAGTCAATAATATCAATGCTCATGCAGTCGTTTGGGGTGTCTGGATGCTGCATAGCTTTGACAACATTCAACTTAAACTCGTCCTTATTGACTCTCAGGGTTAATTTCCCTTTTTGGATGTCAATGAGGGTTCGTCTTGTTACTAGGAAAGGTCTTCCTAGAATGAGAGTTGCACTCTTGTGCTCCTCCATTTCCAGCACCACAAAGTTAGTGGGAAAGGCAAATGGCCCAACCTTGACAATCATGTCTTCAATTACGCCTGATGGGAATTTAATAGAGCCATCAGCAAGTTGGAGATATATCCGGGTTGGTTTGACTTCTTTAGTCAATCCAAGCTTTCTGATAGTAGATGCAGGTATTAGGTTTATACTTGCCCTAAGATGACATAGAGCTTGCTTGGTACAAGTACACTCTAATGTGCATGGTATCATAAAGCTTCCGGGATCTTTAAGCTTCTCTGGTAAGCTTTTCAGAATGACTGCACTGCATTCTTCAGTGAGGTAAACTTTCTCAGTTTCTCTTCAATCCTTCTTATGACTTAAGATCTCTTTCATGAATTAGCATAAGAGGGTATTTGCTCAAGTGCCTCTGCAAACGGAATCTTTATTTCAAGAGTCCTGAGATAGTCTACAAAGCGGGCAAATTGCTTATCCTATTCCGCATGGCGGAGCTTCTGAGGATAAGGCATCTTGGCTTTGTATTCCTCAACCTTAGTTGCTTTAGGTTTATTTCCTACAGAGGTGGTTAGGAAAGCCTTCTTAGAGGGGTTTCTATCAGCACTTGTATGTGTCTGATCCCCACTGGCGTTTGAATGCCAGGGTTGGAAGCTGGATTGGCGTTGGATGCCAATTCCTTACCTGTTTCTGGCGTTTGAATGCCAGAACTGAGCTTTCTTTGGGCGCTTAACACCACTTCCCTACCTGTTTGTGGCGTTTGAACACTATAACTGAGCATGGGTTGGGCGTTTAATGCCAGCCCTTCACCCTTTTCTGGCGTTTGAACGCCAGAATTATTTCTCTCTGGGCTATTACTATCCTCAGAGGGATTTTGGGTAGCATTTTGTTCATTTCTTGGCTTCCTGCTGCCTTAAAGTGAGGTATTTAATGTCTTCCCACTTCTTAATTGAACTGTTTAGTACTCTTCTGTTATTTGTTTTGATAACTGCTGTTCTATTTGCTTCAACTGTACTTCCATGTTCATATTATCCATTCTTGTGTCTTGTAATATCTCCTTGAATTCGGCTAGCTGTTTTGTTAGAAAATCTAATTGCTGATTGAATTTAGTAACTTGTTCTACAGGACTGAGTTCAGCAGTTACTGTTTTAGCCTCTTCTTTCATGGAAGGTTCACTACTTAGGTATAGATGCTGATTTTCCTGGCAACTGTATCAATGAGCTCTTGAGCTTCTTCAATTGGCTTTCTCATGTGTATAGATCCACCAGCTGAGTGGTCCAAAGACATCTGAACTTTCTCTGTAAGCCCATAATAGAAGATGTCTAATTGCACCCACTCTGAAAACATTTCAGAGGGGCATTTCTTAGCATCTCTCTGTATCTCTCCCAGGCATCATAAAGAGATTCATTATCTCATTGTTTAAAGCCTTGGATGTTTAGCCTTAGCTGTGTCATCCATTTTGGAGGGAAATATTGATTCAGAAAATTTTCTGACAATTGTTTCCATGTCCTTATGCTAGCCTTAGGTTAGTTATTTAACCACCTCTTAGCTTGGTCTTTTACAGCAAATGGAAACAATAATAATCTGTAGACATCCTGATCTACTTTCTTATCATGTACTATGTCAGCAATTTGTAAAAACCGTGCCAAAAACTCTGTAGGTTCTTCTTGTGGAAGACCGAAATACTGGCAACTTTGCTGCACCATGATAATGAGCTGAGGATTCAACTCAAAGATATTGACTCTGATGGAGGGTATACAGATACTACTCCTATATGAGGCAGTAGTGGGGTTAGCATATGGGGTTAGCATATGACCCCAGCGTCCTTCTGGACTGTTCATTTCCACTTAGGTCCAAGATGGAGAAAGGGAGATGACGTGGATTTATTTTATTTATTTATTAAAAAAAATTTTCGAAATAATAAAATAAAATAAAATAAAATAAAAACTAAAATAAAAATAAAAAAATTAAAAAATATTTTATGAAGATTTTTGAAAAAGTGAGGAGAGAGAAAGTGGTTAGGATATTTTTGAAAAGGATATGATTTTTAAAAATCTTTAAAGGATAAGATTTGAAAAATTTTGAAATTGAAATCTGAATTTTTATGAAAAAAATTCGAAACAATTGCTTAAAAAAAGTTAGATAAGATAATTTTTTGATTTTTGAATTTTATTATGAAAGAGAAAAACACATAAAAGACACAAGACTTAAAATTTTTAAATCCAATGCTCATTGTTTTCGAAAATTTTGGGGGGAAAACACCAAGGCACACCAAACTTAAAAATTTTAAGATCAAAACACAAAAAAGACTCAAGAACACCAAGAACAAAAGAAGGAACACCAAACTTAAAATTTTTAGAAAACCAAAATAAAATTTTTGAAAATTAAAGAAAATTAACAAGAGGACACCAAACTTAAAATTTGGCACAAGATTTAATCAAAGAAAAATTATTTTTGAAAAAGTTTTAAATGGAAGATACCCAATTACCAAGAACACAAGCCCACGCTCTAGCCAACTGAGCTATAAATTTAACGTGTTTTAATAAGGTATTTAATAAATAAAAATTTTTTGAAAGCTAAAAATTTGAAAATGCACAAGAAAAACAAGAAAAGACACAAAACAAAACAAACCAAAGATCGAACAGGAAAAATTGACAAGAACAATTTGAAGATCAAGGAAGAACAAAGAACATGCAATTTGAAAATTAAGAGACAAAGAAAAGCATACAATTGACACCAAACTTAAAACATGACACTAAACTCACTGAAAAACTAAAAATTAATAAAGAAAAATAATATTTTTGAAATTTTTTTTTTTGAAAAGAAAATAAAAAACTCTGACCCAAAAGACAAAATTTTCCTAATCTAAGCAACAAGATTCACCGTCAGATGTTCAAACTTGAACAATTCCCGGCAACGACGCCAAAAACTTGGTGCACGAAATTGTAAATCACACTTTTCACAATTCGTACCACTAACCAGCAAGTGCACTGGGTCGTCCAAGTAATACCTTACGTGAGTAAGGGTCGATCCCACAGAGATTGTTGGCTTGAAGCAAGCTATGGTTACCTTGTAACTCTTAGTCAGGATATCAATTATAATTGTCAGTTGACTTGTAAATGAATAAGAGAGCATGGATTAATTAATACTTATTATGCAGTAACGGAGAATATGTTGGAGTTTCGGAGATGCTTTATCTTCTGAATCTCTGCTTTCCTACTGTCATCTTCTTCACGCACGCAAGGTTCCTCCTATGGAAAGCTGTATGTAGGACGTCACCGTTGTCAATGGCTACTTCCCATCCTCTCAGTGAAAATGGTCAAAATGCTTTGTCACAGCACGGCTAATCATCTGTCGGTTCTCGATCATGTCAGAATAGAATCCAGTGATTCTTTTGCATCTGTCACTACGCCCAACAATCGCGAGTTTGAAGCTCGGCACAGTCATTCAATCCCTGGATCTTACTCGGAATACCACAGACAAGGTTTAGACTTTCCAGATTCTCAAGAATGCTGCCAATGGATTCTAGCTTATACCACGAAGATTCTAATTAAGGAATCCAAGAGATATTCATTCAATCGAAGGTAGAACGGAGGTGGTTGTCAGGCACGCGTTCATAGATTGAGAATGGTGATGAGTGTCACGGATCATCACCTTTATCATGGTTAAATATGAATGAACATCTTAGAGAGAAACAAGCGTGTTTGAATATAAAACAGAAATAATTGCATTAATTCATCGAGACGCTGCAGAGCTCCTTGCCCCCAACAATGGAGTTTAGAGACTCATGCCGTCAAAAAGTACAAAGTTCAGATCTAAAAATGTCATGAGATGCAAAATAAATCTCTAAAAGTTGTTTAAATACTAAACTAGTAACCTAGGTTTACAGAAAATGAGTAAACTGAGATAGATAGTGCAGAAATCCACTTCTGGGGCCCACTTGGTGTGTGTTGTGGCTGAAACCTATGCTTTTCACGTGCCTGGGCTGTTTCTGGAGTTAAACGCCAGGTTGTAACCTGTTTTGGGCGTTTAACTCCAACTTGTAACCTGTTTCTGGCATTTAACGCCAGAATAGAACATGGAACTGGCGTTAAACGCCAGTTTACGTCATTTATCTTCGAGTAAAGTATGGACTATTATATATTTCTAGAAAGCACTGGATGTCTACTTTCCAACCCAATATAGAGCATGCCAATTAGACTCTTGTAGCTCTAAAATATTCATTTCGAGTGCAGGGAGGTCAGAATCCAACAGCATCAGCAGTCCTTTTTCAGCCTGAATCAGATTTTTACTCAGCTCCCTCAATTTCAGCCACAAAATACCTGAAATCACAGAAAAACACACAAACTCATAGTAAAGTCCAGAAATATGAATTTTGCCTTAAACTAATAAAAATATACTAAAAACATACTAAAAACTACATGAAATTACCCCCAAAAAGCGTATAAAATATCCGCTCATCAAGTACCACTTGTACTGGACTGACCCACTCACTGTCTGAGATCAGGTAGATGATATCTGCCTCAAGTAATCTGGTCACTTCCTTCTTAACAACCTCCAGTATGGTGGGGTTCAGTCTTCTCTGAGGTTGACGGACAAGCTTTGCTCCCTTTTCTAAATATATCTTATGGTTACAAACTTGAGGGCTGATGCCTACTATATCCACCAAGCTTCACCCAATGGCCTTCTTGTGTCTTCTCAGCACACTAAGTAGCTGCTCGTCTTGTTGGGGAGTGAGTTCCCTTGCAATGATGACTGGGAGCTTCTGATTATCCTCAAGGTAAGCATACTTGAGGTGGGGTGGAAGAGGCTTTAACTCTAGTTTCTGCTCCTGACTAGGCACTGGATCTTCTAGAGCTAGTGATGATGGCAAGGCGTCCTCATTGTGTTCGGAGGGTTTTCCCACACTTGGACCGTGCTCCATGTGCATCTCTTCCAATTCTTCTTGGGTGACTGTAGCTACAGTCTCATCAATGATGTCGCACTTGAAGACGGAATGATCTTTCGGAGGATGCTTCATAACTTCATTCAGATGGAAGCTCACTGCTCGGCCGTCTATCTCAAAATAATAGGTTCCAGAAAAGGCATCCAACTTGAACTTCGAAGTCTTCAGGAATGTTTTTCCAAGCAGGATGGATGACGGCTTCCCTGAGTCATTTTGAGGCATCTCTAGGATATAAAAGTCAATGAGAAATGTGAGCCCCTTAATGCTCACCAGCACGTCCTCGGCAATTCCAACCATTGTAATAATGCTTTTATCTGCTAACACAAAATGAGCTGCCGACCTTTTTAAAGGAGGGAGCCTCAGAGCATCATATATAAACAAAGCCATAATACTCACGCACGCTCCTAAATCACACATGCAGTCAGAGAATATTACACCCCCGATGGTACAGTTAACCATGCATGGACCTGGGTCACTACATTTTTCAGTTATACCCCCCATTAAAGCAGATATAGAACTACCTAAAGGAATAGTTTCTAATTCGTTAATCTTATCCTTATGTATGCACAAATCTTTTAGGAATTTTTCATATTTAGGTACTTTCCGAATAACATAAAAAAGGGGAACAGTTACAACAACCTTTTTGAAGATTTCTACCATTTTGGGATCGAGTTCCATATGCTTTCTGGGCTTCCTTGCAAGGTGCGGAAATGGAATATGGACGGCGTCTCCTGCAGTTTCTGCGTCTCTTGTAACTTCTGCGTCTCTTGCAGCTTCTGTGTCCCTTGGTGCTCCATTCCTGGGGTGAGATATTTCTTTTTCAACCAAGTCTTGCACTTCATCTTCTTCTTCAACCTCCTCCACTTCAACCACGTCCTCCATTGGGGTGTGTTCTAGTGAGCTTGGCTCATCCGAATTCATCTCTTGCAGTGTGGTTCCAGACCTCAAAGTGATGGCATTGATACCTCTCTTGGGGTTGGGTAAATGTTGAGAGGGAATTCCACTAGAGTTTGAAGGCTGGTTGTTGGAGTTATTCAGTGATCCAATCTATGAGACAAGAGCTTTGAAAGTAGAGTTTAGATTGTTCAAGGTAGAACTGAGGTTGTTCTCCTGGTCTTTTGTCTTTGATCAATCGAGTGTAGTAACTCGTCATTAGAAGAGGAAGGAGGGTAAGTAATCTGAAGGGTCTGCTGTTGGTTGTTTTGAGGTGCTTGGGACTGCCTTTGGTGAGGTTCTATGTAAGGTTGGTTCTGGTTCTGCTGTTGATATGAAGGATTCTGCTGATACCGGTTTTGCTGGTTGTTGTTGTTGTTCCACCTCTGATTTCTATTGTTGTCTCTGCCTCCTCTGTTGTAGTTATCCCTCCATTCTTGGTTGGAATTATCTCTCTAACCCTGGTTGGAGTTGTCCTGCCAACCTTGGTTAAAGTTTCCACCTTGGTTATAGTTACTGCCTTGTTGATAGTATCCTTGATTTGGGCGGTCATAGAAATTGTGAGTAGCTGCCAAGGTGTTGTCTTCATGTTGGAACTGTGGACATTCATCAGTGGAATGACTATAATCAACAGATATTCTGCATGCTATCTGAGGAACCAGTTGTTGACTACATTGTGGTGAAGGAGGTTGAGACTATTGTTGGCCCAGTTGTATCTGCTTCAGTAGGTTCGTCATCTCACATATTGATTATGTGAGAGCAGTATTCTCGCTGCTAGAGGAAACCTCTACCACAGCCTTGGGGTGGTTGTTCCTGTTGTGCTTGTGAGTCCGAGCAGACTCAGCCAGGTCAGTGATCAGTTGCCATGCTTCATCTGTGGTCTTGTACCTTTTCAGAGAACCATTGCTTGCACCATCTAATGTAGTCTTATCCTGAGACTTCATGCCTTGTGTGAAGTAGCTGATCAACACCAACTTGTCAATCATGTGGTGGGGGCATGTGTCTAAGAGATTAGTGAAGCGCTCTCAATACTCGTAGAGAGTCTCAGATTCGCCTTGGACGATCATTGAAATCTCTTTCCTTAGTCTATCAGTAACTTCAGCTGGAAAGTATTTTTCTAGGAATTCTCTCCTGAGCGTATCCCAGTTAGTAACAATTGCTTAAGGTTGAGTGTAGTACAACTCTCTCGCCTTTCCCTCAAGAGAAAACAGGAATGCTGCCAGCAGAATAGAAGTCTCAGTTGCACCATTACACCTGACAATAGAACAGGCTGTCTGAAAATCTCTGAGGTGCTTGAGAGGCTCTTGAGCAGGTAAGCCATGAAACTTTGGTAGTAGATTAATTAGTGTAGTCTTCAGTTTTATATCTACACCTAGATTTGGATGACGCGCTTGGAAAGGTGGTAATGTAAAGTCTGGAGCTCTTGCCTCCTGAAAAGTAATCCTCCTGGGAGCAGCCATGTCCTCTGTGCTCAAATCAACCAAATCAGTAGAAAGGGGGCTTGTTTCTTCCTTAAATGACGTTTCAAATTCATCCTCAGAAACGACTAACTGACGTCGAGCCTGCCTTATATGTGAGATAGTTCTTTCAATTTCAGGATCAAATACGAGTAGGCTCGGATCAGGTAGTGAACGTGTCATTCAATGAAAGAAACATACAGCTCATGGTAATAAAATAAAATAAAATAAAATACAAATAAAATAAAAATCCAACGAATAAATTAGCACACTGTTGTAACTCCCCAGCAACGGCACCAAAAATTGAGGTACGGAAAAATCACCGATCAAGAGTTTATAGAGAAAACAATGTTGCAAGTATAGCTCTTAACCAATGTTGATTCTACGTATCAATTTTGAAGGGGTTGTCACAAAATTTAAAAATAAAATACTGGGAGTATGAATCCCAGGTCGTCTCCCAATGAGTTGCAGAGAGATTGCTATTTTATTAATCAGAGGTTTTCCAAGAAATTTTTGAGTTTGAGAAACAGAGAAATAAATAATGGTAACTAAAGATAAAAGCCTTGACCGGGAGAAGATTAATTGGAAGTTCTATCCTTGTTGGAAATCCCCAAGTGTAATCATAAAAGATTGTTATCTTACTTGGTCATCCCTTAATGAATAAGGGAAAGTCAAGTAACAAACTAACAAACTAATATCCTCAGGTCCTAATCCTCTCCTAAGGAAGGATTAGAGTTAGAAACTAGAGTTGTCAGTCATCAACCATCCATTAGGATTAACACTTGAGTATTCCAACTCAAGGTTCTCCTTTTAATCAACTCCCAATCAAGTTGGGGGATTTACTCCATTGATATGAATAAAACACTCACAGAAATAATAGAAGAAGACATGATAAATTAAATAGAATAAGGATTGAAAATTGATTAAAGGGAAAAGAAATAAACTGTATTAATAAATCCAAAATGCAACATAATTATCTGAGCAGGGTTAATAAACAACTAAAGGAGTAAGGGAATAAGGAAACAAACTATAATAGTAACTTCAACGGAGGTAATGACTCTTCAATATCCAAAATCCAAAGCAAAAGCATAAAACTAATAACTATGAAAGTAAATAAAACCTAGAGGAAGAGTGATTCTCTCTAGATTCAGATCTAAAATTCTCAAACTATGCTAATGAGAGTGTGTGTTGAGTCTTTGCATGTTCCGTAGCTCTATTCTATGTTTCTGGGCCAAAAACTGGGTCAAAACTCGGCCCGAAATCACCCCGAGTGTTTTCTGTTAATTCTGCAGATCGCGTATGTAACGCGTATGCGTCAGTCACGCGTATGTGTCGCTGGTTATTTTGGTGTGTTATGCGTTCGTGTCACGCACGCACTCACGTCATATTGCAGAACTCCAATCCACGCATACGCGTCAGGCACGGGCATGCGTCGCTGCAAATTTCTTCATATCGTGCGCATGCGTGAGCTATGCTTGCGCGTCGGTGATCACTGGTTATCTCCTTAGTTTCTTGTGTTCCTTCCATTTTTGCAAGCTTTCTTTCCATCCTCTACACCATTCCTGCCCTGTTGAGCCTGAAAAAATTGAACACACGGATCACGGCATCGAATGGTACGAGAGGACATTAAAAATACACAATTTAATAGCTCAGGGAGCAGGTTTTCAATCATAGGGCATAATTAGGAAGGAATTGTAAAATCATGCAAATAGTATAAATAAGTGAATAAAGAGTTGATAAAAACCACTCAAATTAGCATCGGATAAACCACAAAATAGTGGTTTATCAAGTGGCATTTGCTCTAGTGCCTCAGCAAAAGGTATATTGATCTGGAGCTTCTTGAAGATTTCTAGGAATCTAGGGAACTGGCTATCTTTCCCATCATTCCTCAGCCTTTTATGGATAGGGTGCTTATGGCACATAAGGCTTCAGAACTTGCTTTGGTGAGGATGGTGCAGAGGTTTTTTCTTCCTTCTTGATTTCAGGGTCCTTTACAACTTCTTCTTCTTGGTGGCCTTGACTTGGGGGTGTTTCTTCTACAACTTTTCCACTTCTTAGTGTTATGGCATTGCACTCCCCTTTGGGTTAGCCATGGTGTCACTCGGAAAGGTATGTGTGGACATAGGTATTTGCTTAGATAAGCTCCCTAATTGTGCCTCCAATTTTGAAATCGCTGCCCTTTGATGCTTTATGTTGGATCTGACCTCTTCCTGGATAGCATCTATCTTTCTGTCAGCTTATAGCTGTCTTTCCAGAATAGTGGAGATAGTTCCGGTTAGTTGTGTTAACAATTGTGCTATGGCTTCCTCTAATTTTGAGAAACTGCTGCTGGTTTTACATGGTTACATGGTGGGGGTTGATGTATCTTGGTGGTGGCTGTTGTGTGTTTGCTGTGTAGGGTAATATGATGTGTTTTGTGAGTTATGGTACGGTCTGTTGTTGCTTGATTGGTGGTTGGGGTTGGGGTTATTGTGATGATTGGAGTGATATGGTTCGTGGTCTTGTTGGTTTCTGATGAGCGGATAATTTATACGCTTTCTGGCATTGTTTTTAGGTAGTTTTTTGTAGGATCTAGCTCCTTTTAGTATATTTTTATTAGTTTTTAAGCAAAATTCACATTTCTGGACTTTACTATGAGTTTGTGTGTTTTTCTTTGATTTCAGGTATTTTCTGGCTGAAATTGAGGGACCTGAGCAAAAATCTGATTCAGAGGCTGAAAAAGGACTGCTGATGCTGTTGGATTCTGACCTCCCTGCACTCGAAATGGATTCTCTGGAGCTACAAAAGCTTAATTGGCGCGCTTTCAATTGCGTTGGAAAGTAGACATCTTGGAAATTCCAGAAATATATGATAGTCCATACTTTGCTTGAGTTTTGACGACGCCAACTGGCGTTCAAATGCCAACTTCTTGCCCTATTCTGGCGTTAAACGCGAGAAACAGGATAGAAGCTGCAGTTAAACGCCCAAACTGGCATAAAAACTGGCATTTAACTCCATGAAAAGTATCTACACATGAAAGATTTAATGCTCAGCCCAAGCACACACCAAGTGGGCCCGGAAGTGGATTTCTGCATCATTTACTTATTTCTGTAAACCCTAGTAACTAGTCTAGTATAAATAGGACCTTTTACTAGTGTATTAAGGATCTTTGATCAGTCTTATGCTATCTTAGACTTTTATGGAGGCTGGCCATTCGGCCATGCCTGGACCTTCATCACTTATGTATTTTCAACGGTGGAGTTTCTACACACCATAGATTAAGGTGTGGAGCTCTGCTATTCCTCGAGTATTAATGCAAAGTACTATTGGTCTTCTATTCAATTCAAGCTTATTCTTATTCTAAGATATTCACTCGTACTTCAACCTGATGAATGTGATGATCCGTGACACTCATCATCATTCTCACTTATGAACACGTGCCTGACAACCACTTCCGTTCTATTTGCAATAGCTTGAGTGTGTATCTCCTGGCCTCCTGGTCCACGACGCATGGTTGCCTCTCCTGACGACAGAGCCTTCCATTCCGTGAGATCAAAGTAGCAGTATTCGTGAGATCCGAAAAGTCTAAACCTTGTCTGTGGTATTTCGAGTAGGATCTGGGATGGGATGACTGTGACGAGCTTCAAACTCATGACTATTGGGCATAGTGACAGACGCAAAAGGATCACAGGATCCTATTCAGACACAAGTGAGAACTGACAAATGATTAGCCCTACATAACCCGTAGTTGGACCATTTTCACTGAGAGGATGGGAGGTAGCCATTGACAACGGTGATCCCTAACATACAGCTTGCCAAGGAAAGGAGTATGAATGAATGAATGAAGACAGTAGGAAAGCAAAGATTTAGAAGGAATAACGCATCTCCGTACGCTTATCTGAAATTCCCTCTAATGAATTACATAAGTATCTCTATCTTTATTTTATGTTTATTTATCTTTTAATTAACAAAGCTCCATAACCATTTGAGTCTGCTTGACTGAGATTTTCAAGATGACCATAGCTTGCTTCAAGCCGACAATCTCTGTGGGATCGACCCTTACTCACGTAAGGTTTATTACTTGGACGACCCAGTGCACTTGCTTGTTAGTTGTGCAAAGTTGTGAGGCGCCATTGAGATCACAATTTCGTGTACCATGTTTTTGGCGCCGTTGCCGGGGATTGTTTGAGTTTGGACAACTGACGGTTCATCTTGTTGCTTAGATTAGGTAATTTTTTTCTTGTTTCAACCTTTATTTTATTTTCAAAAATTTTTTCTTTGTTTTCGTTTTTCCAAAAAGATATTTTCGTAAAATCCAAAAAAAATATAATAAAATCATAAAAACAAAAATAATTCTGTCTTTCTTGTTTGAGTCTAGTGTCAAATTTTAAGTTTGGTGTCAATTGCATGTTTTAATTTTTCAAAAAAAAAATTTTGAAAATTCATGCATTGCATTCTTCATGATCTTCTAGTTGTTCTTAATAACTCTCTTTGTTTGATCTTCATATTTTCTTATTTTGTGTCTTTTCTTGTTTTTCATATGCATTTTTGAATTCTTAGAGTCTAAACATTAAAAATTTCTAAGTTTGGTGTCTTGCATGTTTTCTTTTCTTGAAATTTTTTCAAAAATAAGTTCTTGATGTTCATCATGATCTTCAAAGTGTTCTTGGTGTTCATCTTGACATTCATAGTGTCCTTGCATGCATCATTTGTTTTAATCCAAAATTTTTATGTGTTGAGTCATTTTGTGGTTTTTTTCCTTCCTCATTAAATTCAAAAATAAAAAAATCAAAAAATATCTTTTCCTTATTTCACTCATAAATTTCCAAATCTTTGGGTTGACATAGTCAAATTTTTTTTTAAATTTAGTTATTTCTTATGAGTCAAGTCAAATTTTCAATTTAAAAGTCCTATCTTTTCAAAAGTTTTTCAAAAATCAAATCTTTTTCATTTTTATTTCATGTTTTTCGAAAAAAATTTTAAAAGTTGATTTTCAAACTCTTTTTCTTATCTTTATTTCATAATTTTCGAAATTATTACTAACAATTAATGTTTTGATTAAAAAATTTCAAGTTTGTTACTTTCTTGTTAAGAAAGGTTCAATCTTTAAATTCTAAAATCATATCTTTTAGTTTCTTGTTAGTCAAGTCATCAACTTCAATTTTCAAAATCAAATCTTTTTAAAAATTTCTTTTTCAAATCTTTTTCAAAATAAATTTCAATCATATCTTTTTAATCATATCTTTTTCAAATCATATCTTTTTCAAACTTTAATTTCAAAATCTTTTCTAACTTCTTATCTTTTCAAAATTGATTTTCAAATCTTTTTCAATTAACTAATTGACTTTTTGTTTGTTTTACTATTTCTTATCTTTTTCAAAACCACCTAACTACTTTTCTCTCTCTAATTTTTGAAAATCACCTTCCTCTTTTTCAAAAATGTTTTTATTTAACTAATTGTTTTAACTTTTAATTTTATCCCTTTTTTTAATTTTTGAACTCTAACAACATTTTAAAATAAAAACAAAAATATATTCCTTTTTCTTTTTAATTATTTTCGAAAACTTTCTCTATCATCTCTTTCTATTTATTTATTTAATCACTAACACTCTTCTCTTCTTCTTATAATTCGAATGCTCTCTCCCTCTCTGTGTTCGAATTCTTCATCTCTTCTCTCTACATTATTCTTCTATTCTTTTCTTTTTCTACTCACATAAAGGAATCTATATACAGTGACATAGAGGATTCCTCTTCTTTTCTGTCCTCTTCTTTTTCATATGAGCAAGAGCAAGAACAAGGACATTCTTGTTGAAGCAGATCCTGAACCTGAAAGGACTCTGAAGAAGAAGCTAAGAGAAGCTAAAGTACAACAATCCAGAGAAAACCTTACAGAGAATCTCGAAAAAGAAGTAATGGCCGAACCCAACAACAATGCAAGGAAGATGCTTGGTGACTTTACTGCACCAAATTCCAACTTCCATGGAAGAAGCATCTCAATTCCTGCCATTGGAGCAAACAACTTTGAGCTAAAGCCTCAATTAGTTTCTTTGATGCAATAGAATTGCAAGTTTCATGGACTTCCATCAGAAGATCCTTTTCCGTTCTTAACTGAATTCTTGCAGATTTGTGATAAGCTTATACTTTTCCGTTTTGCTGTAAGAGACAGAGCTAGAATATGGTTGGACTCTCAACCTAGAGATAGCCTGAACTATTGGGATAAGCTGGTCACGGCATTCTTAGCCAAATTCTTTCCTCCTCAAAAGATGAGCAAGCTTAGAGTAGATGTTCAAACCTTCAGGCAAAAAGAAGGTGAATCCCTCTATGAAGCTTGGGAAAGATACAAGCAACTAACCAAAAAGTGTCCTTCTGACATGCTTTTAGAATGGACCATCCTGGATATATTCTATGATGGTCTGTCTGAATTGTCTAAGATGTCATTAGACCATTCTGCAGGTGAATTTATTCACCTGAAGAAAATGCCTACAGAAGCTCAGGAACTCATTGAAATGGCTGCAAATAACCAATTCATGTACACCTCAGAAAGGAATCCTGTGAGTAATTGGATGCCTCAGAGGAAGGGAGTTCTTGAAATTGATGCTCTGAATGCCATATTGGCTCAGAACAAAATGTTGACTCAGCAAGTCAATATGATTTCTTAGAGTCTAAATGGATTGCAAAATGCATCCAACAGTACTAAAGAAGCATCTTCTGAAGAAGAAGCTTATAATCCTGAGAACCCTACAATGGCAGAGGTGAATTGCATGGGTGAAGCCTATGGAAACACCTATAATCCCTAATGGAGAAATAATCCAAATTTCTCATGGAAGGATCAACAAAAGCCTCAACAAGGCTTTAACAATAATAATGGTGGAAGAAACAGGTTTAGCAATAGCAAGCCTTTTCCATCATCTTCTCAGCAACAGACAGAGAATTCTGAGCAGAGCCCCTCTAGCTTAGCAAACATAGTCTCTGATCTATCTAAGGCCACTCTAAGTTTCATCAACGAAACAAGGTCCTCCATTAGAAATTTGGAGGCACAAGTGGGCCAACTGAGTAAAAGAGTCACTGAAACTCCTCCTAGTACTCTCCCAAGCAATACAAAAGATAATCCAAAAAGAGAGTGCAAGGCCATAACCTTACTTGGTGTGGCCGAACCTAGAGAGGAGGAGAAGGACATGAATCCCAATGAGGAAGACCTCATGGGACGTCCTCTGGACAAAAAGGAGTTCCCAATTGAGGAACCTAAGGAATCTGAGGCTCATCTAGAGACCATAGAGATTCCATTGAACCTACTTCTGCCATTCATGAGCTCTGATGACTATTCCTCCTCTGAAGAAGATGAAGATACTACTAAAGAGCAAGTTGCTAAGTACCTTGGAACAATCATGAAGCTAAATGCCAAGTTATTTGGTAATGAGACTTGGGTGGATGAACCCTCTTGCTCACTAATAAACTGAATAACTTGATTAGGCAGACATTACCTCTAAAGAAAGAGAATCCCGGAAGGTTCTTAATACCTTGTACCATAGGCACCATGACCTTTGAGAAGGCTTTGTGTGACCTGGGGTCAGGCATAAACCTCATGCCACTCTCTGTAATGGAGAAACTGGGAATCTTTGAGATTCAAGCTGCAAGAATCTCTCTAGAGATGGCAAACAAATCAATGACACAGGCTTATGGACTAGTAGAGGACGTGCTAGTGAAGGTTGAAGGCCTTTACATCCCTACTGATTTCATAATCCTAGACACTGGGAAAGATGAGGATGAATCCATCATCCTTGACAGACCTTTTCTAGCCACAGCAAAAGCTGTGATTGATGTTGATAGAGGAGAGTTGGTCCTTCAATTGAATGAGGACTACCTTGTATTTAATACTCAAGGTTCTCCTTCTATACACATGGAGAAGAAGCATGAACAGCTTCTCTCAATACAGAGTCAAACAAAACCCCCACATCCAAACTCTAAGTTTGGTGTTGGGAGGCCACAACCAAACTCTAAGTTTGGTGTTGAGAGGCCACAACCATGCTCTGATTATCTGTGAGGCTCCATGAGAGCCCACTATCAAGCTATTGACATTAAAGAAGTGCTTATTGGGAGGCAACCCAATTTTTATTTATCTATGTTGAATTTCCAATATTATTCTATGTCTTCTTTAGGTTGATGATCATGTGGAGTCACAAAAAACAACTGCAAAAAAATCAAAGCAAAATCAAAAACAGCATTAAAAATAGTACACGCTGGAGGATGAAATTATTGGTGTTTAAACGCCAGTAAGAGTAGCAGAATAGGCATTAAACGCCCAGTTTGGTACCATTCTGGGCGTTTAACGCCAGAAAGAAGCACCAGACTGGCATTTAACGCAAGAAACATGCTACAGCTTGGCGTTAAACGCCAGGAAAGGTATAAAAGCTGGCGTTCAACGCCAGAAACAGGCAGCAGTCTGTCGTTAAACACCAGTATTACATACAGAGGGCATTTTGCACGCCTAAATGCAGCAGGGATGAGAAGTCCTTGACCCCACAGGATCCCCACCTACCCCACCTCTCTCTCTCCTCCTCACACATCTCTATAACACTCTACCAAAACACCACTCACCTATCAAATCTTATCCTCTTCCCTATATTCTCTTCATCAATCACCTCCACACCTCTTCCCTAAAAACCCCACATACCTCACTTTTCCAATTCAAAACACTTTTCCCTCCCAAACCCACCCAATTCCATTCGGTCACTCTCCTTCTCTTTTCCTATAAATACCCCACTTCACTCCTTCATTTTCACACATCACAAACACTCTCCTACCCGCTTGGCTGAACCTATCTCTCCCTCCATCTCCTCTATTTTCTTCTTCTTCCACTTTTTTCTTTCTTCTTTTGCTCGAGGATGAGCAAACCTTTTAAGTTTGGTATGGTAAAAGTATTGCTTTTTGTTTTTCCATAACCATTTATGGCACCTAAGGCCGAAGAATCCTCTAGAAAGAGGAAAGGGAAGGCAAAAGCTTCCACCTCTGAGTCATGGGAGATGGAGAGATTCATCTCAAAGGTCCATCAAGACCACTTCTATGAAGTTGTGGCCAAGAAGAAAGTGATCCCTGAGGTTCCTTTCATGCTCAAGAAGAATGAGTATCTAGAGATCCGACATGAGATCTGAAGAAGAGGTTGGGAAGTTCTCACCAACCCCATTCAACAAGTCGGACTCTTAATGGTTCAAGAGTTCTATGCCAATGCATGGATCACTAGGAACCATGATCAAAGTATAAACTCGAATCCAAAGAATTGGCTTACAATGGTTTGGGGGAAATACTTAGATTTCAGTCCAGAAAATCTAAGGTTGGCATTCAACTTGCCAATGATGCAAGAAAATGCACGCCCCTACACTAGAAGGGTCAACTTTGATCAAAGTTTGGACCAAGTCCTCATGGACATATGTGTGGAAGGAGCTCAATGGAAAAGAGACTTAAGAGGAAAACCGGTTCAATTGAGAAGACCGGACCTTAAGCCCGTGGCTAGAGGATGGTTGGAGTTCATCCAACACTCCATCATTCCTACTAGCAACCGATCCGAAGTAACTGTGGATTGGGCCATCATGATCCATAGTATCATGATTGGGGAGGAAGTGGAAGTTCATGAGATCATACCTCTAGAACTCTACAAGGTGGCTGACAAGTCCTCCACCTTGGCAAGGTTAGCCTTTCCTCATCTCATTTGTCACCTATGCAATTCGGCTGGGATTGACATAGAAGGAGACATCCTCATTGAAGAGGACAAGCCCATCACTAAGAAAAGGATGGAGCAAACAAGAGAGGCCAGTCATGGACCTCAACAAGAGCATGAGGAAATTCCTCATCAAGAAATCCCTGAGATGCCTCAAGGGATGCATTTTCCTCCACACAACTATTGGGAGCAACTCAACACCTCTTTGGAAGGCTTGAGTTACAACATGGACCAACTAAGGGTGGAGCACCAAGAGCACTCCATCATTCTCCATGAGATTAGAGAAGATCAAAGAGCTATGAGGGAGGAGCAACAAAGGCAAGGAAGAGACATAGAGGAGCTCAGGTGTTCCATTGGATCTTCAAGAGGAAGAACTAGCCGCCATCACTAAGGTGGACCAGTTCTTTGATTTCCTTGTTCTTATTTTTCTATTTTTCAAATTTGATGCTTTATGTTTGTTTATGTTTGTGTCTTCATTACATGATCATTAGTGTCTAGTGTCTATGTCTTAAAGTTATGAATAATTCCATGAATCATTCACATCTCTTAAATGAAAAATGTGTCTAATTACAAAAGAATAAGAAGTACTTGAATTTCAAATTTTATCTTGAAATTAGTTCAATTATTTTGATGTGGTGGCAATACTTTTTGTTCTCTAAATGAATGCTTGAACAGTGCATATTTTTGATAGTGAAGTTTATGAATGTTGAAATTGTTGGCTCTTGAAAGAATGATGAACAAAGAGAAATGTTATTGATAATCTGAAAAATCATGAAATTGATTCTTGAAGCAAGAAAAAGCAGTGAAAAAGAGAAAATAGTAAAAAAAAAGAAAAAATGGCGAAGAAGAAAAAGAAAAAGAAAAAGCAAGCAGAAAAAGCCAATAACCCTTTAAACCAAAAGGCAAGTGTAAAAAGGATCCAAGGTTTTGAGCATTAATGGATAGGAGGGCCCAAGGAGATAAAATCTAGGCCTAAGCGGCAAAATCAAGCTGTCCCTAACCATGTGCTTGTGGCATGAAGGTCCAAGGGAAAAGCTTGAGACTGAGTGGTTAAAGTCATGATCCAGAGCAAAAAGAGTGTGCTTAGGAACTCTGGACACCTCTAATTGGGGACTTTAGCAAAGCTGAGTTACAATCTGAAAAGGTTCACCCAGTTATGTGTCTGCGGCATTTATGTATCCGATGGTAATACTGGAAAATAAAGTGCTTAGGGTCACGGCCAAGACTCATAAAGTAGCTGTTTTCAAGAATCAACATACTGAACTAGGAGAGTCAATGACACTATCTAAAATTCTGAGTTCCTATAGATGCCAATCATTTTGGACTTTAAAGGATAAAGTGAGATGCCAAAACTGTTCAGAAGCAAAAAGCTACTAGTCTCGCTCATCTAATTGGGACTAAGTTTCATTGATATTGTGAGATTCATTGTATGTTCTCTTCTTTTTATCCTATTTTGTTTTCAGTTGCTTGGGGACAAGCAACAATTTAAATTTGGTGTTGTGATGAGAAGATAATTTATACACTTTTTGGCACTATTTTTAGGTAGTTTTTAGTATGATCTAGCTACTTTTTAGTATATTTTTATTATTTTTAAGCAAAATTCATATTTCTGGGCTTTACTATGAGTTTGTGTGTTTTTCTGTGATTTCAGGTATTTTCTGGTTGAAATTGAGGGACCTGAGCAAAAATCTGATTCAGAGGCTGAAAAAGGACTGTTGATGCTGTTGGATTCTGATCTCCCTACACTCGAAATGAATTTTCTGGAGTTACAGAAGCTCAATTGGCGCGCTCTCAATTGCTTTGGAAAGTAGACATCTTGGGCTTTCCAGCAATATATGATAGGCCATACTTTGTTTGAGTTTTGACGATGCAAACTGGTGTTCAAATGCCAACTTCCTGCCCTATTATGGCGTTAAACGACAAAAACAGGATAGAAGCTGCAGTTAAACGCCCAAACTGGCATAAAAACTGGCGTTTAACTCCAAGAAAAGTCTCTACACATGGAAGCTTCAATGCTCAGCCCAAGCACACACCAAGTGGGCCTGGAAGTAGATTTCTGCATCATTTACTTATTTCTGTAAACGCTAATAACTAGTCTAGTATAAATAGGCTTTTACTATTGTATTAAGGATCTTTGATCAGTCTTATGCTATCTTAGACTTTTATGGAGGCTGGCCATTCGGCCATGCCTGGACCTTCATCACTTATGTATTTTCAATGGTGGAGTTTCTACATACCATATATTAAGGTGTGGAGCTCTGCTATTCCTCGAGTATTAATGCAAAGTACTATTGTTCTTCTATTCAATTCAAGCTTATTCTTATTCTAAGATATTTACTCGTACTTTAAACCTGATGAATGTGATGATCTGTGACCCTCATCATCGTTCTCACTTATGAACGCGTGCCTGACAACCACTTCCGTTCTATTTGTAATAGCTTGAGTGTGTATCTCTTGGCCTCCTGGTCCACGATGCATGGTTGCCTCTCCTAACAACAGAGCCTTCTATTTCATGAGATAAGAGTCTTTGTGGTATAAGCTAGAATCAATTTGCAGAATTCTTGAGATTTGAAAAGTCTAAACCTTGTCTGTGGTATTTTGAGTAGGATCTGGGATGGGATGACTATGACGAGCTTCAAACTCATGACTGTTGGGTGTAGTGACAGACGCAAAAGGATCACAGGATCCTATTTCGACACAAGTGAGAACCGACAGATGATTAGCCCTACATAACCCGTAGTTGGACCATTTTCACTAAGAGGATGGGAGGTAGCCATTGACAACAGTGATCCCCAACATACAGCTTGCCATGGAAAGAAGTATAAATGATTGAATGAAGACAGTAGGAAAGCAGAGATTCAGAAGGAATAACGCATCTCCATACGCTTATATGAAATTCCCACCAATGAATTACATAAGTATCTCTATCTTTATTTTATGTTTATTTATCTTTTAATTATCAAAGCTCCATAACCATTTGAATCCGCCTGACTGAGATTTACAAGATGACCATAGCTTGCTTCAAGCCGACAATCTCCGTGGGATCGACCCTTACTCACGTAAGGTTTATTACTTGGACAACCCAGTGCACTTCCTGGTTAGTTGTACGAAGTTGTGAAAAAGAGTTGAGATTACAATTGTGCGTACCAAGTTGTTGGTGCCATTGAGATCACAATTTTGTGCACCAGTTTTCCCACCCAAAATTTTGGTGGTTCTTCCAACCTTGGTTATATGTTTTAGCGTTTGGATCATATAGTGGTCTAGATGGGTTGTTTACATAATTTGCCTGCACCCATTCACATTCAGCTTCTGGTGCATCTTCTTCTTGTGGTGGTGCTTGAGCTTGGACAACTAAGATTTGGCTTGCCTCCACTTTCTTTGTTAAGGCTGCTAATTGTGCTGCGATTGCCTTGTTTTGTGCTAACTAGGCATCCATAGAGTTGAGTTCCAGCACTCCTCTCTTTTGAGCTCTCTCTAAAGCATAGAAGTACTCATTTTCGGTTACAGTCTCAATAACATCTATGGCCTCTTCAATAGTTTTCTTCTTATTGAGTGAACCCCCTGAAGAGTGGTCCACAACTTTCTTTGCTTCATATGATAGTCCTTCATAGAAGATGTGTAGTTGAACCCATTCATTGAACATATCCGAAGGGCACTTCCTTGTCAATTATTTGAACCTCTCCCAGGCCTCATAAAGTGTTTCACCATCTTGCTGCCTGAAGGTTTGCACCTCAGTTCTCAACCTATTGACTCTCTGTGGAGGGTAGAATCTTGCTAGAAATTTTTCACACCCTCCTCCCAAGTGGTCAAGCTCTCCTTGGAGAATGCCTCCAACCACTTTGCTGCCTTATCTCTAAGTGAGAAAGGAAACAAGAGTAGCTTGTAGGTGTTAGGGTGTACACCATTGGATTTTACGGTGTCGCATATCCTCAAAAATGTAGTAAGATGTTGGTTTGGGCCTCTTGGGCACCCCCTCCATATGAACAATTATTCTGGACAAGTGTGATGAGTTGAAGTTTCAACTCAAAGTTGTTAGCATGGATTGTTGGCTTTAGAATGCTGCTGACACAGTTTTCTGGATTTGGGTTGATGTAGGAGCCTAAGACTCTCCTCTCTTGCCCAACATGATTGCTAGCTTCCTCTCCAATATGGTTATGCACCTCTTCCTCCATAGTAGTTCTCAATTCTTCTTCCACTACTTCCTTTCCAACTATGCCTTTGCCTCTTGCTTCCCTCCTTAATCTAAGGCAGGTCCTCCCAGGTTCACTATCGAAGGAGGATAAAGTTTCTCCCCTTCTACCTGTCATACATTCAACAAATAGCCAGCAAAGGACAAGTGAAGTGAAAACTCTTGTTGAGGTTAGTGGTTAGCTTCGTTGATGTAATTGATCAAACAGTTAATAGAGTAGTAAGAAGACTACAAATATGAACAATGAGTAACTAAATTGACTAAAGCAAAAACAAAACAAAATAAGAAAGAAGAGAAAAGAAACTGAAAAGGAAATAACAAGGTAATTAAAATGCTTAATCTAGCTCCCCAATCAATTTAGTAATTGTTAAATTCAAATCAATCCCCAGCAATGGCGCCATAAAACTTGATGGCCAGAATTCATACCCCTCAAAATTTTGATCATGAACCCGTTCTTTTGGCAAGCGCTCCAAAATTATCGTCAAGTAATAACCCACAGTGGAGTGGGATCATATCCACAGAGATTGGTAGATTTGAGCAATTTTAATCAATTGGTGAATTAGTCAAGCTGAGAAATATAAAGAATAATTGCATAATTGGGAAAGTAAATGACTCAAAGGTAAAGAGAAGCAATAAAGTGCATAAAAGGAAATGGCAATAATGTAAAGTGCAGAATCATAAATGACTTAATTGTAAATGGGAGTGGGGATTAACAGAATTGTAAAGAAAGCTATAAAGAATGTGGAAGATAAGAATAGGGGAGTTCATTGAGATTGGGAGATGTTATTCTTTTTGGATAAAATCCAGCTCACCTCATATTCAATCTTGCAACTCATTGACCTCTTGACAATCGTGATTGATTGAGCCCCAATCCCTTGGTGACTCAATCTCGCAAATCTTGATAATCAGCTAATTTCTTGGTCTAATTGCTCATGAAGAGAGATATGCTTGGTCCCTGATTATACCACACATTCTTGGTCCCTGATTATACCACTCATTCTTGCAGATCTAGAATAGAGGGTTGATTATATGTCACCATATCTAATCACCAAAACCAAGATCTACTCAAATGTGAGAAGGGATTTCAAGCATGGTTCTATGTTTCCTTTTCCAAGGTTCCCATGAAACCCATTTTACATTCAACCTCTTTCCCAAGATGATTGAATACTAGCAATAAAACAAAATTCCTTCTAGCCATTCAAAAAGAAGATGAAGAGAAGAAATTCACTATCATTAATCCATCAAGTACAACAGAGCTCCCTCCCCCAATGAGAGGGAATTTAGCTACTCATAGCTTAGAGAAAAGTACAAGAGATGGAAGAGTTGATGTGAAAGTAAATTTAACTCTAGTTTAACAAAACTACTATCCAACCCCTTTCTCAATACTCTCAGGAGTTATTTATACTACTCCTAGCACTGGAATAAAGAAAATACAAAAGAGGAAAAGAAAATTACAATTGGAGGGAAAGAAACCCCAATAAACGTGACCTTCCAGCTTGGCGCGCCACGCCCAGCTCTAAAGTGGCATGCCACCATGTGTTGATATCCCTGGCGTGCCACGCCTTCGATCCCAAGTGGCACGCCCAGGGTCTTCTCAAGCTTTGTTTAGCCTGGTGTGCCACGCCTTCGAGCCCAAGTGGCACGCCCAGGCTTTTGTTGGGTCTTTGTTAGCCTGGCGTGCCATGCCTTCGATCCCAAGTTGCACGCCCATGCCTTTCTTCTCCTTTCTGGAAAGTTGAACTAGCGTGGCACGCCCAGGGTTTGGCATGCCACTCCCCTTGTATGTGCTTAACTCCCTCTTCTGAAAAATAGAGCTGGCGTGTCACGCTCAGTGTGTGGCATCCCATGCCCAGTGTTCTTCATGCTCCAGTAGCTGACGTGCCACGTCCAGCATTCAAGTGGCACGCCCAAATGATCAATGAGGATTGGCGTGCCACACCTTGGTATTCAAGTGGCACGCCTAAGTGAGGATGAGAGCCTGGCGTGCCACACCTTCGATCTCAAGTGGCATGCCCAACTTTTCTTGACATTTTCTAGCATTGGTAGTGCACGAAATTGTGCTCACACTTTCCACGACTCCGCACAACTAACCACCAAGTGCACTGGGTCATCCAAGTAATACCTTACGTGAGTAAGGGTCGATCCCACAGAGATTTCCGGCTTGAAGCAAGCTATAGTTATCTTGTAACTTAGTCAGAATATTAATGATAAAAATGATTTTATTGATGAAGAATAAATAACATGAAATAAAAAGTACTTGTGATTCAGTAATGCGAAACAGGTTGGGGTTTCGGAGATGTTCTGCCCTCTGAATTTCTGCTTTCCTATTGTCTTTTTCTCCAAACATGCATGGCTCCTTCTATGGCAAGCTATGTGTTGGTGGATCACCATTGTCAATGGCTACCATCCGTCCTCTCAGTGAAAACATGTCCTCTGCGGTTTCCCGCATGGCTAATCATCTGTCGGTTCTCACTTGTGTTGGAATAGGATACATTTATCCTTTTACACACTGTCACTGCGCCCAACATTCGCAAGTTTGAAGCTCGTCACAGTCATCCTATCCTAGATCCTACATTGAATACCACAGACAAGGTTTAGACTTTTCGGATCTCAGAAACACTGCCAATTGGTTCTAACCTCTACCACGAAGGTTCAGATCTCATGAGTTTGAGTGCTCTATTGTCAGGAGATGCAGGTCAAACTCATGGATTAGAAACCCAAGAGATACACATTCAAGCTGTCGCCTAATGACTACGTTGAGCTCGCATAGAATGGAAGTGGTTGTCAGGCACACGTTCATAAGTTGGGGAATGATGATGAGTGTCACGGATCATCACATTCTCCATGTTAAAATATGAGTGAGTATCTTAGAATAGAAACAAACGTGATTGAATAGAAAATAGTAGTAATTGCATTAATCCATGGAAACACAGCAGAGCTCCTCACCCCCACCTATGGGGTTTAGAGGTACATACTGTAGAAGATACAATAGGATTTGTCAAAACTGTCATAAGTTACAAAATAAGTCTCTAAAAGTAGTTTTTATACTAAACTAGTAACCTAGGTTTACAGAGAAAGAGTAACTAGATGCAGAGTACAGAAATCCACTTCGGGGGCCTACTTGGTGAGTGTTTGGGCAGAGCTTCCTAGCTTTCACGTGCATGTGCCATTTCTGGAGTTAAACGCCAGCCCCGTTTGGGCGTTTAACTCCAGCTTTGGTGCCAGTTCTGGCGTTTTATGGTTTTGGGTTTAGGGTTTAGGATTTTGGGTTTTGGGTTTATGGTTTAGGGTTTATATTTTATGGTTTAGGGTTTGGTGTTTTGGGTTAAGGATTTACGGTTTAAGGTTTATGGTTTAGGGTTTATGGTTAAGGATTTAGGGTTTTGGGTTTAGGGTTTGGTGTGTGTGGGTTAGTGTTCTGGGTTTTGGGTTTATGATTTAGGGTTTAGGTTTTATTGTTTATGGTTTAGTGTTTAAGGTTTGGTGTTTATGGGTTAGGGTTTAGGGTTTAGGGTTTGTGTTTTAGCATTTGGTGTTTATGGGTTAGGGTTTAGGGTTTAGGATTTGTGTTTTAGGGTTTTGTGTTTGTGGGGTGATGTTTAGGGTTTATAGTTTTGGGTTTTGAGTTTAGGGTTTAGGGTTTAGGGTTTAGGATTTAGGGTTTAGGGTTTGTGGGGTTATGGTTTAGGGTTTGTGATTTAGTGTTTATGGTTTAGGGTTTAGGTTTTATGGATTAGGATTTAGGGTTTATGGTTTATGGTTTAGGATTTTAGGTTTTGGGTTTTGGGGTTTTGGTTTGGGCTTTAGGGTTTATGGTTTAAGGATTAGGGTATAGGGTTTTGAGTTTAGTGTTTAGGGTTTAGGGTTTGGGGTTTATGGTTTAGGGTTTATGGGTTGGGGTGTAGTGTTTAGGCCTTAGGGTTTATGATTTAGGGTTTATGGTTTAGACTTTAGGGTTTAGGGTTTGGGTTTTTGGGTTTTGTGTTTGTGGGGTGGCGTCTAGGGTTTAGGGTTTTAGGTTTTGGGTTTAGTGTTTATGCTTTCGGGTTTGTGGGGTTATGGTTTAGGGTTTGTGATTTAGTGTTTAGGGTTTAGATTTTATGGTTTAAGGTTTAGGGTTTATGGTTTATGGTTTAGGGTTTTGGGTTTGGTGTGTAGGGTCTATGGTTTAAGGATTAGGTGTAGGGTTTTGGGTTTAGTGTTTATGGTTTAGGTTTTCTGGTTTAGGGTTTAGGGTTTATGGTTTATGGTTTATGGTTTAGGGTTTAGGGTTTAGGGTCTAGGGTTTAGGGTTTATGGTTTATGGATTATGGTTTAGGGTTTAGGGTTTACGATTTACAATTTAGGGTTTATGGTTTAGGGTTTATGGTTTTTGGTTTATGGTTTAGGGTTTATGGTTTGGGCTTTAGTGTATAGGGTTTATGCTTTGGTGTTTGTGGGTTAGCATTTAGAGTTTAGTGCTTAAGGTTTGGTGTTTAGGGTTAATGGTTTAGGGTTTAGTGTTTAGGGTTTCTAGTTTTGGGTTTAGGGTTTAGGCCTAAGGGTTTAAGGTTTAGGGTTTATGGGTTAGGGTTTCGGTTTTATTATTTTGGGTTTCGGGTTTAAGGTTTAGGGTTTAGGATTTAGGGTTTAGGGTTTATAGTTTGTGGTTTATTATTTTTGCTTTAGGGTTTAGGATTTAGGGTTTATGGTTTATGGTTTAGGGTTTATAGTTTGTGGTTTAGGGTTTAGGGTTTAGGATTTATGGTTTAAGGTTTAGTGTTTATCATTTAAGGTTTAAGGTTTAGAGGTTAGGGATTAGGGTTTAGGGTTTCTTGTTTAGGTTTTTAGGTTTATGTTTTAGGATTTATGATTCAAGCTTTATGGTTTATGGTTTAGGGTTTTGGGTTTAGTGTTTATGGTTTAGGGTTTTGGGTTTAGGGTTTATTGTTTAGGGTTTTGGTTTTACGGTTTAGGATTTACGGTTTATGATTTATCGTTTATGGTTTAAGGTTTATGGTTTAATTTTTTGGTTTTGGGTTTAGGGTTTAGGGTTTACGATTTATGGTTTAGGTTTTAGTATGTTGGGTTTTGGATTTTGGGTTTAAGGTTTATGGGTTAGTGTTTGGGGTTTAGGGTTTATGGTTAAGGGTTTAGGGTTTAGGATTTAGGGTTTAGGGTTTAGGATTTATGGTTAAGGGTTTACGGTTTATGGTTTAGGGTTTAGGATTTAGTGTGTGTTGGTTAGGGTTTTGGGTTTAAGGTTTAGGGTTTGTGGTTTATGGTTTAGTGTTTAGGGTTTAGGCTTTAGGGTTTAGGATTTTTGTTTTAGCGTTTGGTATTTATGGGTCAGGATTTAGGGTTTAGGGTTTGTGTTTTAGGGTTTTGTGTTTGTGGGGTTGTGTTTATGGTTTAGGGTTTTGGGTTTAGGGTTTGTGTCATTATGGTTTAGGGTTTAGGGTTTCTGGATTAGGGTTTAGGGTTTTGTGTTATGGTTTAGGGTTTGGGGTGTAGGGTTTTACATTTAGGGTTACGGTTTAGTGTTTTGGTTTTACGGTTTAGGGTTTATGGTTTATAGTTTATGGTTTATGGTTTTGGGTTTAGGGTTTAGGATTTTGGGTTTAGGGTTTAGGATTTTGGGTTTTGGGTTTATGGTTTAGGGTTTATATTTTATGGTTTAGGGTTTGGTGTTTTGGGTTAAGGATTTACGATTTAAGGTTTATGGTTTAGGGTTTATGGTTAAGGATTTAGGGTTTTGGGTTTAGGGTTTGGTGTGTGTGGGTTAGTGTTTTGGGTTTTGGGTTTATGATTTAGGGTTTAGGGTTTATTGTTTATGGTTTAGTGTTTAAGGTTTGGTGTTTATGGGTTAGGGTTTAGGGTTTAGGGTTTGTGTTTTAGCGTTTGGTGTTTATGGGTTAGGGTTTTGGGTTTAGGGTTTGTGTTTTAGGGTTTTGTGTTTGTGGGGTGATGTTTAGGGTTTACGGTTTTGGGTTTTAGGTTTAGGGTTTAGGGTTTTGGGGTTTAGGATTTAGGGTTTAGGGTTTGTGGGGTTATGGTTTAGTGTTTGTGATTTAGTGTTTATGGTTTAGGGTTTAGGTTTTATGGATTAGGATTTAGGGTTTATGGTTTAGGGTTTTAGGTTTTGGGGTTTGGGGTTTTGGTTTAGGCTTTAGGGTTTATGGTTTAAGGATTAGGGTATAGGGTTTTGAGTTTAGTGTTTAGGGTTTAGGGTTAGGGTTTAGGGTTTGGGGTTTATGGTTTAGGGTTTATGTGTTGGGGTGTAGTGTTTAGGCCTTAGGGTTTATGATTTAGGGTTTATGGTTTAGACTTTAGGGTTTAGGGTTTGGGTTTTTGGGTTTTGTGTTTGTGGGGTGGCGTCTAGGGTTTAGGGTTTTAGGTTTTGGGTTTAGTGTTTATGTTTTTGGGTTTGTGGGGTTATGGTTTAGGGTTTGTGATTTAGTGTTTAGGGTTTAGATTTTATGGTTTAAGGTTTAGGGTTTATGGTTTATGGTTTAGGGTTTAGGGTTTAGGGTTTTGGGTTTGGGGTGTAGGGTCTATGGTTTAAGGATTAGGGTGTAGGGTTTTGGGTTTAGGGTTTTCTGGTTTAGGGTTTAGGGTTTATGGTTTATGGTTTATGGTTTAGGGTTTAGGGTTTAGGGTCTAGGAAGTGTATAGGGTTTATGCTTTGGTGTTTGTGGGTTAGCGTTTAGAGTTTAGTGTTTAAGGTTTGGTGTTTAGGGTTAATGGTTTAGGGTTTAGTGTTTAGGGTTTCTAGTTTTTGGTTTAGGGTTTAGGCCTAAGGGTTTAAGGTTTAAGGTTTATGGGTTAAGGTTTCAGTTTTATTATTTCAGGTTTCGGGTTTAAGGTTTAGGGTTTAGGATTTAGGGTTTAGGGTTTATAGTTTGTGGTTTATTGTTTTGGGTTTAGGGTTTAGGATTTAGGGTTTATGGTTTAGGGTTTAGGGTTTATAGTTTGTGGTTTAGGGTTTAGGGTTTAGGATTTATGGTTTAAGGTTTAGTGTTTATCGTTTAAGGTTTAGGGTTTAGGGTTTAGGGTTTAGGGTTTAGGGTTTCTTGTTTAGGTTTTTAGGTTTATGGTTTAGGATTTATGATTCAAGCTTTATGGTTTATGGTTTAGGGTTTTGGGTTTAGTGTTTATGGTTTAGGGTTTTGGGTTTAGGGTTTATTGTTTAGGGTTTTTGGTTTTACGGTTTAGGGTTTACGATTTATGAATTATGGTTTATTGTTTAAGGTTTATGGTTTAATATTTTGGTTTTGGGTTTAGGGTTTAGGGTTTACGATTTATGGTTTAGGTTTTGGTGTGTTGGGTTAAGGATTTTGGGTTTAAAGTTTACGGGTTAGTGTTTGGTGTTTAGGGTTTATGGTTAAGGGTTTAGGGTTTAGGATTTAGGGTTTAGGGTTTAAGATTTATGGTTAAGGGTTTACAGTTTATGGTTTAGGGTTTAGGGTTTAGTGTGTGTTGGTTAGGGTTTTGGGTTTAAGGTTTAGGGTTTATGGTTTATGGTTTAGTGTTTAGGGTTTAAGCTTTAGGGTTTAGGATTTTTGTTTTAGCGTTTGGTATTTATGGGTCAGGAATTAGGGTTTAGGGTTTGTGTTTTAGGGTTTTGCGTTTGTGGGGTTGTGTTTATGGTTTAGGGTTTACGGTTTCTGGATTAGGGTTTAGCGTTTTGTGTTATGGTTTAGGGTTTGGGGTGTAGGGTTTTACATTTAGGGTTACGGTTTAGTGTTTTGGTTTTACGGTTTAGGGTTTATGGTTTATAGTTTATGGTTTATGGTTTTGGGTTTAGGGTTTAGGATTTTGGGTTTTGGGTTTATGGTTTAGGGTTTATATTTTATGGTTTAGGGTTTGGTGTTTTGGGTTAAGGATTTACGATTTAAGGTTTATGGTTTAGGGTTTATGGTTAAGGATTTAGGGTTTTGGGTTTAAGGTTTGGTGTGTGTGGGTTAGTGTTTTGGGTTTTGGGTTTATGATTTAGGGTTTAGGGTTTATTGTTTATGGTTTAGTGTTTAGGGTTTAGGGTTTGTGTTTTAGCGTTTGGTGTTTATGGGTTAGGGTTTAGGGTTTAGGGTTTTGTGTTTGTGGGGTGATGTTTATGGTTTACGGTTTTGGGTTTTGGGTTTAGGGTTTAGGGTTTAGGGTTTAGGATTTAGGGTTTAGGGTTTGTGGGGTTATGGTTTAAGGTTTGTGATTTAGTGTTTATGGTTTAGGGTTTAGGTTTTATGGATTAGGGTTTAGGGTTTATGGTTTATGGTTTAGGGTTTTAGGTTTTGGGTTTTGGGGTTTTGGTTTGGGCTTTAGGGTTTATGATTTAAGGATTAGGGTATAGGGTTCTGAGTTTAGTGTTTAGGGTTTAGGGTTAGGGTTTAGGGTTTGGGGTTTATGGTTTAGGGTTTATGGGTTGGGGTGTAGTGTTTAGGCCTTAGGGTTTATGATTTAGGGTTTATGGTTTATACTTTAGGGTTTAGGGTTTGGGTTTTGTGTTTGTGGTGTGGCGTCTAGGGTTTATGGTTTTAGGTTTTGGGTTTAGAGTTTATGTTTTCGGGTTTGTGGGGTTATGGTTTAGGGTTTGTGATTTAGTGTTTAGGGTTTAGATTTTATGGTTTAAGGTTTATGATTTATGGTTTAGGGTTTATGGTTTAGGGTTTTGGGTTTGGGGTGTAGGGTCTATGGTTTAAGGATTAGGGTGTAGGGTTTTGGGTTTAGTGTTTATGGTTTAGGTTTTCTGGTTTAGGGTTTAGGGTTTATGATTTATGGTTTCTGGTTTAGGGTCTAGGGTTTAGGGTTTATGGTTTATGGATTATGGTTTAGGGTTTAGGGTTTATGGTTTACGATTTAGGGTTTATGGTTTAGGGTTTATGGTTTTTGGTTTATGGTTTAGGGTTTATGGTTTGGGCTTTAGTGTATAGGGTTTATGCTTTGGTGTTTGTGGGTTAGCGTTTAGAGTTTAGTGTTTAAGGTTTGGTGTTTAGGGTTAATGGTTTAGGGTTTAGTGTTTAGGGTTTCTAGTTTTGGGTTTAGGGTTTAGGCCTAAGGGTTTAAGGTTTAGGGTTTATGGGTTAGGGTTTCGGTTTTATTATTTCGGGTTTCGGGTTTAAGGTTTAGGGCTTAGGATTTAGGGTTTAGGGTTTATAGTTTGTGGTTTATGGTTTAGGGTTTAGGTTTTATGGTTTAATGTTTAGGGTTTATGGTTTAAGGTTTAGGCTTTATGGTTTAGGGTTTTGGGTTTAGGTTTTAGGGTTTCTGGTTTAGGTTTTTAGGTTTACGGTTAAGGGTTTAGGGTTTAGGGTTTTGGGTTTAGGCTTTAGGCTTTAGGGTTTTGGGGTTAGGGTATAGGTTTTAGGGTTTATGGATTAGGTTTTTAGGTTTATGGTTTAGGGTTTACGGCTTAGGATTTACGGTTTAGGGCTTAGGGTTTAGGGTTTAGGGTCTAGGGTTTAGGGTTTATGGTTTATGGTTTATGGTTTAGGGTTTAGGGTTTATGGTTTAGTGTTTAGGGTTTATGTTTTAGGGTTTATAGTTTACGGTTTATGGTTATTGGTTTATGGTTTAGGGTTTATGGTTTGGGCTTTAGTGTATAAGGTTTATGGTTTGGTGTTTGTGCGTTAGCATTTAGAGTTTAGGGTTTAGGGTTTGGTGTTTAGGGTTTATGGTTTAGGGCTTATGGTTTAAGGTTTATAATTTGGGGTTTAGGGTTTAGGCCTTAGGATTTAAGGTTTAGGATTTGTGGTTTGGGGATTAGGGTTTATGTTTTGGCATTTTGTGTTTGTGGGGTGGTGTTTAGAGCTTAGAGTTTTATATTTTGGGATGGGTGTATGGTTTAGGGTTTGTGGGTTTATGCTTTAGGGTTTGTGATTTAGTGTTTATGGTTTATGATTTAGGGTTTATGGATTATGGTTTAGGGTTTATGGTTTATGGTTTAGGGTTTAGGGTTTAGGGTTAGGTTTTTATGGGTTAGGGTTTAGGGTTTAGGATTTGTGTTTTACCATTTCGTATTTATGTGTTAGGGTATAGGGTTAAGGGTTTTGTGTTTGTGTGGTGGTGTTTAGGGTTTATGGTTTAGGGTTTAGGGTTTAAGGATTAGGGTTTTGGGTTTAGGGTTTAGGGTTTGTGGGGTTATGGTTTAAGATTTGTGGGTTGGGGGTTAGGGTTTTGGTCTTAGGATTTATGGTTTAAGATTTGTGGGTTAGTGGTTAGGGTTTAGGTTTTATGTTTTAGGTTTTGTGTTTATGGGGTTGTGTTTAGGGTTTTGGGTTTAGGTTTAGGGTTTAGTGTTTATGGTTTAGGGTTAATTGTTTGTGTTTTAGGGTTTAGGGTTTAGGTTTTACGGTTTAGGATTTAGGGTTTATGGTTTACGATTTACGGTTTAGGCTTTAGCGTTTAGGGTCTTGGGTTTATGGTTTAGGGTTTCTAGTTTAGGTTTTAAGATTTATGGTTTATTGTTCAGCATTCATGCTTTATGGTTTATGGTTTAGGGTTTTGGGTTTAGTGTTTTGGGTTTATCATTTAGGGTTTAGGGTTTAGGATTTTGGGTTTAGGGTTTACGATTTAGTGTTTAGGTTTTACGGTTTAGGGTTTATGGTTTATGGTTTATGGTTTATGGTTTAGGGTTTAGGGTTTCGGATTTTGGGTTTTTGGGTTTTAATGTTTAGGGTTTAAAGTTTATGGTTAAGGGTTTGGTGTGTTTGGTTAACGATTTAGGGTTTAAGGTTTATGGGTTAGGGTTTAGGGTTTAGGGTTTATGATTTAGGGTTTAGTGTTTAGGGTTTATGGTTTAGGGTTTAGTGTGTGTTTGTTAGGGTTTTGGGTTTATGGTTTTGGGTTTTGTGGTTTTGGGTTTTGGGTTTATGGTTTATTGTTTAGGGTTTATAGTTTAGGGTTTAAGGTTTATAGTTTTAGCCTTAGGGTTTATGGTTTAGGGCTTAGGGTTTAGGGATTAGGGTTTTTGTTTTAGGATTATGTGTTTGTGGGGTGGTGTTTAGGGTTTTGGGTTTTGGGTTTATGGTTTAGGATTTGTGGGTTTATGGTTTAGGGTTTACGGTTTTTGGTTTATGGTTTAGGGTTTATGGTTTGGGCTTTAGTGTATAGGGTTTATGTTTTGGTGTTTGTGGGTTAGCATTTAGAGTTTAGGGTTTAGGGTTTGGTGTTTAGGGTTTATGGTTTAGAGATTATGGTTTAGGGTTTAGGGTTTAATGTTTATAATTTGGGGTTTAGGGTTTAGGCCTTAGGGTTTAAGGTTTAGGATTTGTGGTTTGGGGATTAGGGTTTATGTTTTAGCATTTTGTGTTTGTGGGGTGGTTAGAGCTTAGAGTTTTATATTTTGGGATGGGTTTATGGTTTAGGGTTTGTGGGTTTATGCTTTAGGGTTTGTGATTTAGTGTTTATGGTTTATGGTTTAGGGTTTAGGGATTATGGTTTAGGGTTTATGGTTGATGGTTTAGGGTTTAGGGTTTAGGGTTTGGTGTTTATGGGTTAGGGTTTAGGGTTTAGGATTTGTGTTTTAGCATTTTGTATTTATGGGTTAGGGTATAGGGTTGAGGGTTTTGTGTTTGTGGGGTGGTGTTTAGGGTTTAAGGTTTTGGGATTAGGGTTTAGGGTTTGTGGGGTTATGGTTTAAGATTTGTGGGTTGGGGGTTAGGGTTGGGGTCTTAGGATTTATGGTTTAAGATTTGTGGGTTAATGGTTAGGGTTTAGGGTTTATGTTTTAGGTTTTGTGTTTATGGGGTTGTGTTTAGGGTTTAGGGTTTCGGGTTTTGGGTTTAGGGTTTAGTGTTTATGGTTTAGGGTTAATGGTTTGTATTTTAGGGTTTAAGTTTAGGTTTTACGGTTTAGGATTTAGGGTTTATGGTTTGTAGTTTAAGGTTTAGGCTTTAGGGTTTAGGGTTTTGGGTTTATGGTTTAGGGTTTCTGGTTTAGGTTTTAAGATTTATGGTTTAGGGTTTAGGATTCATGCTTTATGGTTTATGGTTTAGGGTTTTGGGTTTAGTGTTTAGGGTTTATCATTTAGGGTTTAGGGTTTAGGATTTTGGGTTAAGGGTTTACGGTTTAGTGTTTAGGTTTTACGGTTTAGGGTTTATGGTTTATGGTTTATGGTTTATGGTTTAGGGTTTAGGATTTTGGGTTTTGGGTTTTAATGTTTAGGGTTTCTGGTTTATGGTTAAGGGTTTGGTGTGTTGGGTTAACGATTTAGGGTTTAAGGTTTATGGGTTAGGGTTTAGGGTTTAGGGTTTATGGTTTAGGGTTTAGTGTTTAGGGTTTATGGTTTAGAGTTTAGTGTGTGTTTTTGGTTTATGGTTTTGGGTTACGGGTTTATGGTTTTGGGTTTTGGGTTTTGTGGTTTTGGGTTTTGGGTTTATTGTTTACTGTTTAGGGTTTATAGTTTAGGGTTTAGGATTTATAGTTTAGGCCTTAGGGTTTATGGTTTAGGGCTTAGGGTTTAGGGATTAGGGTTTGTGTTTTAGGGTTATGTGTTTGTGGGGTGGTATTTAAGGTTTTGGGTTTTGGGTTTATAGTTTAGGAGGTTTATGGTTTTTAGTTTATGGTTTAGGGTTTATAGTTTGGGCTTTAGTGTATAGGGTTTATGGTTTGGTGTTTGTGGGTTAGCGTTTAGAGTTTAGGGTTTAGGGTTTGGTGTTTAGGGTTTATGGTTTAGGGCCTATGGTTTTGGGTTTAGGGTTTAAAGTTTATAATTTGGGGTTTAGGGTTTAGTCCTTAGGGTTTAAGGTTTAGGATTTGTGGTTTGGGGATTAGGGTTTGTGTTTTAGCATTTTGTGTTTGTGGGGTGCTGTTTAGAGTTTAGAGTTTTAGATTTTGGGTTGGGTTTATGGTTTAGGGTTTGTGGGTTTATGCTTTAGGGTTTGTGATTTAGTGTTTATGGTTTATGGTTTAGGATTTAGGGATTATGGTTTAGGGTTTATGGTTTATGGTTTAGGATTTAGGGTTTAGGGTTTGGTGTTTATGGGTTAGGGTTTAGGGTTCAGGATTTGTGTTTTAGCATTTGGTATTTATGGGTTAGGGTATAGTGTTTAGGGTTTTGTGTTTGTGGGGTGGTGTTTAGGGTTTAGGGTTTAGGGTTTAGGGTTTATGGGGTTATGGTTTAAGATTTGTGGGTTAAGGGTTAGGGTTTGGGTCTTAGGATTTATGGTTTAAAATTTGTGGGTTAGTGGTTAGGGTTTAGGGTTTATGTTTTAGGTTTTATGTTTATGGGGTTGTGTTTAGGGTTTAGGGTTTTGGGTTTAGGGTTTAGGGTTTTGTGTTTAGGGATTAGGGTTAATGGTTTGGGTTTTAAGGTTTAGGATTTAGGTTTTACGGTTTAGGGTTTAGGGATTATGGTTTACGGATTAAGGTTTAGGCTTTAGGGTTTAGGGTTTTGGGTTTATGATTTAGGTTTTCTGGTTTAGGTTTTAAGATTTATGGTTTAGGGTTTAGGATTCATGCTTTATGGTTTATGGTTTAGGGTTTTGGGCTTAGTGTTTAGGGTTTATCATTTAGGGTTTAGGGTTTAGGATTTTGGGTTTAGTGTTTACGGTTTAGGGTTTAGGTTTTAGGGTTTAGGGTTTATGGTTTATGGTTTATGGTTTAGGGTTTAGGGTTTAGGATTTTGGGTTTTGGGTTCTAATGTTTAGGGTTTATGGTTTATGGTTAATGGTTTGGTGTGTTGGTTTAACGATTTAGCGTTTAAAGTTTATGGGTTAGGGTTTAGAGTTTAAGGTTTATGGTTTAGGGTTTAGTGTTTAGGGTTTATGGTTTAGGGTTTAATGTGTGTTTGTTAGGGTTTTGGGTTTATGGTTTTGGGTTTTGGGTTTTGTGGTTTTGGGTTTATGGTTTACAGTTTAGAATTTTGGGTTTATAGTTTAGGCCTTAGGGTTTATGGTTTAGGATTTAGGGTTTAGGGATTAGGGTTTGTGTTTTAGGGTTTTGTGTTTTTGGGGTGGTGTTTAGGGTTTTGGGTTTTGGGTTTATGGTATAGGGTTTGTGGGTTTATGGTTTAGGGTTTATGGTTTAGGGTTTATGATTTTTGGTTTATGGTTTAGGGTTTATGGTTTGGGCTTTAGTGTATAGGGTTTATGGTTTGGTGTTTGTGGGTTAGCGTTTATAGTTTAGGGTTTAGGGTTTGGTGTTTAGGGTTTATGCTTTAGGTCTTATGGTTTAGGGTTTAGGGTTTAAGGATTATAATTTGGGGTTTAGGGTTTAACCCTTAGGGTTTAAGGTTTAGGATTTGTGGTTTGGGGATTAGGGTTTGTCTTTTAGCATTTTGTGTTTGTGGGGTGGTGTTTAGAGTTTAGAGTTTTAGATTTTGGGTTGGGTTTATGGTTTAGGGTTTGTGATTTAGTGTTTATGGTTTATGGTTTAGGGTTCAGGGATTATGGTTTAGGGTTTATGGTTTATGGTTTAGGGTTTAGGGTTTAGGGTTTGGTGTTTATGGGTTAGGGTTTAGGGTTCAGGATTTGTGTTTTAGCATTTGGTATTTATGGGTTAGGGTATATGGTTTAGGGTTTTGTGTTTGTGGGGTGGTGTTTAGGGTTTAGGGATTAGGGTTTAGGGATTTGGGTTTACGATTTAGGGTTTAGTGTTTGTGGGGTTATGGTTTAAGATTTGTGGGTTAAGGGTTAGGGTTTGGGTCTTAGGATTTATGGTTTAAAATTTGTGGTTTAGGTTTTATGGTTTATGGTTTAGGGTTTAGGGTTTAGGGTCTAGGGTTTAGGGTTTAGGGTTTATGGTTTTGGGTTTATGGTTTAGGGTTTATGGTTTAGGGTTTGTGTTTTAGGGTTTTGTGTTTGTGGGGTGGTGTTTAAGGATTAGGGTTTGTGTTTAGGGTTTATGGTTTAGGGTTTGTGGGGTTATGGTTTAGGTTTTATGTTTAATGGTTTAGGGTTTATGGTTTAGGGTTTTGTGTTTGGGGTTTAGGGTTTATTGTTTAAGGATTAGGGTGTAGGATTTTGGGTTTAGTGTTTAGGGTTTAGGTTTTTTTGGTTTAGGATTTTGGGTTTAGGGTTTATGGATTATGGTTTTAGGTTTATGATTTAGGGTTCAGGGTTTAGGGTTTTGGGTTTAAGGTTTAGGGTTTTGGGTTTAGGTTTTATTGTTTAGAGATTAAGGTTTATGGTTTATGGTTTAGGGTTTAGGATTTAGGATTTTAGGTTTAGGTTTTATGGTTTCGGGTTTAGGTTTTATGGTTTAGGGTTTAGGGTTTATGGTTTATGGTTTAAGGTTTAGGATTTTGGGTTTTGGATTTATGGTTTAGGGTTTGGGGTTTAGTGTTTATGGTTTATGGTTTTCGGTTTAGGGTCTTGGGTTTATGGTTTAGGCTTTAGTGTTTTGTGTTTTTGGGTTTAGTGTTTAGGGTTTCTGGTTTATGTTTTAGGGTTTCTGGTTTATGGTTTAGGGTTTAGGATTTAGGGTCTAGGGTTTATGGTTTAGGGTTTAGGGTTTCGGGTTTAAGGTTTAGGGTTTATGGTTTTGGGTTTAGGGTTTATGGTTTAGGGTTTAGGATTTATGGTTTAGGGTTTAGGGTTTAGGGTTTAGGGTTTAGATTTTATGGTTTTGGGTTTGGGGTTTTGGGTTTAGGTTTAAGGATTATAGTTTAGTATTTTGGCTTTAGTGTTTAGGGTTTAGGTTTTATGGTTTAGGATTTAGGGTTTATGGTTTATGGTTTAGGGTTTAGGGTTTAGGGTTCATGGTTTTAGGTTTATGATGTAGGGTTCAGGGTTTAGGGTTTTGGGTTTAGGGTTTTAGGTTTTGGGTTTAGGTTTTATGGTTTAGAGTTTTAGGTTTATAGTTTATGGTTTAGGGTTTAGGATTCAGGGTTTTGGGTTTAGGTTTTATGGTTTAGGGTTTAGGTTTTATGGTTTAGTGTTTAGGGATTATGGTTTATAGTTTTAGGTTTATGGTTTACGGTTTTGGGTTTATGGTTTAGGGTTTGGGGTTTAGGGTTTATGGTTTAGGGTTAGTGTTTAGGGTTAGGGTTTTAGGATTTAGGGTTTAGGGTTTAGGGTTTAGGGTTTGGGGTTTAGGGTCTAGGCCTTAGGGTTTATGATTTAGGTTTTATGATTTAGGCTTTAGGGTTTAGGATTTGTGGTTTAGGGTTTTGTGTTTGTGGGGTGGTGTTTAGGGATTATGGTTTGGGTTTAGGGTTTAGGGTTTAGGGTTTTTACGGTTATGGTTTAGGGTTTGTGATTTAGTGTTTAGGGTTTATGTTTTATGGTTTAGGGTTTATGATTTAGGGTTTTGGGTATAGATTTTATGGTTTAGAGTTTAAGGTTTATTGTTTATGGTTTAGGATTTAGGAATTAGGGTTTTAGGGTTAGGTTTTATGGTTTAGGGTTTAGGTTTTATGGTTTAGGGTTTAGGGTTTATGGTTTATGATTTAAGGTTTAGGGTTTTGGGTGTTGGGTTTATGTTTTAGGGTTTGGGGTTTAAGGTTTATGGTTTCTGGTTTTTGGTTTAGGGTTTTGGGTTTTTGGTTTAGGGTTTAGTGTTTTGGGTTTTGGGTTTAGTGTTTAGGGTTTCTGGTTTAGGTTTTAGGGTTTATGCTTTATGGTTTATGGTTTTTGGTTTAGGGTTTTGGGTTTAGGGATTAGGGTTTAGTGTTTTGGGTTTTGTGTTTAGTGTTTAGTGTTTAGGATTTCTAGGTTAGGTTTTAGGGTTTATGGTTTATGGTTTAGGATTTAGGGTTTAGTGTCTAGGGTTTAGGGTTTAGTATTTAGGGTTTAGGGATTAGGGTTTATGGTTTTGGGTTTATGGTTTTGGTTTTATGGTTTAGGATATATGGTTTACGGTTTAGGGTTTAGGGTTTAATGTTTTGGTTTTATGGTTTAGGGTTTATGGCTTAGGGTTAGGGTTTATTATCTGGGGTTTAGGATTTATGGTTTAGGGTTTAGGGTTTAGTGTTTTTTGGTTTAGGGTTTAGGGTTTTGGGTTTAGGTTTCATGGTTTATGGTTTATGGTTTAGGGTTAAGGGTTTATGATTTTGGGTTTTTGGTTTAAGATTTGGAGTTTTGGGATTGGGGTTTAAGGATTAGGGTTTAGTGTATAGGTTAATTGTTTATGGTTTGGGCTTTAGGGTTTGGGGTTTAAGGTTTAGGGTTTGGGTTTTTGGATTTAGAGTTTAAGGTTTAGAGTTTGGGGTTTTGGGTTTAGGCCTTAGGGTTCATGGTTTAGGGTTTATGGTTTAAGCTTTAGGGTTTAGGGTTTGTGTTTTAGGGTTTTGTGTTTGTGGGGTGGTGTTTAGGGATTAGGGTTTATGGTTTAGGGTTTGTGGGGTTATGTTTTAGGGTTTGTGATTTAGTGTTTAGGGTTTAGGGTTTAGGTTTTATGGTTTAGGGTTTATGTTTTATGGTTTAGGGTTTATGGTTTAGGGTTTTGGGTTTGGGGTATAGGGTTTATGGTTTAAGGATTAGGGTGTAGGATTTTGGGTTTAGTGTTTAGGGTTTAGGTTTTATGGTATAGGATTTTGGGTTTAGGGATTATGGTTTAGGGTTTAAGGTTTATGGTTTATGGTTTTAGGTTTATGATTTAGGGTTCAGGGTTTCGGGTTTTGGGTTTAAGGTTTAGTGTTTTGGGTTTAGGTTTTATGGTTTAGAGTTTTAGGTTTATGGTTTATGGTTTAGGGTTTAGGATTTATGGTCTTAGGTTTAGGGTTTATGGTTTATGGTTTATGGTTTAAGGTTTAGGGTTTTGGGTTTTGTGTTTATGGTTTAGGGTTTGGGGTTTATGGTTTATGGTTTATGGTGTTTGGTTTAGTGTTTTGGGTTTATGGTTTAGGGTTTAGTGTTTTGGGTTTTGGGTTTAGTGTTTAGGGTTTCTGGTTTATGTTTTAGGGTTTATGGTTTATGGTTTATGATTTAGGGTTTAGAGTCTAGGGTATAGGGTTTAGGGTTTAGGGTTTCGAGTTTATGATTTTGGGTTTATGGTTTTAGGTTTATGGTTTACGATTTATGGTTTAGGGTGTATAGCTTAGGTTTTATGGTTTTGGGTTTAGTGTTCTGGGACTGGGGTTTAGGGTTTATGGTTTAGGGTTTATGGTTTATTGTCTAGGGTTTCGAATTTATGGTTAAGGATTTAGGCTTCAGTGTTTTGGGTTTAGGGTTTAGGGTTTTGGGTTTAGGTTTTAGGGTTTATGGTTCATGGTTTAGCGTTAAGGGTTTAAGGTTTTGGGTTTTTGGTTTAAGATTTAGAGTTTAGGGATTGGGGATTAAGGTTTAGGGTTTATGGTTAAGGGTTTGTGGGGTTATGGTTTAGGATTTGTGATTTAGTGTTTAGGGTTTATGGTTTAGGTTTTATGGTTTAGGGTTTATGTTTTATGGTTTAGAGTTTATGGTTTAGGGTTTTAGGTTTGGGGTTTAGGGTTTATGATTTAAGGATTAGGGTGTAGGATTTTGGGTTTAGTGTTTAGGGTTTAGGTTTTATGGTTTAGGATTTTGGGTTTAGGGTTTATGGTTTAGGGTTTATGGTTTATGGTTTTAGGTTTATGACTTAGGGTTCAGGGTTTAGGGTTTTTGGTTTAAGGTTTAGGGTTTTGGGTTTAGGTTTTATGGTTTAGAGTTTAAGGTTTATGGTTTATGGTTTAGGGTTTAGGATTTAGGGTTTTAGGTTTAGGTTTTATGGTTTAGGGTTTAGTGTTTATGGTTTATGGTTTAAGGTTTAAGGTTTAGGTTTTTGGGTTTTGGGTTTATGGTTTAGGGTTTGGGGTTTAGGGTTTATGGTTTATGGTTTTCGGTTTAGGGTTTTGGGTTTAGGGTTTAGGGTTTAGTGTTTTGGGTTTTGGGTTTAGTGTTTAGGGTTTCTGGTTTATGTTTTAGGGTTTATGGTTTATGGTTTAGGGTTTAGGGTTTAGAGTCTAGGGTATAGGGTTTAGGGTTTAGGGTTTCGGGTTTATGGTTTTGGATTTTTGGTTTTGGGTTTATGGTTTAAGGTTAGTGTTTATTGTCTGGGGTTTCGGATTTATGGTTCAGGATTTAGGCTTTAGTGTTTTGGGTTTAGGGTTTAGGGTTTTGGGTTTAGGGTTTAGTGTTTTGAGTTTAGGGTTTTGGGTTTAGGCTTTAGTGTTTTGGGTTTAGGGTTTTGGGTTTAGGTTTTATGGTTTAGAGTTTAAGGTTTATTGTTTATCGTTTAGGATTTAGGATTTAGGGTTTTAGGTTTAGGTTTTATGGTTTAGGTTTTAGGTTTTATGGTTTAGGGTTTAGGGTTTATGGTTTATGGTTTAAGGTTTAGGGTTTTGGGTTTTGGGTTTATGGTTTAGGGTTTTGTGTTTATGGTTTATGGTTTATGGTTTTCGGTTTAGTATTTTGGGTTTATGGTTTTGGGTTTATGGTTTAGTGTTTTGAGTTTTGGGTTTAGTGTTTAGGGTTTCTAGTTTAGGTTTTAAGGTTTATGGTTTAGGGTTTAAGGTTTAGGGTCTAGGGTTTAGGCTTTAGGGTTTTGGGATTAGGGTTTATGGTTTTTGGTTTATGGTTTTGGGTTTATGGATTTGGGCTTATGGTTTAGGGTTTTTGGTTTAGGGTTTAGTGTTTTGGGTCTGGGGTTTAGGGTTTATGGCTTAGGGTTAGGGTTTGTTGTCTGGGGTTTTGGATTTATGGTTTAGGATTTAGCGTTTAGTGTTTTGGGTTTAGGGTTTTGGGTTTTGGGTTTAGGTTTCAGGGTCTATGGTTTATGGTTTAGGGTATAGGGTTTAATGTTTATAGTTTAGTGTTTAGGGTTTAGGGTTTAGTGTTTATGGTTTAGTGTTTAGGGTTAAATGTTTATGGTTTGGGGTTTAGGGTTTGGGGAATAGGGTTTAGGGTTAGTGTTTAGGTTTTCAGTTTTAGTGTTTAGGGTTTAGGTTTAGGGTTTGGGGTTTAGGGTTTAGGCCTTAGGGTTTATGATTTAGGGTTTATGGTTTAGGCTTTAGGGTTTAAGATTTGTGTTTTAGGGTTTTGTGTTTGTGGGATGGTGTTTAGGGATTATGGTTTGGGTTTAGGGTTTGTGATTTAATGTTTAGGGTTTAGGGTTTAGGATTTATGGTTTAGGGTTTATGTTTTATGGTGTAGGGTTTATGGTTTAGGGTTTTGGGTTTAGGTTTTATGGTTTAGAGTTTAAGGTTTATGTTTTATGGTTTAGGATTTAGGATTTAAGGTTTTAGGTTTAGGTTATATGGTTTAGGGTTTAGGTTTTATGGTTTAGGGTTTATGGTTTATGGTTTAAGGATTAGGGTTTTGGGTTTCGGGTTTATGGTTTAGGGTTTGGGGTTTAGGGTTTATGGTTTATGGTTTTCAGTTTAGGATTTTGGGTTTATGGTTTATGGTTTAGTGTTTTGGGTTTTGGGTTTAGTGTTTAGGGTTTCTGGTTTAGGTTTTAGGGTTTATGCTTTATGGTTTATGGTTTAGGGTTTAGGGTATAGGGTTTATGGTTTAGGGTTTAGGGCTTATGGTTTTATGTTTATGGTTTTGGGTTTATGGTTTAGGGTTTATGGTTTAGGGTGTATGGTTTAGGTTTTGTGTTTTAGGGTTTTGTGTTTGTGGGGTGGTGTTTAGGGATTAGGGTTTGGGTTTAGGGTTTATGGTTTAGGGTTTGTGGGGTTATGGTTTAGGGTTTGTGATTTAGTGTTTAGGGTTTAGGGTTTAGGTTTTATGGTTTAGGGTTTACGGTTTATGGTTTATGGTTTAAGGTTTAGGGTTTTGGGTTTTGGGTTTATGGTTTAGGGTTTGGGGTTTAGGGTTTATGGTTTATGGTTTAGGGTTTAGGGTTTAGTGTTTATGGTTTATGGTTTAGTGTTTTGGGTTTTGGGTTTAGGGTTTAGGGTTTCTGGTTTAGGTTTTAGGGTTTATGGTTTATGGTTTAGGGTTTAGGGTCTAGGATTTATGGTTTAGGATTTAGGGTTTAGGGTTTAGGGTTTATGGTTTTGGGTTTATGGTTTAGGGTTTATGGTTTAGGTTGTATGGTTTAGGGTTGGTGTTTTAGGGTTTTGTGTTTGTGGGGTGGTGTTTAGGGATTAGGGTTTGGGTTTAGGGTTTATGGTTTAGGGTTTGTGGGGTTATGGTTTAGGGTTTGTGATTTAGTGTTTAGGGTTTAGGGTTTAGGTTTTATGGTTTAGGGTTTACGGTTTATGGTTTATGGTTTAAGGTTTAGGGTTTTGGGTTTTGGGTTTATGGTTTAGGGTTTGGGGTTTAGGGTTTATGGTTTATGGTTTAGGGTTTAGGGTTTAGTGTTTATGGTTTATAGTTTAGTGTTTTGGGTTTTGGGTTTAGGGTTAAGGGTTTCTGGTTTAGGTTTTAGGGTTTATGGTTTAGGGTTTAGGGTCTAGGGTTTATGGTTTAGGGTTTAGGGTTTAGGGTTTAGGGTTTATGGTTTTGGGTTTATGGTTTAGGGTTTATGGTTTAAGTTGTATGGTTTAGGGTTGGTGTTTTAGGGTTTTGTGTTTGTGGGGTGGTGTTTAGGGATTAGGGTTTGGGTTTAGGGTTTATGGTTTAGGGTTTGTGGGGTTATGGTTTAGGGTTTGTGATTTGGTGTTTAGTGTTTAGCATTTAGGTTTTATGGTTTAAGGTTTATGTTTTATGGTTTAGGGTTTATGGTTTAGGGTTTAGGGTTTAAGGATTAGGGTGTAGGATTTTGGGTTTAGTGTTTAGGGTTTAGGTTTTTTTGGTTTAGGATTTTGGGTTTAGGGTTTATGGTTTATGGTTTTAAGTTTATGATTTAAGGTTCAGGGTTTAGGGTTTTGGGTTTAAGGTTTAGGGTTTAAGGTTTAGGGTTTTGGGTTTATGTTTTATGGTTTAGAGATTAAGGTTTATGGTTTATGGTTTAGGGTTTAGGATTTAGGGTTTTAGGTTTAGGTTTTATGGTTTAGGATTTAGGTTTTATGGTTTATGGTTTAAGGTTTAGGGTTTTGGGTTTTGGGTTTATGGTTTAGTGTTTGGGGTTTAGGGTTTATGGTTTATGGTTTTCGGTTTATGGTCTTGGGTTTATGGTTTAGGCTTTAGTGTTTTGGGTTTCTGGTTTATGTTTTAGGGTTTATGGTTTAGGGTGTATGGTTTAGGTTTTATGGTTTAGGGTTTAGTGTTTTGTGACTGGGGTTTAGGGTTTATGGTTTAGGGTTAGGGTTTATTCTCTGGGGTTTCGGATTTATGGTTTAGGATTTAGGCTTTAGTGTTTATGGTTTTGGGTTTAGGGTTTAGGGTTAAGGGTTAATGGTTTTGGGTTTTTGGTTTAAAATTTGGAGTTTAGGGATTGGGGTTTAGGGATTAGGGTTTAGTGTTTAGGTTTAAATGTTTATGGTTTGGGGTTTAGGGTTTAGGATTTATGTTTTAGGGTTTTGTGTTTGTGGGGTAGTGTTTAGGGATTAGGGTTTGGGATTAGGGTTTAGGGTTTAGGGTTTGTGCGGTTATGATTTAGGGTTTGTGATTTAGTGTTTAGGGTTTAGGGTTTAGGATTTATGGTTTAGGGTTTATGTTTTATGGTTTAGTGTTTATGGTTTGGTGTTTTAGGTTTAGGTTTTATGGTTTAGGTTTTAAGGTTTACGGTTTATGGTTTAGGATTTAGGATTTAGGGTTTTAGGTTTAGGTTTTATGGTTTAGGGTTTAGGTTTTATGGTTTAGGGTTTATGGTTTTATGGTTTATGGTTTAAGGTTTAGGGTTTTGGGTTTTGGGTTTAGGGTTTAGGGTTTGGGGTTTAGGGTTTATGGTTTATGGTTTTCGGTTTAGGGTTTTGGGTTTATGGTTTATGGTTTAGTGTTTTGGGTTTTGGGTTTAGTGTTTAGGGTTTCTGGTTTAGGTTTTAGGGTTTATGGTTTATGGTTTTGGGTTTATGGTTTAGGGTCTAGGGTTTAGGGTTTAGGGTTTATGGTTTAGGGTTTATGGTTTAGGGTGTATGGTTTAGGGTTTATGGTTTAGGATTTAGTGTTTTGGTTCTGGGGTTTAGGGTTTATGGTTTAAGGTTAGGGTTTATTGTATGGGGTTTCGGATTTATGGTTTAGGATTTATGGTTTAGTGTTTTGGTTTAGGGTTTAGGGATTTGGGTTTAGGTTTCAGGGTTTATGGTTTATGGTTTAGGGTTAAGGGTTTATGGTTTTGGGTTTTTGCTTTAAGATTTGTAGTTTAGGGATTGGGGTTTAGGGATTAGGGTTTAGTGTTTAGTGTTTAGGGTTTAGGGTTTTGGATTTTGGTTTTAGGTTTCAGGGTTTATAGTTTATGGTTTAGGGTTAAGGGTTTATGGTTTTGGGTTTTTGGTTTAAGATTTAGAGTTTACGGATTGGGTTTTAGGGTTTATGGTTATGGATTTATGGTTTTGGGTTTATGGTTTAGGGTTTATGGTTTTGGGTTTATGGTTTAGGATTTATGGTTTAGGATTTATGGTTTAGGGTTAGGGTTTAGTGTCTAGGGTTTAGGGTTTAGGGTTTAGGGTTTAGGGTTTAGGGTTTAGGGTTTTGGATTTATGGTTTAGGGTTTAGGATTTAGGGTTTAAGGTTTAGGGTTTAGGGTTTAGGGTTTAGTATTTTGGGTTTTGGGTTTTGTGGTTAGGGTTTATGGATTTTGGTTTAGGTTTTAGGGTTTATAGTTTATGGTTTAGGGCTTAGGGTTTAGGGTCTAGGGTTTAGGATTTAGGATTTAGTGTTTATGTTTTAGGGTTTAGGGTATATGATTTATGGTTTAGGGTTTGGGTTTAGGGTTTTGGGCTTGGTGTTTGGGGTTTAGTGTTGAGGGTTTAGGGTTTAGGATTTAGGGTTTATGGTTTAGGGTTTAAGATTTAGGGTTTAGTGTTCGTGGGTTAGTGTTTAGGGTCTGCGATTTAGGATTTATGGATTAGGGTTTAGGGTTTAGTGTTTAGTATTTTGGGTTTAGGGTTTAGGATTTTGGGTTTAGGTTTTTGGGTTTATGGTTTATGGTTTACGGTTTAGGGTTTAGTATTTTGGGTCTGGGGTTTAGGGTTTATGGTTTAGGGTTAGGGTTTATTGTCTAGGGTTTAGGATTTATGGTTTAGGGTTTAGGGTTTAGTGTTTTGGGTTTAGGCTTTTAGGTTTAGGTTTCATGGTTTATGGTTTTGGGTTTTTGGTTTAAGATTTGGTGTTTACGGGTTAGGATTTAGGGATTAGGATTTAGTGTTTAGGGTTAAATGTTTATTGTTTGGCGTTTAGGGTTTGGGGTTTAGGGTTTAGGGTTAGGGTTTAGGGTTTGGGTTTAGTGTTTATGGTTTAGGGTTTATGGTTTTGGGTTTATGGTTTAGGGTTTAGGGTTTAGGCCTTAGGGTTCATGGTTTATGGTTTATGGTTTAGGCTTTAGGGTTTAGGGTTTGTGTTTTAGGGTTTTGTGTTTGTGGGGTGGTGTTCAGGGATTAGTGTTTGGGTTTAGGGTTTATAGTTTAGGGTTTGTGGCATTATGGTTTAGGGTTTGTGATTTAGTGTTTAGAGTTTATGGTTTAGGTTTTATGGTTTAGGGTTTATATTTTATGGTTTAGTGTTTAGAGTTTAGGGTTTTGGGTTAGGGGATTAGGGTTTATGGTTTAAGGATTAGGGTGTAGGATTTTGGGTTTAGTGTTTAGGGTTTAGGTTTTATGATTTAGGATTTTGGGTTTAGGGTTTATGGTTTAGGGTTTAGGGTTTATTGTTTATGGTTTTAGGTTTATCATTTAGGGTTCAGGTTTTAGGGTTTTGGTTTTTGGTTTTGTAGTTTAGAGTTTACGGTTTATGGTTTATGGTTTAGGGTTTAGGATTTAGGGTTTTGGGTTTAGGTTTTATGGTTTAGGGTTTAGGTTTTATGGTTTAGGGTTTAGGGTTTAGGGTTTAGGGTTTAGGGTTTTGGGTTTATGGTTTTGGGTTTGGGGTTTATGGTTTATGGTTTACGGTTTACGGTTTATGGTTTTGGATTTAGGGTTTAGGGTTTATTGTTTTGTGTAACAACTCTAGTTTTTGAAAATCAAATAATTAGTCATTTGTGATTTATTTTATTTGTTGATAATTTTATTTTAAGAAAATTGTTCTACTAAAGGTAATTAAATGGAGTTTCATTGATGAGAGAACTTTTGCGTGGTCTAGAATTCAGAATAAATTCCCGTTGCAAGTATAGCTTCTAAACCAATAAAAGTCCTTTCATACAAACGTTTTGGTTGTCACAAGTAACAAACCCCTTTTTAAAATTGATAACCGAGTATTTAAACATCGGGTCGTCTTCTCAAGGAATTGCAGGGAGGTATGTTCTTATTATTGGTTATGAGTTTGTAAATTGGGGTTTTGAAGTTTGGGCAATGGGCACAGGTATATTTAAATGACAAGTAAAATAAATTAACAATAATAAAATCTCTTGGCAAGGTATAAGAACTGGAAGTCCTATCCTAGTTATCCTTATCAATTGTGATGAGAATTGGATTTTTCTCCCACTTTGTTAACCTCTAACAATGAAGGTAAGTTAAGTGGAAGAATTAATTCAAATCTTCAAGTCCCTGTCTTTCCCAGTCTTGAAGAATTCCAATTTTCAATCAACAATGAGTTTGATAACTCAAGAGTTACCAATTAATCAACCAGAGCCAAAAGGTAGAAAATCTAAATTAAAATCATTTATCTGAAAACATCTCAGTAATGTATATTAAATAAGAAAATCAATCCTAACATGGAAAGTTCATAAGCCAATTGGGCAACACAATTCAGATACAAATGAAAGCATCAGAGTAAATAAAAATAAAAGAGAAAATAAATAAAAAGAACATTGAACCTGAGATGAAGATGAAATATTCCTAATTTCTAAAAATCCTAATCCTAAATCCTAAGAGACAGGAGAGAGCCTCTCTCTCTAAAAACTACATCTAAATCCTAAAAAGTGAATTTTGAGAGCATAATCTCCCATCTCTTTCATTCCTCCACTTTGCAGCCTTTAATCCGTGTTTTCTGGGCTTGAAACTGGGTCGGAAATAGCCCAGAATTCGCTGTTTGTGAATTCTGCCACGCCGATTTTCGCAGATGCAACACGTCCGCGTGGATGACGCATTCGCGTCATCTATCTGTACGGCCACTATGGTAAATTATATATCAAATCGAAGCCCCTGACGTTAGCTTTCCAGCGCAAGTGGAACCGCGTCATTTGGACCTCTGTAGCTCAAGTTATGGTCGTTTTAGTGCGAGAGGGTCAGGCTGACAGGTTTGCAGTTTCTTCAACTTCTTGTATTCCTTCCACTTTTGCATGCTTCCTTTCCATCATCTAAGCCATTCTTACCCTGTAATCCCTGAAATCACTTAACACACATATCAAGGTATCTAATGGTAATAAGAGAGGATTAATAATACGCAAATATAAGATCAAAGAAGCATGTTTTCAATCATAGCACAAAATCAGGAAGGAAAATGTAAAACATGCGAATTGTATGAATAAGTGAGTAAAGAGTTGATAAAAATCACTCAATTGAGCATAAGATAAACCATAAAATAGTGGTTTATCATTCATCATAATTGAAGTTTAAATTAATTAGAATTTTTATATAATCTTTATTAGATATTTGGTATAATTGAAATTATAATTTTAGTAATTGAAAAATAAGAAGAATTGTATAATTTAATTTAAATAAATTCTATTTTGAATGAATTATGTTACCAATTTGAACTCCTAGAAATTATTTTATTAGAAAGGATTAGATTGATATTTATAAATACTTTAAGTTTAAGTCAATTAATATTTATGTATAATTTTTACTATAATTAATTTGGAATTAAAGTTTCAGGGATAGAAAAATAATGAAAAGTTATATCATTTAATTTGAATAACTAATATTGAGTTAAACTGTATTTTATAAAAATGTGATTAATATATTTATTTTAAATTAGAAATAATTGATTGAACTTAGCCATATGATGATAAATAATGTTTCTAAATATTTTTAATAGAATACATTTAATTTTAAAATTACTCTACTCTTCAATTCTATCAAAATATCTATTCATATTTATCCTTATTTCTTTATAAAATCCTAGTTTCTAACCCTAATTCCCAAATCAAACTCAAAAACCCTAATTCCTAAATTAAGAAACCATAATCCCCTCCTCTACACCATACAGCCGCAACCTCACCCTCACCTTCCTTCAACGTAACATTCACACATAGCAATGAAACAGAGAGGAAAGAGAGAGGGAAGAGCTACTGCCCCGCCACCGCCGTGACCGCCGGACTGCAGCACGCAAGGATCCCACACCACCATTGCCAGCGTCGCCCACCCTTGCCTGCGGTGCAGTGCCTCCTGTCAGCTGTTCGTGGAGCTGTGGAGAGCATCGCCGTCGAAGCCAGGCCGTCAAAGCCATGCCGTCGCAGAAGGAACCAGAGGAGGGAGAGGAGCCCGACCTAAGAGCGGGAGTAAGAAGGCGCCGCCGTGCCTCCCGTCACTGTCGTACCTTGGTGCCGTCGAAGGAGCTGCCGCTGGAGGAGGAGGGTTCGCTGGGTGCTACTGTCACCAACATTGTAGAATACACGTAGAGTAGAGGAAGAAAGGATCTTCACCGCGCCAGGTTGTTGTGCTGTGATCAGAAGCCGTTGCTGTTAGAAAGCCCATCTGCGGTGAGAGAGAGTTCACGAAGGTTGGAACCATTGTCCTTTGTTCAGCCCCTATTTCTGCTACTGTTTATGTTGGCTCACCCATAACCGTCACTGGAGCTGCCCAGAAACCCTGTTGTTGCTGCTCCGTTATTTTATTGTAAGCTATTTGTAGTTCCAATTCTGTTGAACTCATTTCCATTTCTGACTCCATTGAATTTGAACTCTATTTTGTTGCCACCGTGGTTACTACTGCGAGGGTGAAGAGTGATCGGAAATAATGCTGCTGCTGTTGATCGGAGATGCCAAACTGTTGCTGCTACTACTTTGAGATGATATGGTTGCTATTAGAGTTGTTGTTGATAAGTGCAATTTCTATGGATTTTGACACTCTGAGGTAGGGGATTTAACGTTTTTAATTTAGAATGCCCACCAAGTTATTTGAATAAGTACAAATGGTTAACAATGGTTAAGAATTTCTTAATTGACATGAATGACTTGAAATGCATTTGAAATTTGTTAGTTGTTGTGAATATTTTGAGCTGTGACTGGAATTAAATGTGGTTGTGAATAATGATTGGTTTAGTGTAATTTATTAAATTGATATATGCTGGGTTAATTATTGAAAAGCTGTCGAATGGATAATTGATGAATTGAGTTTGGATTGTTGCTATGAACGTATGGTTTTGTTATGAGAGATTGGTTGGTGGAATTAAGTTTGGAATGAGGTTGTGGGAGTAAGATTGATGTGGTGTTAAAACTGATTTTGATTTGAGGCTGTGAATTGTGATTTGTGAGCCATGATTGAATTGTTTGAAAGTGACTAATTATTCGAATTCCTGGTTATGTTGATTTCTTGATTTAGTTGTGAAATTGAAATGTAATTGATGATGGTGGATTTTGTTGCAAGCTTGTTGAGAAATTATTGGTTACTGGATGTGTTAATTTGACTGGATAATATTATACTAAGTATTGAACTGATTCAAGCTTGTGCTCGGTTTGGAATTATTGTGATAATGGTTTAATTGTGACTGCCTTCTGATTATTTCAGAGTTATTGGAAATTCAGATTTTAGTTGATTATGTTGAGTTGGTTGTTATTGTTGATTTAAGGTTAACTAGAGTTGATTTTGAGCACGGTTAAAGGATTGAAGGTTGATTACTAAAGTATTTTCTTAAAGTATGATCTTTAGAATAAATTGGTAATTTTGCTAATAACTAAATAACTTTAAAAATAATTGAAAATATGAAAGGATGGTGTTTTGGAATATTAGTTATGAATTTTCAAAGCTGGATTGATTTACTTTTAAAGAATGGTTTATGAAAACTCTGATTTTAATTGATGTTAGAATGTCAATCGTTAAACTGATTTATGATGAAATGATTATTGAGATTCTGTTGCTGCGATAACTACTGATAAAAGGGCTGGTGATTTGTTGGTAAAGAGGGAACCCGTAAGGTGGCTAAGTCCGAGTTTTAGGGGAGGTGCTGCCGGAATTTTGTAAAATCTGAGGTTTTATTTGAGAGGTTAATTTAGAAGATTTAGATTTGGAAAATGATATTATTTAAGTTTTATTTAGTGAAGAAAGAAATTATTCTATTTTAAATTCGATTTACCAAAGAAAGGTTTATGTTTCAAAATTAAATTATTTAAGAAAGAAACTACGTTTTGAGATTGATTCAATATGAAAAGAATTATGTTTTAAGCTTGAAATAAATGATTACTTTTTAGAAGTTTGATGAATTTATAATATTTTCATTTGAATAGTAAAGAGAGAGATGATTTTTGAGTCTTTGGGAAGTTAGTAAATTTGAGAAAAGAGTTTTATTTGGTTACTTTTAGTAATAGAGTGGTGTTTTGAAAAGTATTTAGCAAATTTAAAATAAATAATTTTCTTGAGTCTTTTGAAAGAGAATTAAACTAGAAAATAGTTTTAAAATTGGTTCGAGTTAAGAGGTTGCAAAAGTGGAAGTCGTTACAACATGAGTGAACAAAGAAAGAGAGAGATATTGTATAAGAATATGTAACTGGAGATGAATAACGAGAATGATAACTTATGATGATAATTACATTGATTCTTTTGAGGAAAGGTATTCAGTTTATGAAATTGTTGGCAAGGACGTGGGTTTTGTCCCGCTTGCATATTTATGATTATAAAAGAGAATAAAAAGTAGAGGACCTGTTGAAAGGTCATTTGTTGCTTGAGGCAACCCAAGAGATGTGTTTATTCATTTGTTGCATTAAGGCAACTCCAGATATACTTGTATGATCATCTGCTGCATTGAGGCAGTCAGATAGATAATGGTGTGATCACTGAAAACGCTTTCCTACGATACAAATTCATATTTTATTTCTGTAAGGCAGAGGGGTTATTTCCTGCTACAGAAGTACCGTGACCACCTGTTCCATTTCTGTAGTGGCAGAGGGGTTATTTCCTGTATACAGAAGGTGTGTCGGCGTACATTCCTGTAGTGGCAGATGTGTTATTTCCTGCGTGCAGTGGACCCTGTGGTGGCAGAGGGGTTATTTCTTATACACAGGGGTATAGCCAATAGGAAAGCCTTATCCAGACAGAGGTTGCTGGATAACGTCGGGATCCGGTTAGTAACCGACAGATGAGCTCATTACCTGCACTAGGGCTAGACATGCATCATCCTTATTTACGCATCTGCATTTTATTGTGTTTGCTTGTTTTATTTCTTTGTAATTATGTTGCCTGTCTTGTTGTGATTTGTTTGCATGTTGAATTAAATCTCTTGCTTATACTTTTAGTTTCTGAATGTTTTAAAGAGATTAGTAATTGACGTTGTGATTGAGAATTAATTAAGTGGCTGAAAAATGATTGATATAATTAATCTTGTCATTGAGATCTGTTTTGACTTTAGAGTCTTTGAAAGTGGTGACCAATTAGTTAAAATAAAGCTAAGAGTATATCCAAAAAGTTTTGATAAAAATGTAGTTTCCTTGAGTATGTTAATTATTTGCATGTTAATCATTACTTTTACGGCATTCCCATTCCCTACTGAGAACGTGTGGTTTGTTCTCACCCCAAAATCTTCCACCTTTTCAGTGACACAGGTTCAAAGACTCAGTTTGAAGCTGCGGGCGATTATATAATTTATTTATGAGTTAAGTGTGAGTTAATTTGCTTTCATCGAATTCCCTCGCCCTTATTGCTTAAGATTTTTATTTTATACAGAGGGATAGGATTTGTATCTGAATTTTATTTGAAATCTTTTGTATGACATATATTATTATTAATAATTATGTGGTTATTATTACTTTGAAATGTTTGACATATGATTTTGATAATAAAAAAATAAAATTATTCTGGAATTTTCTTAAAAACTGAAACGCAATATCGAACTAAAGGCTCAATAATAAATAGTTAATAAAGGAAAGCAGGTTAGTAACGCCTTACTTTCGGTACGATCATGACGTTCTTGAAGTTGGATTGTTACATTTTGGGTTTTGGGTTTTGGGTTTAGGGTTTAGGGTTTCTGGTTTAGGTTTTAGGGTTTATAGTTTATGGTTTAGGGTTTAGGATTTAGGGTCTAGGGTCTAGAGTTTAGGGTTTAGGGTTTAGGGTTTAGGTTTTAGGGTTTAGGGTTTATGATTTATGGTTTAGGATTTGGGTTTAAGATTTTGGGCTTGGGGTTTGGGGTTTAGTGTTTAGGGTTTAGGGTTTAGGGTTTAGGGTTTATGATTTAGGGTTCAGGGTTTAGGATTTAGTGTTTGTGGGTTAGTGTTTAGGGTCTGGGATTTGGGATTTATGGTTTAGGGTTTAGGGTTTAGGGTTTAGTATTTTGGGTTTAGTGTTTATGGTTTTAGGTTTAGGTTTTTGGGTTTATGGTTTATGGTTTAGGGTTTATGATTTTGGGTTTATAGTTTAGGATTTGGAGTTTAGGGATTGGGGTTTAGGCATTAGGGTTTAGTGTTTAGGGTTAAAGGTTTATGGTTTGGTGTTTAGGGTTTAGGGTTTAGGGTTTATGGTTAGGGTTTAGGGTTTGGGTTTAACGGTTTAGGGTTTAGGGTATATGGTTTGGGGTTTTGGTTTAGGCCTTAGGGTTTAGGGTTTATGGTTTTGGTTTTATGGTTTTGGGTTTATGGTTTAGGATTTGGAGTTTAGGGATTGGGGTTTAGGGTTTAGGGTTTAGGGTTTATATTTTGGGGTTTAGGTGATAAATGATGTGTGGAAAACGATCCAACACAAAACTCACCGGCAAGTGTACCGGGTCGCATCAAGTAATAAAAACTCACGGGAGTGAGGTCGATCCCACAGGGATTGAAGGATTGAGCAATTTTAGTTTAGTGGTTGATTTAGTCAAGCGAATCAAGTATTGATTGAGTGGTTTATCTTTAACAGAAGCTAAATTGCTTGGGATGTAAAGGGAGAGGGGAGAATTGCAGTAAATTAAAGAGCAGGAAAGTAAATTTGCTGAATCTTAAAGAACAAGAAATTAAATGACTGAAACTTAAAGTGTAAGAAATGTAAATTGCAGTAACTTAAAATGCAAGAAATGTAAATTGCTTGAATGGAAAAGGGGAGTTGAGGATTGGGGATTCAGAATTTCAGCAAGGGAAAGTAAATTGCAACAATTAATAAAGTAGAAGATGAATTGGAATAAACTAAAATTCAAACAGAAAATGAAATTAAAGTGCAGCAGGGTTCCCAGAAGAACCAAAAAGGAAAATAGGATCTCAGGTCTCAAGAGACTAGAAAGCAAAGTCTAGATCTCAATTGCCTTCCCAGATCCAAGTTCTCAAAGCAATTGACAAGAAATTAAAGAAGAAGCAGTAAAGGAAATGAAATTAAATTCAATTATGCAGAAGAGGGTTTAAAGAGATTTTGAATGGAGATTGAGACAGAATTTCCTCAATTCTTCACACCCAAAACTCAAAACAAGAAAAGTAAAAATTGCCCAAGCAAGAACGAGGAAGAAGAGAGATCAATTCTCCTCCCTAATTCTCTGAAATCTCAAAAGTTCCAAAAATAAAGATTCAAAGCTCAAAAGAAAGATCAAAATTCAAAAGTAAAGGGAAAGGTCCTAATTACATCAAACTATCTCCTATTTATACACTTTCTATTCTTGGATTTTGGAATTTGGATGGGCTTTTGATTTGATGAAGAAATAAATTTTATTGGATTTTTAATCCAATTTTAGCCCATGAAGAAAGTAGCTCCCAGGAGGCTGCCCTGCCCTTGTGGAGGGCAGGGCAGAAAATTTTGCATCTGGCCCATGGTGCGTGCGTGTAGTGCGTTGGTGTGTGCAGGATGCTGCCCTGCCCTCGCGGAGGGCAGGGCAGAACTTTTTGGTGCGCCAAAATGGTGCCTGTGCGTGCTGCTGGTGCTGCCGAGTGATGCCTTGGTGCGCCAGAATGGTGCGCTGGCCGTGCACCACAAGATGTTGCCCTGCCTTTGCGGAGGGCAGGGCAATGTTTCCAAATTGAAGCTCCGTGTTCGATCCTTGAGTGACGCGCACGCTACCTCTTTTCCTTGATTTTCTTGGCACCAAAATAAGGCTTAGTTTCTTGTTTCCTCATGGTGCCGTGTTCGATTCTTGTGGCAAGCATTGGTGAGCTTTTTCTTTGAATTTCTCCCTTTGGTGAGCCCGATACTGCCCTTGAGGAGGGCAGGGCAGAGTTTTTGCTCCCTTTAATTCTTAGCATCAAATTGTGCTCCGCCCTTGAGGAGGCCATGGCACCAATTTGTGCTCTGCCCTTGTCGTGGGCAGGGCAGGGTTGCCTCTCAAGGCTTGCTTGCTCATGTTGCCCTCGTAGAGGGCAGTGTGCCCTTGTGGAGGGCAATGCTTGCACTCCTCCTTTATGCGCCACGCCTTTTTCTCCTTGGGCCACGCTTCCTTAAGCCACGCTTCCTCTTTTCTTCTTTTCTTCGCCTACAATAAACCAAAACAACCACTCAAAGTATCACTAAATTCACAAGGCTTATAAATCAATTAAAATTCAATTAAAATTAGCTTAAACCTCATGAGTTAGCATCAATTTAATGGTAGTTGCTTGATTTAAAGAAGTTATGCATTTTCATTCCAAACCTCTTACTTAGGATGCAAGAAAGTGCATAAAGACTAATAAAACAAGCTTACTTATGATGCAAGAAAGTGCATAAAGACTAATAAAACAAGTGAAATTAGCTTGAAAAATGGGTATATGATGACTTGTCATCATAACACCAAACTTAAATCTTGCTTGTCCCCAAGCAAGCATCAAAACTAAGAGAAAATGAAATGAACAAGAAAAGAACACATATCCTTATTGGGCATATAGCAGAACTTGATTTATGGAGTCTTTATGCAGACAATGATAACTCAATTATTGTTGCTGTTACATAATATACATCTTTCCTCAAAGGCTTGCTAAACTTCCTGTTATAAGACTTACTTTTTAATTACTCCCTTGCTAACTTTTCTTTCTTATAATGCTTAACAAGCTTATTATTCTTTTTGAGGTTTGGTGTCTAATGTTGCAGTAGTTGCCTTTTGCTTTAATTTTTTT
>NC_029772.3:84896008-84946619 GCF_000817695.3 Arachis duranensis
ACAAGCATATGTCCTAGGGTCCAAGCTATTGGTGTCCAACCTTTATTCTTTGTTTTTCTTGCCACTTTGGCTTTTTCTTCTCCCTTTTCTTTCTGTTTTTGTTCTCAAGGGCTTTTTCTTTTTTGATAAGGATCTTTATAACAGCAAGCTAACTCACACTTAAATGAAAATGATATTATGCAATAATTATTTCATGAGTTATGCATTTAATCAAACACATATACCACCATTAACTTCCATTCTTACTTATGCAACATTGGATATTTACTTTTCAATTCAAATAATTCTCTTTTATTTAAGCATGTGGGAAACAAAACAAAATTTAGCTAAGTGATGGATAACAAGCATTATGCAGATTTAGCATTCTTAACAAACAATTTCACTTGCAACTAGATAAACACTTTAGCAAGACATACAATGGTTTCCAAATTCAAAACACTTCACAGCAGCCAGGATTAAGTCTAGATACAACCTTTGAAGTTGCAGCCCTTTGATTCTTCTTTCTGTTGTGTTCTCTTTGAGTTAAGATGCATAATATCTTCAATTGTTGACTCATGTCTTGCATAATTCTCAAAGTTGCTTGCTTCTCAAGCCCTTAATTGTATGGTTGGTATGCATAAATCAGGTGTGGTTCCTGGATTTATTTTGGTGTGGGAACACCAAACTTAATTGTTTGCCACTGCTTCTGATGCAACAGTTAACCATATGTGAAACCTTGTGTCCTTGCTAGTTAATGAAATTAAATCTAGACGTTGCCTCTCATGAAGCGCTCTTTTATTGTCACTAGCTTGACATTGAACTCCCTTTAGGGTGGTTGATGCTGGTGATGTCTCAACTTGTCACCTCTCACTGTAAGCTTTCTATGTGTGCTTTGATGCTCAATTTCAATATGCTCAAGAGAAAGTATTTGGTTGACAGTGTAATAATCTTCTGTTCCCAGCTGTTGATACACTAGTTGCACCTTATCACCTTTAGAAAATCCTTCAGTTAGGATTTTCTTATTCTTCCACCCTTTGTAAGCCTTCTTCTTGCTCTTCATTTTATTCTTTCTTGTTGATCTTTCTTCCTTGACAGTGACTTGGGTTGTGATACCTTCCTTCTTGTTTATCATCCCAGCTTCTTTTTGAATTCCTTTTTCTTCTTGCACCTACTTATTTTTCTGTTCTACTGCCTTGTTGGTTGCTTGCTTTGGAAGGAAGTCACTATTTGTCTTGCTTGCTTCTTCATTACTTTGTGATTCTGGAAAGACTTTCAAGGTGATGCTCTCCTCATGCATTCTGAGAGTTAGCTCTCCCTGCTCTATATCTACAATGGCTCTAGCAGTGGCCAAAAATGGTCGACCAAGTATTATGGAGTCACTCTCATTTTCTGCTGATTCTAGAATCACAAAGTCTGCTGGAAAGATGAACTTGTCAAACTTAACTAAAAGGTTTTCAATCAACCCTTTAGGGTATACCACTGATTGGTCTACCAATTCCAAGGACATCTGTATTGGTTTCACCTCTCCTATGCCAAGCTTTTTCACTAAAGAAGATGGAATTAGATTTATACTTGCTCCTAAGTCACACATCCCCTTGTTGATGAATAGGCTTCCAATAGTGCACGGTAGGAAGAAGCCTCCAGGATCTTTAAGCTTGGGAGGAAGTCCTTTTCTGATTAATGCACTGCATTCTTCACTGAGCATTACAGTCTCCTTCTCACTCCAACTCCTTTTCTTATTGATGAGCTCCTTCAAAAACTTGGCATACAGAGGCATTTGCTCCAATGCCTCAGCTAAAGGTATGTTGATTTCCAGTTTCTTGAAAGTCTCAAGGAATTTATGGAAATGTTGATCCTTTGTCTCTTTGTGGAATCTTTGGGGATAAGGCAATGGAGGTGTCAAGCTTTTCTCCCCTTGAAGTTGTCTTGGAATCGGTTCTTCCATGATCTGCTTTCCCTTCTTCACATCTTGTGGTCTATTTTCTTTCTCTTGAGGTTGATTCTGAGAGTACTTGCTTACTGTTGCATCTTCATCATTGGCTGCCTCTTTTTCAACTTGTTTCTTGTCACTTTCCTTGGGCTTCTTGGTGGCTTCTTCATCTTTTAGCAGTATTTTTCCACTCCTCAATTGTATTGCCTTGCATTCCTCTTTTTGATTAGGAATGGTGTCACTTAGTAGTGAGCTTGACGGTTTTTCAACAGAAATTTGTTTGGAGATTTGCCCAATCTGCCTCTCCAAGTTCTTCATGGAAGCTTCTTGGTTCTTTGTTGCAATTCTTGGTTCTTCATCATCTTCTCCATGAGCATCTCTAGATTAGTGATCCTCTGAGAGTCTTGTGAGAGTGGTTGGTTTTGGGGTGTTGATGGATGATGATAGGTGTTTTGGTTAGTTGGGTGGTTATTGGGTGGGTAATGGTTAGAGTTGGGATAAGTGTTTTGTGGTTTTCTGTATGTGTTTTGGTTAGTGTTTGGCTGGTTGTTGTTTGTGTTTTTCCAATTGTTTTGAGTTGAATTCCTTTGCCATGGCTGCTGAATTTGATTGTGGTTGTCTCCCCATCTGAGGTTGGGATGGTTCTTCCAAGAAGGATTGTAAGTATCTCCATATACTTCATTAGTTATAGGATTTTGGTTGTGCATGTATTGGACTTGCTCTTGCTGTTGCTCCTCTTGGATTTCTTCATTCTAACCCCAAGTAGTTGATGGTTGGCTTGTGGCACTTACTGATGCAACTTGCAGGCCATCAATCCTTTTGGCCATTTGCTCAAATTGTTGCTGAATCTGCTGCTGCATCATTTTGTTTTGAGCTAAGATTGAATCCACTCCTTCCACCTCCATTACTCCTCTCCTTTGTGATGGTTGGCATTGCCTTTGGTGAGCAAAGAAATATTGGTTGTTAGCCACCATATCAATGAGATTTTGAGCTTCCTCTGTAGTTTTCATGAGTTGTAATGAGCCTCCAGCTGAATGATCAAGTGCCTCTTGAGCCTTCAGAGTGAGTCCCTCATAGAAGTTCTGCAGCTTATCCCACTCAGTGAATATCTCTGGTGGACATTTCCTCAATAGTACCTTATATCTTTCCCATGCTTCATATAAATTCTCAGCCTCTATTTGAGTGAATGTCTGCACCTCAGTCTTCAATCTTATGATCCTTTGAGGGGGGTAACATTTGGCAAGGAACTTGCTCACCAAGTCATCCCAAGTGTTGATGCTCTCTTTTGGAAATGTCTCTAGCCATTGAGTGGCTTTGTCTCTGAGAGAAAATGGAAAGAGCAACAACTTGTAGCTGTCAGGAGGCACACCATTGGTTTTCATAGTATCACAAATCCTCAAGAAGGTAGATAAGTGTTGATTTGGGTCCTCCAATGGGCCTCCTCCAAAAGAGCAGTTGTTTTGAACCAAAGTGATGAGTTGTGGCTTTAGTTCAAAATTGTTTGCATTGACATTAGGAGTAAGAATGCTACTTCCACAGTGTCTAGCATTTGCAAATGTGTATGAAGCCAGGACTCTTCTTTGTTGTGGGTTATTGTTGGCCCCTCCTCCTGGTTGATTGAGATTTGATGGATCTCCTTCCATCTCTTGGAATTCCTCCTCAGATTCTTCCTCTCCAATAACGTTCTTCCCTCTTTCAGCTCTTCTTATTCTTCGAAGAGTTCTTTGGTCAATTTCAGAGAGGATGGGAGAAGATCTTCCTGTACCTGACATACAAACACACAACAATAAACACACGGATCCAGAAAATGAATGAAACTTCAATCTATAGCTAGAATGAAGTTTTAGTTAGTTTAAGCAAAAATTCAAACAGTTAGTGTGTTAGTCAAAATTAAATGAACAGAAAAGAAAAAGTGCTTGATCTAAATCTCCACTTCACTTAATCATTGTCAATCTATTTCAATCCCCGGCAACGGCGCCAAAAACTTGATGTGCGGAAAACGATCCAACACAAAACTCATCGGCAAGTGTACTGGGTCGCATCAAGTAATAAAAACTCATGGGAGTGAGGTCGATCCGACAGGGATTGAAGGATTGAGCAATTTTGGTTTAGTGGTTGATTTAGTCAAGCAAACAAGAGTTGATTTGAGTGATTTGTAATTGACAAAAGCTAAATTGCATGAATTGTAAAGGGATAAGGGAGAATTGCAGTAAATTAAAGAAAAGGGAGAGGGATGAATTGCAGAAATTAAAGAGAACTTAAAGTAAAGGTGCTGAATCTTAAAGAACAAGAAATTAAATGACTGAAACTTAAAGTGCAAGAAATGTAAATTGCAGTAACTTAAAATGCAAGAAATGTAAATTGCTTGAATGGAAAAGGGGAGTTGAGGATTGGGGATTCAGGATTTCAGCAAGGGAAAGTAAATTGCAACAATTAATAAAGCAGAAGATGACTTGGAAGTAACTAAAATTCAAACAGGAAATAAAATTAAATTACAGCGTTTAAAGAGATTTTGAATGGAGATTGAGACAGAATTTCCTCAATTCTTCACACCCAAAACTCAAAACAAGAAAAGTAAAAAATGCCCAAGCAAGAACGAGGAAGAAGAGAGATCAATTCTCCTCCCTAATTCTCTGAAATCTCAAAAGTTCCAAAAATAAAGATTCAAAGCTCAAAAGAAAGATCAAAATTCAAAAGTAAAGGGAAAGGTCCTAATTACATCAAACTATCTCCTATTTATACACTTTCTATTCTTGGATTTTGTAATTTGGATGGGCTTTTGATTTGATGAAGAAATGAATTTTATTGGATTTTTAATCTAATTTTAGCCCATGAAGAAAGTAGCTCCCAGGAGGCTGCCCTGCCCTTGTGGAGGGCAGGGCATAAAATTTTGCATCTGGCCCATGGTGCGTGCATGTGGTGCGTTGGTGTGTGCAGGATGCTGCCCTGCCCTCGCGGAGGGCAGGGCAGAACTTTTTGGTGCACCAGAATGGTGCCTGTGCGTGCTGCTGGTGCTGTCGAGTGATGCCTTGGTGCGCCAGAATGGTGCGCTGGCCGTGCACCACAAGATGCTACCCTGCCCTTGCGGAGGGCAGGGCAATGTTTCCAAATTGAAGCTCCGTGTTCGATCCTTGAGTGACGCGCACGCTATTCTTTTTTCTTGGTTTTCCTGGCACCAAACTAAGGCGTAGTTTCTTGTTTTCTCATGGTGCCGTGTTCGATCCTTGTGGCAAGCATTAGTGAGCTTTTTCTTTGAATTTCTCCCTTTGGTGAGCCCGATATCGCCCTTGAGGAGGGCAGGGCAGTGTTTTTGTCTCCCTTGTTCCATGGCACCAATTTGTGCTCTGCCCTTGTCGTGGGCAGGGCAGGGTTGCCTCTCAATGCTTGCTTGCTCATGTTGCCCTTCTAGAGGGCAGTGTGCCCTTGTGGAGGGCAATGCTTGCACTCCTTCTTTATGCGCCACGCCTTTTTCTCCTTGGGCCACGCTTCCTTAAGCCACGCTTCCTCTTTTCTTCTTTTCTTCACCTATAATAGACCAAAACAACTACTCAAAGTATCACTAAATTCACAAGGCTTATAAATCAATTAAAATTCAATTAAAATCAGCTTAAACCTCATGAATTAGCATCAATTTAATGGTGGTTGCTTGATCTAAAGAAGTTATGCATTTTCATTCCATATCTCTTACTTATGATGCAAGAAAGTGCATAAAGACTAATAAAACAAGTGAAATTAGCTTGAAAAATGGGTATATAATGACTTGTCATCAATAAACCCATATTTTGTGATATATTTTGTGCTTAGTTTGAGTGATTTATTCAATCCTTCACCCACTTATTCATATTAATTGCATGGTTTTACTTTTCCTTCCTTATTATGTGATGTATTTGAAAATCATGTTTCCTATGCTTTAAAATTAATTATTTTAATTACCCTTTATTATCATTCGATGCCATGATTTGTGTGTTGAGTAGTTTCAGATCTTCTAAGGCAGGAATGACTCAAAGGATGGAAAGGAAACATACAAAAATGGAAGAAAAGCACAAAACGGAGTTTTTGAAGAAACTGGCAACGACGCGACCACATGGACGACGCGGCCGCATGCCAAGCGCGAAGAAGCAGCGATGCGGCCGCATGACTGACGTGACCGCGCACCTAAAGAAGAACACCTATGACGCGGCCGCATGACTGACACAACCACGTGACAAGGAAAACTCCAATTGACGCGACCGCGTGACAGAGACCACGCACCAGAAATTGCAGAAAACGCTCATAGCGAGTTCTGAAGCTATTTTTGGCCCAAATCCATGTCCAGAAGGCATAGACCAGAGGTTATGAAGTGGGGGAATGCATCCATTGAAGGCAGTCTCCAAATTTTTAGTCACTTTCCATGATTTAGGTTTAGTTGGAGAGAGGTTCTCTCCTCTCTCTTTAGGATTAGAATTTAGATTTAGGATTTTATTAGTTTTGAGGATTATCTCTTTATCAGGTTCAATATTCTCTTTTTCATTACTTATTTTTTTCAATTTAGTATGAATTCTTCTATTTTACATATTACTCTTTCGAATTAATGTTATTTGAGGTATTTCAGTTAATATTGCTTTCTTTTATTTATGTTATTGATTATTCCCAATCTGAAGACATTTTTATTCCAGTAGATTTAATTCCTTTTCCTTTTGGTCTTGGTTAAGAAATCCGTAACTCAGGAGTTATCTTAGCTCAACATAATTGATAACTGTTATCTTTGCTAATTGAACTGAACTTCAATAATCCCAACCTTTTCTTAGGAAATAAATAGGATTCGAAGGTCAAACTAATTAGTCCCTTGATTTTCCTTTGCTTTAGCAAAGGTTAACTAAGTGGAATTAAGATTCAACTTTCATTATTATTGATAAGAATAACTAAGTCTAGACTTCCAATTTCTCATACCTTGCCAAAGGGTTTGCTTTACAGTATTTATTTATTTTAATTGCCATTTAAATTATTTACCATATTCATTCCTCGTTCTCAAGCCCCAATTTACAATCTCCATAACCAATAATAAGAACATACCTGCCTGCAATTCCTTGAGAAGACGACCCGAGGTTTAAATACTCGGTTATCAATTTTAAAGGGATTTGTTACTTGTGACAACCAAAACGTTTGCACGAAGGGATTTCTGTTGGTTTAGAATCTATATCTACAACGCGACTATTTTTATAAAATTCTTTATTAGCAAAAATCCTAACATCATTATGCCTTTCGGTTTATGGTTTAGGGTTTGTGGTTTAGGCTTTAGGGTTTTTGTTTTAGGGTTTTGTGATTGTGGGGTGGTGTTTAAGGTTTAGGGTTTTGGGTTTAGGGTTTAGGGTTTAAGGTTTAGGATTTAGGGTTTATGATTTAGTGTTTAAGGTTTAGGGTTAAGGTTTTATGGTTTAAGGTTTTGGGTTTATGGTTTATAGTTTAGGGTTTAGGGTTTAGGATTTTGGGTTTAGGGTTTAGGGTTTATGGTTTAAGGATTATGGTTTAGGGTTTTGGGTTTAGGGTTTAGGGTTTAGGTTTTATGGTTTAGGGTTTAGGTTTTATGGTTTAGGGTTTATGGTTTATGGTTTATGGTTTACGATTTAGGGTTTAGGGTTCAGGGTTTTGGGTTTAGGTTTCAGGGTTTATGGTTTATGGTTTAGGGTTTAGATTTTACGGTTTTGGGTTTTTGGTTTAAGGTTTGGAATTTAAGGATTGGGGTTTAGGGATTAGTGTTTAGTGTTTAGGGTTAAATGTTTATGATTTGGGATTTAGGGTTTGGGGTTGAAGGTTTAGGATTAGGGATTAGGGTTTGGGTTTTAGGGTTTAAGGTTTAGGCTTTAGGGTTTGGGGTTTATGGTTTAGGTCTTAGGGTTTATGGTTTAGGGTTTATGGTTTAGGGTTTTGTGTTTGTGGGGTAGTGTTTAGGGATTAGGGTTTGGTTTTAGGCTTTAGGGTTTAGGGGTTATGGGGTTATGGTTTAAGGTTTGTGATTTAGTGTTTATGGTTTAGGGATTAGGTTTATTGGTTTAGGGTTTACGTTTTATGGTTTAGGGTTTATGGTTTAGGGTTCTGGTTTCAGGGTTTAGGGTTTATGGTTTAATGATTAGGGTGTAGGATTTTGGGTTTAGTGTTTAGGGTTTACGTTTTATGGTTTAGGATTTTGGGTTTAGGTTTATGGTTTAGGGTTTAGGGTTTAGGGTTTATAGTTTTAGGTTTATGATTTAGGGTTCAGGGTTTAGGGTTTTGGGTTTTGGGTTTAGGTTTTATGGTTTAGGGTTTAAGGTTTATGGTTTATGGTTTAGGGTTTAGGATTTAGGGTTTTGGGTTTAGGTTTTATGGTTTTGGGTTTAGGTTTTATGATTTAGTGTTTATGGTTTATGGTTTAAGGTTTAGGGTTTAGGGTTTTGGGTTTAGGGTTTAGGGTTTAGGGTTTAGGGTTTATGGCTTATGGTTTACGGTTTAGGGTTTTAGGTTTAGGGTTTAGGGTTTAGTGTTTTGGGTTTAGGGTTTAGGGTTTATGGTTTTAGGTTTCTGGTTTAAGTTGTATTGTTTATGGTTTAGGGTTTAGGGTCTATAGTTTAGGGTTTAGGGTTTAGGGTTTATGGTTTATGGTTTAGGGTTTGGGTTTAGGATTTAAGGCTTGGGGTTTGGGGTTTAGTGTTTAGGGTTTAGGGTTTATGGTTTAGGGTATATGGTTTAGGGTTTATGGTTTGGGGTTTAGTGTTTGTGGGTTAGTGTTTAGGGTCTGGAATTTAGGATTTATGGTTTAGGGTTTAGGGTTTAGTATTTTGGGTTTAGGGTTTAGGTTTTTGGGTTTATGGTTTAGGATTTGGAGTTTAGGGATTCAGGTTTTGGGATTAGGTTTTAGTGTTTACGGTTAAAGGTTTATGGTTTAGTGTTTAGGGTTTGGGGTTTAGGGTTTAGGGTTAGGGTTTGGGTTTTAGGTTTTAGAGTTTAGGGTATATGGTTTGGGGTTTTGGATTTAGGCCTTATGGTTTAGGGTCTAGGATTTAGGATTTATGGTTTTGGTTTTATGGTTGTAGGTTTATGCTTTATGATTTGGATTTTAATGATTGGGGTTTAGGGTTTAAAGTTTAGGGTTTAGGGTTAAAGGTTTATGGTTTGGCGTTTATGGTTTGGGGTTTAGGCCTTTGGGTTTATGGTTTATGGTTTGTGGTTTAGGCTTTAGGGTTTGTGTTTAGGGTTTTTGGTTTAGGCTTTAGGGTTTGTGTTTAGGGTTTTTGGTTTAGGTTTTAGGGTTTTTGGTTTAGGTTTTATGGTTTATGGGTTAGGGTTTACGATTTACCATTTTGGGGTTTTGGTTTAAGATTTGGAGATTAGGGATTGGGGTTTTGGGATTAGGGTTTAGGGTTTAGGGTTAAATATTTATGGTTTGGGGTTTAGTGTTTAGGGTTAGGGTTTAGTGTTTGGGTTTTAGGGTTTAAGGGTTTAGGATTTGGGGTTTAGGGTTTAGGTTTTAGGGTTTATTGTTTATGGTTTATGGTTTAGGCTTTAGGGTTTTGGGTTTGTGTTTTAGGGATTAGGGTTTGGGTTTAGGGTTTAGGATTTAGGGTTTGTGGGGTTATGGCTTCGCATTTGTGATTTAGTGTTTAAGGTTTATGGTTTAGGTTTTCTAGTTTAAGGTTTATGTTTTATTGGTTTATGATTTATGGTTTAGGGTTTTGGGTTTGGGGTTTAGGGTTTATGGTTTATGGATTAGGGTGTAGGATTTTTGGTTTAGTGTTTAGGGTTTAGGTTTTACAGTTTAGGATTTAGGTTTTATGGTTTATGATTAAGGGTTTTGGGTTTAGGGTTTATGGTTTTAGGTTTATGATTTAGGGTTCAAGGTTTAGGGTTTGGGTTTAGGGTTTAGGGTTTGGGTTTAGGGTTTAGGGTTTAGGTTTTATGGTTTAGAGTTTAAGGTTTATGGTTTATGGTTTGGGGTTTAGGATTTAGGGTTTTGGGTTTAGGTTTTATGGTTTAGGGTTTAGGTTTTATGGTTTAGAGTTTAGGGTTTATGGTTTATAGTTTAAGGTTTAGGGTTTTTGGTTTTGGGTTTATGGTTTAGAGTTTGGGGTTTAGGGTTTATGGTTTACGGTTTACGGTTTAGGGTTTTGGTTTTAGGGTTTAGGGTTTAGTGTTTTAGGTTTTTGGTTTTGGGTTTAGGATTTCTGGTTTAGGTTTTAGGATTTATGGTTTATGGTTTAGGGGTTATGGTCTACTATTTAGGGTTTAGGGTTTATGGTTTATGGTTTATGGTTTAGGGTCTAGAGTTTAGTGTTTAGGGTTTAGGGTTTAGGGTTTATGGTTTAGTGTATAAGGTTTATGGTTTAGGGTTTATGGTTTAGGGTTTATTGTTTGTGGGTTAGTGTTTAGGGTCTGGGATTTAGGATTTATGGTTTAGGGTTTAAGGTTTAGTATTTTGGGTTTATGGTTTAGGATTTTGGGTTTAGGTTTTTGTGTTTATGGTTTATGGTTTAGGGTTTATGGTTCAGGGTTTATGGGTTTAGGGTTTTGGGTTTATGGTTTAGGATTTGGAGTTTAGGGTTTGGGGTTTAGGGTTTAGGGTTAGGGTTTGTGTTTTAGGGTTTTGTGTTTGTGGGGTGGTGTTTAGGGATTAGGGTTTGGATTTAGGGTTTAGGGTTTAGGGTTTGGGGTTTAGGGTTTAGTGTTTGTGGTTTATGGTTTAGGGTTTAGGGTTTGGGGTTTAGGGTTTATGGTTTAAGGATTAGGGTGTAGGATTTTGGGTTTAGGGTTTAGGGATTAGGTTTTATGGTTTAGGATTTTGGGTTTAGGGTTTATGGTTTAGGGTTTATGGTTTATGGTTTATCGTCTTAGGTTTATGATTTAGGGTTTGGGGTTTAGGCTTTAGGGTGTTGGGTTTAGGTTTTATGGTTTAGAGTTTATGGTTTATGGTTTATGGTTTAGGGTTTAGGATTTAGGGTTTTGGGTTTAGGTTTTATGGTTTTGGGTTTAGGTTTTATGGTTTTGGGTTTAGTGTTTATGGTTTTTGGTTTAAGGTTTAGGTTTTAAGGTTTTGGGTTTATGGTTTAGGGTTTATGGTTTATGGTTTACGATTTAGGGTTTTGGGTTTATGGTTTAGGGTTTAGTGTTTTGGGTTTTGGGTTTTGGGTTTAGGGTTTAAAGTTTCTGGTTTAGGTTTTAGGGTTTATAGTTTATGGTCTAGGGTTTAGGGTTTAGGGTTTAGGTTTTATGTTTTAGGGTTTAGTGTTTATGGTTTATGGTTTAGGGTTTGGGTTTAGGGTTTAGGGCTTGGGCTTTTGGGTTAGTGTTTAGGGTTTAGGGTTTAGGGTTTAGGGTTTAGTGTCTAGGGTTTATGGTTTGGGGTTTGTGGTTTAGGGTTTAGTGTTTGTGGGTTTGTGTTTAGGGTCTGGGATTTAGGATTTATGGTTTAGGGTTTAGGGTTTAGTATTTTGGGTTTAGGGTTTAGGATTTTGGGTTTAGGTTTTTGTGTTTATGGTTTACGGTTTAGTATTTAGGGTTCATGGTTTATGGTTTTGGGTTTATGGTTTAGGGACTGGGGTTTAGGGACTGGGATTTAGGGATTAGGTTTAGTGTATAGGGTTAAAGGTTTATGGTTAGGGTTTTTTTGGATTAGGGTTTAGGGTTTTGGGTTTATGGTTTAGGATTTGGGGTTTAGGGTTTATGGTTTATGGTTTAAGGTTTATGGTTTTGCGTTTAGGGTTTAGGGTTTAGTGTTTTTTGTTTTGGGTTTAGTGTTTAGGGTTTCTGGTTTAGGTTTTAGGGTTTATGGTTTATGGTTTATGGTTTAGGATTTAGGGTTAAGGTTTAAGGTTTAGGGTTTAGGGTTTAGGGTTTAGGGTTTAGGGTTTAGGGTTAGTGGTTTAGGGTTTATGGTTTAGGGTTTGTGGTTTAGGGTGTTTGGTTTAGGGTTTATGGTTTAGGGTTTAGTGTTTTGGGTCTAGGTATTAGGGTTTTGGGTTTATGTTTCAAGGTTTATGGTTTATGGTTTAGGGTTAAGGGTTTATGGTTTGGGTTTTTGGTTTAAGATTTGGAGTTTAGGGACTGGGGTTTAGGGATTAGGGTTTAGTGTTTAGGTTTAAATGTCTACGATTTGGGATTTAGCGTTTGGGGTTTAGCGTTTTGGGTTAGGCTTTAGGGTTTGGGTTTTAGGGTTTAGGATTTAGGGTTTAGAGTTTAGGGTTTAGGCCATAGCGTTTATGATTTAGGGTTTATGGTTTAGGCTTTAGGGTTTGTGTTTTAGGGTTTTGTGTGTGTGGGGTGGTATTTAGGGATTAGGGTTTGGGTTTACGGTTTAGGGTGTAGGGTTTGGGGTTTAGGGTTTAGGGTTTGTGGTTTATGGTTTAGGGTTTTGGTTTTATGGTTTAGGGTTTGGGATTTAGGGTTTATGGTTTGTGGTTTTCGGTTTAGGGTTTTGGGTTTAGGATTTAGTGTTTAGTATTTTCTCTTTTGTGTTTAGTGCTTAGGGTTTTTGGTTTAGGTTTTAGGGTTTATGGTTTAGGGTTTAGGGTTTAGCGTTTAGGGTTTATGGTTTAAGGTTTAGGGTTTAGGGTTTATGGTTTGTGGTTTATGGTTAGGGTTTTGGGTTTAGGGTTTAGGGTTTATGGTTTAAGGATTAGGGTGTAGGATCTTGGGTTTAGTTTTAAGGGTTAGTTTTTATGGCTTAGGATTTTGGGTTTAGAGTTTATGGTTTAGGGTTTAGGGTTTATGGTTTATGGTTTTAGGTTTATGATTTGGGGTTTTAGGTTTAGGCTTTAGGGTTTTGGGTTTAGGTTTTATGGTTTAGAGTTTAAGGTTTATGGTTTATGGTTTAGGGTTTAGGATTTAGGGTTTTGGGTTTAGGTTTTATGGTTTTGGGTTTAGGTTTTTTGGTTTAGGGTTTAGGGTTTTTGGTTTAAGGTTTAGGTTTTAGGGTTTTGGGTTTATGGTTTATGGTTTACGATTTAGGGTTTTGGGTTTAGGGCTTAGGGTTTAGTGTTTAGTGTTTTAGGTTTTGGGTTTTGGGTTTAGGGTGTAGAGTTTCTGGTTTAGGTTTTAGGGTTTATAGTTTATGGTTTAGGGTTTAGGGTTTATGTTTTAGGGTTTAGGGTTTATGGTTTATGATTTAGGGTTTGGGTTTAGTGTTTAGGGCTTGGGGTTTGGGGTTTAGTATTTAGGGTTTAGGGTTTAGGGTTTAGGGTTTAGCGTATAGGGTTTATGGTTTAGGGTTTGTGGTTTAGGGTTTAGTATTTGTGGGTTAGTGTTTAGAGTATGGGATTTAGGATTTATCGTTTAGGGTTTAGGGTTTAGTATTTTGGGTTTAGGGTTTAGGATTTTGGGTTTATGTTTTTGTCTTTATGGTTTATAGTTTAGTGTTTAGGGTTCATGGTTTATCGTTTTGGGTTTATGGTTTAGGATTTGGAGTTTAGGGACTGGGGTTTAGGGATTAGGTTTAGTGTATAAGGTTAAAGGTTTAGGGTTTGTGGTTTAAGGTTTAGGTTTACAGTTTAGGGTTTAGGGTTTTAGGGTTTAGTGTTTATGGTATATGGTTTGGGGTTTAGGGTTTAGGGTTTTGTGGATTAAGGTTTAGGATTTTGGGTTTATGGTTTAGGGTTTGGGGTTTAGTGTTTATAGTTTTTGGTTTAAGGTTTAGGGTTTTGGGTTTAGGGTTTAGGGTTTAGTGTTTTGTGTTTTGGGTTTAGTGTTTAGGGCTTCTGGTTTAGGTTTTAGGGTTTATGGTTTATGGTTTAGGGTTTAGGATTTAGGGTCTAGGGTTTAAGGTTTAGGGTCTAGGGTTTAAGGTTTAGGGCTAATGGTTTTGGGTTTATGGTTTAGGGTTTATAGTTTAGGGTGTTTGGTTTAGGGTTTATGGTTTAGGGTTTAGTGTTTTGGGTCTAGGATTTAGGGTTTATGGTTTAGGGTTACGGTTTATTGTTTGGGGTTTAGGATTTATGGTTTAGGATTTATGGTTTAGTGTTTTGGGTTTAGGGTTTAGGGTTTTGGGTTTAGGTTTCAAGGTTTATGGTTTATGGTTTAGGGTTAAGGGTTTATGATTTGGGTTTTTGGTTTAAGATGTTGAGTTTAGGGATTGGGATTTAGGGATTAGGGTTTAGTGTTTAGGGTTAAATATTTACGGTTTGGGAATTAGGGTTTCGGGTTTAGGATTTTGGGTTAGGCTTTAGGGTTTGGGTTGTACGGTTTAGGGTTTAGGATTTGGGGTTTGGGGTTTAGGGCATATCATTTATGATTTAGGGTTTATAGTTTAGGCTTTGGGGTTTAGGGTTTGTGTTTTATGTTTTTGTGTTTGTGGGGTGGTGTTTAGGGATTAGGCTTTGGGTTTAGGGTTTACGGTTTACGGTTTGTGGGGTTATGGTTTAGGCTTTGTGATTTAGTGTTTAGGGTTTATGGTTTAGGTTTTATGGTTTAGGGTTTATGTTTTATGGTTTAAAGTTTATGGTTTAAGGATTAGGGTGTAGGATTTTGGCTTTAGTGTTAGGGTTTAGGTTTTATGGTTTAGGATTTTGAGTTTAGGGTTTATGGTTTAGGGTTTAGGGTTTATGGTTTATGGTTTTAGGTTTATGATTTAGGGTTCAGGGTTTTTTTCGGTTTTGTGTTTAGGGTTTTGGGTTTAGGTTTTCTGGTTTAGAGTTTAAGGTTTATGGTTTATGGTTTAGGGTTTAGGATTTAGGGTTTTGGGTTTAGGTTTTATGGTTTAGGGTTTAGGTTTTATGGTTTAGGGTTTAGGGTTTATGGTTTATGGTTTAAGGTTTAGGGTTTAGGGTTTTGGGTTTATGGTTTAGGGTTTGGGGTTTAGGGTTTATGGTTTATGGTTTACGATTTAGGGCTTTGGGTATAGAGTTTAGGGTTTAGTGTTTTGGGTTTTGGGTTTTGGGTTTAGGGTTTCTGATTTAGGTTTTTGGGTTTATAGTTTATGGTTTGGGGTTTAGGGTTTATGGTCTAGGGTTTAGGGTTTAGGGTTTATGGCGTGGAGTTTGGGGTTTAGTGTTTAGGGTTTAGGGTTTATGGTTTAGGGTTTAGGGTTTAGTGTTTGTGGGTTAGTGTTTAGCGTCTGTGATTTAGGATTTATGGTTTAGGGTTTAGTATTTTGGGTTTAGGGTTTAGGGTTTTGGGTTTAGGGGTTTGTGTTTATGGTTTATGGTTTACGGTTTAGGGTTTATGGTTTTGGGTTTATGGTTTAGGATTTGGAGTTTAGGAATTGGGGTTTAGGGATCAGGGTTTAGTGTTTAGGGTTAAAGGTTTATGGTTTGGTGTTTGGGGTTTGGGGTTTAGGATTTAGGGTTAGGGTTTAGGGTTTGGGTTTTAAGGTTTATGGTTTAGGGTATATGGTTTGGGGTTTTGGTTTAGGCCTTTGGGTTTAGGGTCTAGGGTTTAGGGTTTATGGTTTTAGTTTTATGGTTTTGTGTTTAGGGTTTAGGGTTTAGGATTTATGGTTTAAGGTTTAGTGTTTAAGGTTTATTGTTTGTGGGTTAGTGTTTAGGGTCTAGGATTTAGGATTTATGGTTTAGAGTTTAGGGTTTAGGGTTTAGTATTTTAGGTTTAGGGCTGAGGTTTTTGGGTTTATGGTTTATGGTTTAGGGTTTAGGGTTTATGGTTTTGGGTTTATAGTTTAGGATTTGGAGTTTAGGGATTGGGGTTTAGGGATTAGGGTTTATTGTTTAGTGCTAAAGGTTTATGGTTTGGTGTTTAGGGTTTGGGGTTTAGGGTTTAGGGTTAGGGTTTATGGCTTCGGTTTTAGAGTTTAGGGTTTAGGGTATATGTTTGGGGTATTGGTTTAGGCCTTGGGGTTTATGGTCTAGGGTTTATGGTTTATGATTTTGGTTTTATGGTTTTGGGTTTATGGTTTAGAATTCTTGAGTTTAGGGACTGGGGTTTCGGGTTTAGGGTTTAGGGATTATGTTTTGGGGTTTATGCCTTTGGGTTTATGGTTTAGGGTTTGTGGTTTAGGGTTTAGGGTTTATGTTTTAGGGTTTTGTGTTTGTGGGGTGGTGTTTAAGTTTTAGGGTTTTGGGTTTTAGGTTTAGGGAGGATTATGGTTTAGGGTTTCGGGTTTAGGGTTTAGGGTTTAGGGTTTAGGTTTTATGGTTTAGGCTTTAGATTTTACGGTTTATGGTTTATGGTTTATGGTTTATGGTTTATGATTTAGGGTTTATTGTTTAGTGTTCGAGGTTTTGGATTTAGGGATTGGGGTTTAGGGTTTATGGTTTATGGTTTACGATTTAGGGTTTTGGGTTTAGGGTTTAGGGTTTAGTGTTTTGGGTTTTTGGTTTTGGGTTTAGGGTTTAGAGTTTCTGGTTTAGGTTTTTGGGTTTATAGTTTATGGTCTAGGGTTTAGGGTTTAGGGTTTAGGGTTTAAGGTTTATGTTTTAGGGTTTAGGGTTTATGGTTTATGGTTTAGGGTTCGGGTTTAGGGTTTAGGGCTTGGGGTTTAGGGCTTAGTGTTTAGGGTTTAAGGTTTAGGGTTTAGGGTTTAGTGTCTAGGGATTATGGTTTGGGGTTTGTGGTTTAGGATTTAGTGTTTGTGGGTTAGTGTTTAGGGTCTGGGATTTAGGATTTATGGTTTAGGGTTTAGGGTTTAGTATTTTGGGTTTAGGGTTTAGGATTTTGGGTTTAGGTTTTTGTGTTTATGGTTTACGATTTAGTATTTAGGGTTCATGGTTTATGGTTTTGGCTTTATGGTTTAGGATTTGGAGTTTAGGGACTGGGGTTTAGGGATTAGGTTTAGTGTATAAGGTTAAAGATTTATGGTTTGGGGTTTAGGGTTTGGGTTTTAGGGTTTAGTGTTTATGGTATATGGTTTGGGGTTTAGGGTTTAGGGTTTGGTGGATTAGGGTTTAGGGTTTTGGGTTTATGGTTTAGTGTTTAGGATTTAGGGTTTAGGGTTTAGTGTTTAGTGTATAGGGTTTATGGTTTAGGGTTTGTGGTTTAGGGTTTAGTGTTTGTGGGTTAGTGTTTAGAGTCTGGGATTTAGGATTTATCGTTTAGGGTTTAGGGTTTAGTATTTTGGGTTTAGGGTTTAGGATTTTGGGTTTATGTTTTTTTGTTTATGGTTTATGGTTTAGTGTTTAGGGTTCATGGTTTATGGTTTTGGGTATATGGTTTAGGATTTGGAGTTTAGGGACTGGGGTTTAGGGATTAGGTTTAGTGTATAGGGTTAAAGGTTTAGGGTTTGAGGTTTAGGGTTTAGGTTTAGGGTTTAGGGTTTTCGGGTTTAGTGTTTATGGTATATGGTTTGGGGTTTAGGGTTTAGGGTTTTGTGGATTATGGTTTAGGATTTTGGGTTTATGGCTTAGGGTTTGGGGTTTAGGGTTTATAGTTTTTGGTTTAAGGTTTAGGGTTTTGGGTTTAGGGTTTAGGGTTTAGTGTTTTGTGTTTTGGGTTTAGTGTTTAGGGTTTATGGTTTATGGTTTAGGGTTTAGGATTTAGGGTCTAGGGTTTAAGGTTTAGGGTTTAGGGTCTAGGATTTAAGGTTTAGGGCTAATGGTTTTGGGTTTATGGTTTAGGGTTTATAGTTTAGGGTGTTTGGTTTAGGGTTTATGGTTTAGGGTTTAGTGTTTAGTGTTTTGGGCCTAGGATTTAGGGTTTATGGTTTAGGGTTACGGTTTATTGTTTGGGGTTTAGGATTTATGGTTTAGTGTTTTGGGTTTAGGGTTTAGGGTTTTGGGTTTAGGTTTCAAGGTTTATGTTTTATGGTTTAGGGTTAAGGGTTTATGATTTGGGTTTTTGGTTTAAGATTTTGAGTTTAGGGATTGGGATTTAGGGATTAGGGTTAAATGTTTACGGTTTAGGATTTAGGGTTTCGGGTTTAGGATTTTGGGTTAGGCTTTAGGGTTTGGGTTTTACGGTTTAGGGATTAGGGTTTGTGGTTTAGGGTTTAGGGCATAGCATTTATGATTTAGGGTTTATGGTGTAGGCTTTAGGGTTTAGGGTTTGTGTTTTAGGGCTTTGTGTTTGTGTGGTGGTGTTTAGGGATTAGGGTTTGGGTTTAGGGTTTAGGGTTTATGGTTTGTTGGGTTATGGTTTAGGGTTTGTGATTTAGTGTTTAGGGTTTATGGTTTAGGTTTTATGGTTTAGGGTTTATGTTTTATGGTTTAGAGTTTATGGTTTAAGGATTAGGGTGTAGGATTTTGGCTTTAGTGTTAGGGTTTAGGTTTTATGGTCTAGGATTTTGGGTTTAGGGTTTATGGTTTAGGGTTTAGGGTTTATGGTTTTAGGTTATTTCCGCTGCTCAGGTTGAACAGAATCAGAATTGCAAAGTTATTTTAAAAAGATAATAACAGCAAAATCAAAGGAAGGCATAGTTTCAACCCCCTTCTCTAAGCCTACCACAACCTTCATTAGGTTTTATGGTTTAGGGTTTAGGGTTTTATGTTTATGGTTTAAGGTTTAGGGTTTAGGGTTTTGGGTATATGGTTTAGGGTTTGTGGTTTAGGGTTTATTGTTTGTGGTTTTCGGTTTAGGGTTTTCGGTTTAGGGTTTAGGGTTTAGTGTTCACTACTAGAATTGGGGCTTTTTCGGACGAATTTTGAGACGAAATTGAAATAAATTTCGAATAAATTAGGGACAAAATTTTTCTTTCAAACAAAATTGGGACAAATTTTTTTGTCCCAAAAAGCCTTGTTGCTAATTTACATTTCGTCTGAAATTTCGTCCGAAATTTTTTTCAATCAATTTTGTGACAGATTTCAAATAGACATTTATCTGCTTGATTTCTAACTATTATGATATATTTTAGACGAATTTCAGTCAGATTAGCCAACATAAAAACAACGTATTTCAGACAAATTTCAAACAGAAAAGTGTTGATTTTTTGAAAAATTTCAAACAAAAAATATACTCTATTTCAGACAAATTTCTAACGAATTTAGTCAAATATAACAAATTTTTTCGAACAAATTTTAGACAAATCAAATATTTCTTTTCAATTAAATTTCAGACAAATTTAATTTAAAAGAATCTACGTATTCGAAACAAATTTCAAACAAAACAAAAAATTATTTTCGCACAAATTTTGTACAAATTTAATATAATATTTCAAATAATTTTCATACAAAATAATTTGCTATTTAATATATAAATATTTTAGAAAATAAATTGTATTCAATTTGCTTTCTATATTAAGACCATCATAATCATTTTTTCATATTACGTCATCGAAATTATAAACAAATAATAAAGTCGTGAAAAAGCCAATTACCATTAAAGAGTTTAAAAAATATTTATTATTAAAATATTTGTCCATAAATGTAATCAAACTAAAATAAAAAAAATTAAACTAAAACAAAAAAAGAGCCTTTAAAAAGGTCAAATATCATGAATAAAATCAAATGTACTAACTAATTCACCTAAAAATTCCTTAATCTGAATCAGAAAAAACATATACTACAGACATCAATCACTCATGTTGTCATCCTCATCATCACTAGAGCTTGTCACAAGCTCATCATCCGCAAGAACAGATATGGTTGAAGGAAGTAGGAGATTCAACTTTTTATACAAAGCATGAAGTTTCTTTTCAGTAGAAGCAATTCTTTTTTGTTGAGCTTTTAGTTGACTCCTTGATCCTTTAACTTATGCTCAACATCATTCAACTTAACCTTTTGCTCTTCATTGATCATTTCTTGCTCCTTTGTCTTTTCTTTCCACATGTGAAGTTCTTGCTCAATATTTAGATTGTCTTTGGATGCAAACAAGTTCCTGTGGAAAATGTTTTATGGCTAGGATCAGATATACTTCTAAAATTTTACACACATAAAGAAGAAACAAGAAAGTTAAAATGCATAAATGCATGGATTCTTACGTGCTTTCCTGTTGACAACCTAGCTCCTCTGACTTTCTTATGCTGAAGTTGTTAAATGAGAGATCTCTAAATAAAGTTTATGGAATGGGTTCAGAATCTAAGAATTAGCAATACATTATATTTATGTACCATATTTATTGACTTCAGAGAACACTTAGTGCTTAACAAAATCGTAACAATATTTGATAGACATCCATTCTAGCATCAATTTTTGTCTAATGCATTTTCCTAAGGTCATATAAAAATTTAAACCTATTTTTAAGGCTAAGTGATTTATTTCAAAAATATGTCACTAGCAAGACATATGCTTAAGATGTGATAAGATTTATAGTACTTATGCACTACTTCCCCCATTTATTTACTACAAGTGTCACCAATTTGACATCAAATTGGTATATCTTTCATGAACCAATTGTTTATAATATAGAATTAATAGAATTGAAGGGAATATATAAGGCTTCAATTGCTTGTATAGGTGGAGCACCAAAAATCTTGAAAATATTTTCTCCGAAGTGCTTCAATTGCTCTGATAACACAATCCTAGACCATATTATCATGAACCAAAAGCATAGTATGGCATGTTACCAAAACGTTTCCTGTTCTTAATATTCCAAAAAACATGCTTTATACTTTATACTAAACAGAGAGGGGGAAGGAAAATAAACCGAGCATATATGGAAGTTCAATGAATGGTACAAGCTTCTGGAGATACTCTTAAAATTTATGTATTTTGAAATTTGATAAATGCCAAAGTGGTGTCTTTGTCCAATAAACAGAGTTGAGTTGAAATCTTGAGGAAGCACAATCATATCAGCTAAAAGTTCCCAAATGTGTAAAATAAAAGTTTCATATTCACTCAAAGGAGAAAACGAACAATAACTAGTGTAAGGGCAATATTTAACAAGACAAAGATAAAAATGATAAAATTTAATTCAAGGAATAGTGTACTAGCATTTGGAAGACAACTTACACAAAATCTGGTATCTAATCGGGCAGTGGTCCAGTTAGAAGGTTCCTAGTTAAAAATCTATCAAAACCAAAATAAAGATGTCAGTTCATAGAGTTTAGAATTGTTGATGAACTAGAATATCAATAAATAAGCTCATCCAATTAATTTTTTTACAGTCCCAAAAGTCTCTTTTATTGCCTTAATCAATTCCACTTCACCAGTATCACTTTTAATGCAGTCACAAACATGAATAAATGACCCAAATGGTAGTTCTATAAAACTAAAAACATACTGGTAATGCTACACAAATTCCAATGATACTTTTTCATGTTATTTCAAATGCAGTGGTACTATGTTATTGAAAGGAAATTAACATTGAATAAAGCTGAGTAACAATCACTACTCACAAAAGTTAGAACCTGACAGAGCACGCATAAAGGGAAGAAGGAGGCAAGGTCAATCTAGCAAAGCTAGAGGGTGGAGGTCGCCTCAGCTGCGGTGTTTGAGGCTGGCGGGGGTGCGGGTTTGGAGACCGGTGGAGGCACCCACATGCAGGAGGCAGAGCAGTTGTTCGCGAGTGAGAGCTGTTACCTGGAGTGCGAGTCATGATGGTGGAGGTGGTCTGAGGTGCAAGAGTGGAGACTAGAGCGTTGGCTGTCTGAGAACAGAGGTTTGAAGGTCTGATAGAGTGAGGTTTGTAGCGTTGAGGCGAAGCACGAGCGGCAACCACAGACAGGAGGCAGACCATGCAGAAGGAGGGAGAAGGAGATCCAAAATTGACGCTGAAACCAAAAGGGAAAGCTGTAAAAAGGTTGGGTTTTTGGCAAGGTAGGGAATGCTGAAAACCTAGCTAGCTGTGATACATACGAGGGAGAGGGTACTCAAAAACTGAAATCTCTCTAACTAAAAGGTGGTTTTGAATAAAATTTTTATTTTTGGCGCAAAGTAAATTAGTGGCTTTAAAACAACTACATATAACAAATTTTAGAATTGAAATTATATTTAATTTTTACTAACAAATTAAAAAAAAGATAAAATTGTAACAAAAATATATTTAATAAGTTATGGAATATTAATATCTAAATGATAGATATTTAAAAAAATTATATCTATTATTAATTTTAAAATTTTTAAATTAAATTATGTTCTTAAATCTTTGTTATATAATAATCTTAAAAGATAAATATTTAGTAAAATTAACATTTGAAATTAAAAATTCCTTTTATATTAATAGATAAAATGGATAAGATATGATAACTGCATCAAATTATATAAAGGGGAGTCAAAGGCCCCTCAGTTACATTTCTCATTCCACACATATCTTCATAAATCTATTCTAACTTGAGTGTCGGAGTGTTCTTGCTAAGTACCGACCCTATCGCTCCAGTCAAACAATTGAACAAATTTTTCGACTCACAAGTCTCCAATCCATCTCATAAGGTTTAGAATAGAGACTTCTAGATAAGTAAATTTTTTTTGAGCTACTGTATCTATATATAGTGTTCTAAAAGAGTCAACTGAAAAAAATTCTTCATAGGTAAATTCTTTTTTTAATAACTATCATTATGTAGTTTAATGTTCATTACTATAATTTTCATTATTAAAAATTTTAATATTAGTTTAAGGTTACTTCTTTATTTAATTTATCTTATTTAGTTGTTAGAACCGAACCGATAATCGAACCGTTCAGATTACTGGATCATTGGGTCATTAGTTCAACTGATGGATCACTGGTTGAACCGATTGACTCAGTCCTATATAAATATAAAATAAAAAATAGTAAAAAAATTTAAAACTAAAATTTAAAATACATATTTTCACTAATATTTTAAGAATATCTAGTTATTCTAAAATATTTGGAACATGAACAATAAGTATTTTGTTAATTTTACTTATTTGTTGAAAGATATTTATATATATTATAATTTGCATAAATAATATTAAAAATTATAGTAGCTCAGTGATATGAAAGGACTTTTCTTTCCTAAATATAGGGTTCGATCCCATGTCATGCATTTTTTGAAATTTTAAATTTCAATCAATTTTATTTTTTGTACCGTCTAAATATTGAATCGGTCTGGTCTGATTTTAATAATTATGGTTATTTGTGCCTCTTTATGAAAAAAAGGTTTAGATTGTCTTTTGAAAAAAATACTTATTTTTTATATTTTTTAAAATATTAACGTATGGAATACTTTTTAATTTTTAATAAAAAATTAAAAAAAACTTCAAAGTGGTCAACATTTTGTATAGTTTTAATTTTGTATATAAACTAATATTATTTACGGTCTAATTTTCGTATTTTTTATATTAAATAAAAATCTTAATTCCTTAATATTTTCTATTAAATTATTGTAAAATACAAATCTTTGTCTAGACAAAATTTTTATGCCAATGAATTAATCAGTTTATGATAATTGGAATTTTATAAATAATAGGCCAACACATTGATCATTTTTATATAATGTAGATAATATTTTTTTAATTGAACAAAAACATATAATTAATTATGCAATTAAAATCAATTATTATATAAACTGATGCACTTTCAAACAGAATTTATAAATGATGTTATTTTCGTCCCAAATTTGTGGGAAAATATTTTAGCTATTTCGAAGTGTTAGCTTTAGTAAAAGCATTTAAAACTAATTATAGACAAATTTGGGAAAGGATTAACATTTTTTCAAAATGCGTCCTAAATTCGTCTGAAGTTATTGCGCATATTCAAATGGAATACGAACGAATTATAGTTTTTGTCCAAAATGTGTTGCTAATCTGTATGAACATTTTGGCTCCATCCAAAAAAGTTTTGGTGCCGAAATTTGAGACAAAATTTAGACAAATTTTGGACAGAATATATTATTCCAATGTCTCCACTAAAAATTGTTCAACATTTGTCTCAAATTTGTCTGAAATGAAAATGTTATTCAGACGGAATAAATTTCGTTTAAAATTTTCGTCCAAAAAAACCCTATTTCTAGTAGTGTTTGGGTTTTGGGTTTAGTGTTTAGGGGTTTCTGCTTAAGACTTTAGCGTTTATGGTTTATGGTTTAGGGTTTAGGGTTTAGGGTCTAGGATTTAGGGTTTAAGGTTTAGGGTTTAGGGTTTAGGGTTTATGGTTTTGGGTTTATGGTTTAGGGTTTATGGTTTAGGGTTTAGTGTTTTGGGTATGGGGTTTAGAGTTTATGGTTTAGGGTTAGGGTTTATTGTCTGGAGTTTAGGATTTATGGTTTAGGGTTTAGGGTTTAGTATTTTGGGTTTAGGGTTTAGGGTTTTGGGTTTAGGTTTCAGGGTTTATGGTTTATGGTTGAGGGTTAAGTGTTTTTGGTTTTGGGTTTTTGGTTTAAGATTTAGAGTTTAGGGATTGAGGTTTAGGGATTAGGGTTTTGTGTTTAGGGTTAAATGTTTAGGGTTTGGGGTTTAGGGTTTAAGCCCTAGGGTTTGAGGTTTAGGTTTTAGGACTTATGGTTTATGGTTTAGGGTTTATGGTTTAGGCTTTAGGGTTTAGGGTTTGTGTTTTAGGGATTTTTGTTTGTAGGGTGGTGTTTAGGGATTTGGGTTTATGGTTTAGGGTTTGTGCAGTTATGGTTTAGGGTTTAGGGTTTATGTTTTATGTTTTAGGGTTTTTGTTTTATGGTTTATGGTTTATGGTTTAGGGTTTATGGTTTAGGGTTTTGGGTTTGGGGTTTAGGTTTTTTTAAGGATTATGGTGTAGGATTTTGGGTTTAGTGTTTAGGGTTTAGGTTTTATGGTTTAGGATTTTGGGTTTAGGGTTTATGGTTTAGAGTTTATGGTTTATGGTTTTAGGTTTATGATTTAGGGTTTACGGTTTAGGGTTTTGGGTTTAGGGTTTAGGGTTTTGGGTTTAGGTTTTATGGTTTAGAGTTTAAGGTTTTATGTTTTATGGTTTAGGGTTTAGGATTTGGGGTTTTGGGTTTAGGTTTTATGGTTTAGGGTTTAGGTTTTATGGTTTAGGGTTTAGTGTTTAGGTTTTATGGTTTAGGGATTAGGGTTTAGGGTTTTGTGTTTATGGTTTAGGGTTTGGGGTTTATGGTTTATGGTTTATGGTTTACGGTTTTGGGTTTTGGGTTTAGGGTTTAGGGTTTCTGGATTAGGTTTTAGGATTTATAGCTTATGGTTTAGGGTTTAGGGTTTAAGGTCTAGGGTTTAGGATTTATAGTTTAGGGTTTATGGTTTATGGTTTATAATTTAGGGTTTAGGGTTTATGGTTTATGGTTTAGGGTTCGGGTTTAGGGTTTAGGGCTTAGGGTTTGGGGTTTATGGTTTAGGGTTTAGTGTTTGTGGGTTAGTGTTTATAGTCTGGGATTTAGGATTTATGGTTTAACGTTTAGTATTTTGGGTTTAGGATTTAGGGTTTTGGGTTTCAGTTTTTGGGTTTATGGTTTATGGTTTATGGGTTTGTGTTTATGGTTTAGGTTTTGGAGTTTAGGAATTTGGTGTTTAGGGTTTGGGGTTTAGGGTTTACGGTTAGGGTTTAGGGTTTGGATTTTAGGGTTTAGGGTTTAGGGTATATGGTTTGGGGTTTTGGTTTAGGCCTTAGGGTTTGTGGTTTAGGGTTTAGGGTTTATAGTCTTGGTTTTATGGTTTTGGGTTTATGGTTTAGGATTTGGAGTTTTTGGATTGTGGTTTAGGGTTTAGGGTTTAAGGTTAAAGGTTTATGGTTTGGCGTTTATGGTTTAGGTTTAGGGTTTAGGGTTTAGGGTTTATGTTTTGGTGTTTAGGTCTTTGGGTTTATGGTTTAGGGTTTGTGGTTTAGGCATTAGGGTTTATGTTTTAGGGTTTTGTGTTTGTGTTGTGCTTTTTAAGGTTTAGGGTTTTGGGTTTTGGGTTTTTGGTTTTGGGTTTAGGGTTTGTGGGTTTATGATTTAGTGTTTTAGGCTTAGGGTGCATGTTTTATGGTTTAGGATTTTGGGTTTATATTTTATAGTTTAGGGTTTAAGATTTTGGGTTTAGTGTTTAGGGTTTATGGTTTAAGGATTTTGGTTTAGGGTTTGGGGTTTAGTGTTTATGGTTTAGGTTTTATGGTATAGGGTTTAGGTTTTATGGTTTATGGTTTAGGGTTTATGGTTTATGATTTAGGATTTCGGGTTTCTGATTCAGTGTTTAGGATTTAGGGTTTAGGTTTTATGGTTTAGGATTTATGTTTTATGGTTTAGGGTTTATGTTTTATGGTTTAGGTTTTTGGGTTTGGGGTTCAGGGGTTTATGGTTTAAGGATTAGGGTGTAGGATTTTGGGTTTAGTGTTTAGGATTTAGGTTTTAGTGTTTACTATTTTGGGTTTAGGATTTATGGTTTAGGGTTTAGGGTTTAAGGTTTATGGTTTTAGGTTTATGGTTAGGGTTCAGGGTTTTGCGTTTTAGGTGTGGTTTAGTGTCTTGGGTATTGGGTTTAGGGTTTATGGGTTAGGTTTTATGGCTTAAGGTTTAGGGTTTATGGTTTAGGGTTTAGGGTTTAGGGTTTGGGGTTTGGGGTTTAGGGTTTGGTGTTTGTGGATTGGGGATTAAGATTTAGGCCTTAGGGTTTATGGTTTAGGGTTTATGGTTTTGGGTTTAGGGTTTGTGTTTTAGGGTTTTGTGTCTATGGGGTGGTGTTTAGGGTTTGGGTTTAGGGTTTAGGGCTTAGGGTTTGGGGTTTAGTGTTTAGGGTTTAGGGTTTATGGTTTAGGGTTTAGTGTTTGTGGGTTAGTGTTTAGAGTCTGGGATTTAGGATTTATGGTTTAAGGTTTAGGGTTTAGGGTTTAGTATTTTGGGTTTAGGGTTTTGGGTTTTGGGTTTTAATTTTTGGGTTTATGGTTTATGGTTTAGGGTTTAGGGTTTATGGGTTTGTGTTTATGGTTTAGGTTTTGGAGTTTAGGAATTTGGTGTTTAGGGTTTGGGGTTTAGGGTTTACAGTTAGGGTTTAGGGTTTGGGTTTTAGGGTTTAGGGTTTAGGGTATATGGTTTGGGGTTTTGGTTTAGGCCTTAGGGTTTGTGGTTTAGGGTTTAGGGTTTATAGTCTTGGTTTTATGGTTTTGGGTTTATGGTTTAGGATTTGGAGTTTTTGGATTGTGGTTTATGGTTTAGGGTTTAAGGTTAAAGGTTTATGGTTTGGCGTTTATGGTTTAAATTTAGGGTTTAGGGTTTAGGGTTTAGGTTTTGGGGTTTAGGTCTTTGGGTTTATGGTTTAGGGTTTGTGGTTTAGGCATTAGGGTTTATGTTTTAGGGTTTTGTGTTTGTGTTATGGTTTTTAAGGTTTAGGGTTTTGGGTTTTGGGTTTTTGGTTTAGGGTTTAGGGTTTGTGGGTTTATGATTTAGTGTTTAAGGTTTAGGGTGCAGGTTTTATGGTTTAGGATTTTGGGTTTATATTTTATAGTTTAGGGTTTAAGATTTTGGGTTTAGGGTTTAGGGTTTATGGTTTAAGGATTTTGGTTAGGGTTTTGGGTTTAGTGTTTATGGTTTAGGTTTTATAGTTTAGGGTTTAGGTTTTATGGTTTATGGTTTAGGGTTTATGGTTTATGATTTAGGGTTTCGAGTTTCTAATTTAGTGTTTAGGATTTAGGGTTTAGGTTTTATGGTTTAGGATTTATGTTTTATGGTTTAGGATTTATGTTTTTTGGTTTAGGTTTTTGGGTTTGGGGTTCAGGAGTTTATGGTTTAAGGATTAGGGTGTAGGATTTTGGGTTTAGCGTTTGGGATTTAGGTTTTATGGTTTAGGATTTTGGGTTTAGGATTTATGGTTTAGGGTTTAGGGTTTAAGGTTTATGGTTTTAGGTTTATGGTTTAGGGTTCAGGGTTTTGGGTTTTAGGTGGGGTTTAGTGTCTTGGGTTTAGGGTTTAGGGTTTATGGGTTAGGTTTTATGGCTTAAGGTTTAGGGTTTATGGTTTAGGGTTTAGGGATTAGGGTTTAGGGTTTGGGGTTTGGTGTTTAGGATTTGGTGTTTATGGATTGGGGATTAAGATTTAGGCCTTAGGGTTTATGGTTTAGGGTTTGTGGTTTTGGGTTTAGGGTTTGTGTTTCAGGGTTTTGTGTTTTGGGGTGGTGTTTAGGGTTTAGGGTTTTGGGTTTTGGGTTTAGGGTTTATTGTTATGGTTTAGGGTTTATAGTTTAGGGTTTAAGGTTTGTGTTTAGGGTTTAAGGTTTGTGGTTTGGGGTTTAGGGTTTAGGTTTTATTTTTTACGTTTTAGGTTTTATGGTTTAGGTTTTATTGTTTAGGTTTTAGGGTTTAAGGTTTATGGTTTAGGTTTTACTATTTAGGTTTTGAGTTTGTGGTTTAGTGTTTGGGTTTAGGGTTTATGGTTTATGGTTTAGGTTTTATGGTTTATGGTTTAGGTTTTATGGTTTATGGTTTAGGGTTTATGGTTTATGGTTTAGGGTTTATGGTTTAGGGTATATGGTTTAGGGTCTATGGTTTAGGGTTTAGGGTTTAGGGTTTAAGGTTTAGGGTTTATTGTTTATGGTTTATGGTTTATGGTTTAGAGTTCAGGGTTTAGGGTTTGATGTTTGTGGTTTCTTGTTTAGTGTTTAGGGTTTATAGTTTAAGGTTTATGGTTTAGGGTTATTGGTTTAGGGTTTAGGGTTTATTGTTTAGGGTTTAAGGTTTATGGTTTAGGGTTTGTTGTTTAGGGTTTAGATTTTGTGGTTTATGGTTTATGGTTTATGGTTTAGGGTTTATGGTTTAGGGTTTAGGTTTTATGCTGTAGGATTTAGAGTTTATGGTCTATGGTTTATGTATTTGGGTTTATGGGTTTATGTATTTAGGTTTTATGGTTTTGAGTTTAGGGTTTATGGTGTAGGGTTTAGGGTTTAGGGTTTATGGTTTGGGGTTTAGGGTTTAGGGTGAAGGGTTTTGTATTTGTGGGTTAGGGTTTAGGGTTTAGGTAGTAGGGTTTATGGTTTAGGGTTTGTGGTTTAGGATTTAGGGTTTGTGTTTAAGGGTTTTGTGTTTATGGGGTGGTGTTTAGGGTTTAGTGTTTTGGGTTTTGGGTTTAGGGTTTAGAGTTATGATTTAGGATTTAGGGTTTAGGGTTTATGGGTTTTGTATTTATGGGTTAGGATTTAGTGTTTAGGATTTGTGTTTTAGCATTTGGTGTTTGTGGGCTGGTGTTTAGGGTTAAAGGTTTGTGGTTTAGGGGTTGTGGTTTAGGGTTTTAGGTTTGGGGTTTTGGGGGGTTTCTGGTTTAGGGTTTAGGGTTTAGGTTTTATTGTTTAGGATTTAGGGTTTAGAGTTTGGAGTTTGGGGTTTAGGGTTTAGGGTATATGGTTTATGGTTTAGCTTTTACTGTTTACGGTTTAGGTTTTTGGTTTAGGGTTTATGGTTTATGGTTTAGGTTTTATGGTTTATGGTTTATGATTTATGGTTTATGGTTTAGGGTTTAGGGTTTATGGTTTTGGGTTTAGTGTTTAGGGTTTAAGGTTTAGGGTTTATGGTTTATGGTTTTGGTATCAGGATTTAGGGCTTGGTGTTTGTGGTTTAGTGTTTAGGGTTTAGGGTTTCGGGTTTAGTGTTTATGGTTTAAGGTTTGGGGTTTAGGGTTTATGGTGTAGGGTTTGGGTTTAGAGTTTATGGTTTAGGGTTTAGGTTTTATGGTTTATGGTTTATGGTTTATGGTTTATGGTTTATGGTTTATGGGTTACGGTTTAGGGTTTAGGGTTTAGAGTTTAAGGTTTATAGTTTATGGTTTAGGGTTTATGGTTTACGGTTTTGGGTTTAGGGTTTAGGGTTTGGGGCTTGGGGTTTAGTGTTTAGGGTTTAGGGTTTGGGGTTTGGGGTTTAGGGTTTAGGGTTTAGGGTTTATGGTTTAGAATTTAGGGTTTATGGCTCTGGGTTTAAGGGTTTAGGGTTTAAGGTTTAGGGTTTATGGTTTACGGTTTAGGGTTTTGGGTTTAAGGTCTATGGTTTATGATTTTGGGTTATTGGTTTAGGGTTTAGGGTTTAGGATTTATGGTTTAGGTTTTGTGGTTTATGGTTTAGGGTTTATTGTTTAGGGTTTATAGTTTAGAGTTTAGGGTTTATGGTGTAGGGTTTATGGTTTGTGGTTTAGGGTTTAGGGTTTTGTGTTTTTGGGTTGGGGTTTAGGGTTTAGGCCTTAGGGTTTACGGTTTAGGGTTTGTGCTTTAGGGTTTAGGATTTGTGTTTTAAGGTTTTATGTTTGTGGGGTGGTGTTTAGGCTTTATTGTTTTGGGTTTTGGGTTTAGTGCTTTGGGTTTAGTGTTTGTGGTTTAGTGTTTATGATTTAGGGTTTGGTGTTTGTGGTTTGGTGTTTTGGGTTTAGGGTTTAAGGTTTAAGGTTTAAGGTTTAGGGTTTTGTGTTTAGGGTTTAGGATTTATGGTTTAGTGTTTAGGGTTTGGGTTTAGGGTTTATGGTTTAGGGTTTAGGTTTTATGGTTTATGATTTATGGTTTAGGGTTTATGGTTTAGCGTTTAGTGTTTATGGTTTAGGGTTTGGGTTTTAAGGTTTATGGGTGATGGTTTAGGGTTTATGGTTTATGGTTTAGGGTTTAGGGTTTAGGGTTCATGGTTTAGGGTTTGTGGTTTTATGGTTTAGGGTATAGAGTTTATGGTTTCTGGTTTAGTGTTTAGGGTTTACGATTTATGTTTTAGGGTTTAAGGTTTAGGGTTTAGGGTTTATAGTTTAGGATTTAGGGTTTATGATATAATGTTTACGGATTAGGATTTGGTGTTTATGGATCAGGGTTTAGGGTTTTATGGTTTATGGTTTATGGTTTATAGTTTAGGATTTATGGTTTAGTATTTAGTGTTTAGGGTAATATTTTTGTGGATTAGGGTTTAGGGTTTGTGTTATAAGGTTTGGTGTTTGTGGGTTGGGATTAATGGGTTTATGGTTTAGGAATTTTGGTTTGTGATTTAGGGTTTAAGGTTTAGTGTTTGGGTTTTGTGGTTTAGGGTTTAGGGTTTATATTTTAGTGTTTAGGTTTTATGGTTTAGGGTTTAGGTTTTTTTGTTTAGGGTGTAAGGTTTAGGGTTATGGTTTATATTATGGTTTAGGGTTAGGGTTTAAGGTTTATGGTTTCTGGTTTATGGTTTAGGTTTTATTGTTTAGTGTGCTGGGTTTGGTGTTTAAGGTTTACGATTTCAGGTTTTGGGTTTAGGGTTTGGTGTTGGTGGTGTAGTGTTTAGGGTTTAGGGTTTATGGTTTAAGGTTTAGGGTTTAGGGTTTTGGGTCTAGGATTTATGGTTTATGGTTTATGGTTTAGGGTTCGGGTTTAGGGTTTATGGTTTAGGGTTTAGGTTTTATGGTTTATGGTTTAAGGTTTATGGTTTGTGGTTTAGGGTTTATAGTTTAGGGTTTAGGGTTTAGGGTTTAGGGTTTAAGGTTTAGGGTTTATGGTTTAGGGTTTATGGTTTACGATTTAGGGTTTAGGGTTTAGGGTTTGGTGTTTGTGGTTTAGTATTTAGGGTTTGGGGTTTAAGGTTTAGGGTTTTGGGTTTATGGTTTTGGATTTAAGGTATATTGCTTAGGGTTTAGGGTTTATAGTTTAGGTTTTATGGTGTAGGATTTAGGGTTTATGGTTTATGGTTTAGGGTTTGGGGTTTAAGGTCTATGGTTTATGGTTTTGGGTTTATGGTTTAGGGTTTAGGGTTTAGGGTCTTGGGTTTATGGTTTATGGTTTATGGCTTAGGTTTTATGGCTTAATGTTTAAGGTTTATGGTTTAGGATTTATGGTTTGGGGTTTGGGGTTTAGGGTTTGGTGTTTGTGGATTGGGGTTTAGGTCTTATGGTTTATGGTTTAGGGTTTGTGGTTTAGGGTGTAGGGTTTGTGTTTTAGGGTTTTGTGTTTGTGGGGTGGTGTTTATGGTTTAGGGTTTTGGGTTTTAGGTTTAGGGTTTATGGTTATGGTTTAGGGTTTATGGTTTAAGGTTTAAGGTTTGTGGTTTAGGGTTTAGGTTTATAGTCTAGGGTTTATACTTTAGGGATTATGGTTTATGGTTTTAGGTTTTTTGTTTAGGGTTTAGAGTTTAGGGGTTATGGTTTATGGTTTACGGTTTAGGGTTTAGGGGGTAGGGTTTGGGGGGATTAGGGGGTAGAGTTTATGGTTTATGGTTTAGGGTTTAGGGATTAGGGTTTCGTGTTTACGGGTTAAGGTTTAGGGTTTAGGATTTGGGGTTTAGGGGGTAGGATTTAGGGTTTATGGTTTAGGATTTAGGGTTTATTGTTTAGGATTTGGTGTTTAGGGTTTAGAGTTTAGGATTTAGGGTTTATTGTTTAGGATTTAGAGTTTAGGGTTTAGAGTTTATGGTTTATGGTTTAGGGTTTAGGGTTTGGTACTTATGGTTAGGATTTAGTGTTTAGGATTTATGTTTTAGGGTTTCGTGTTTGTGGGCTGTGGTTTAGGGTTAAGGGTTTGAGGTTTATGGTTTAGGGTTTAGGGTTTGGGGTTTGTGGTTTGGGGTTTGGGGTTTAGGGTTTAGGTTTTATTGTTTAGGTTTTATGGTTTGTGGTTTATGATTTAGGTTTTACTGTTTGGGGTTTGGGTTTGTGGTTTAGGGTTTGTGTTTAGGGTTTATGGTTTAAGGTTTAGGTTTTATGGTTTATGGTTTAGGGTTTATGGTTAAGGGTTTAGGGTTTATGGTTTATGGTTTAGGGTTTATGGTTTAGGGTTTGTGGTTTAGGGTTTATAGTTTATGGTTTAAGGTTCAGGGTTTAGGGTTTGGTGTTTGTGGTTTATTGTTTAGGGGTTTAGGGTTTATGGTTTAGGATCTAGGGTTTGGATTTAGGGTTTATGGTTTAGGGTTTAGGTTTTATGGTTTATGGTTTATGGTTTAGGGTTTAGGGTTTAGGGGTTAGGTATTATGGTGTAGGATTTAGGGTTTATGGTTTATGGTTTAGGGTTTGGGGTTTATGGTCTTTGGTTTATGGATTTGGGTTTATGGTTTAGGGTTTAGGGTTTAGGATTTTGGGTTTAGGGTTTATGGTTTATGGTTTTGGTTTTATGGTTTAGAGTTTAAGGTTTATGGTGTAGGGTTTAGGGTTTAGGATTTATGGTTTGGGGTTTAAGGTTTAGGGTTTTATGTTTGTGGAATGGGGTTTAGGGTTTAGGGTTTGTGGTTTAGGGTTTAAGGTTTGTGTTTAAGGGTTTTGTGTTTGTGGGGTGGTGTTTAAGGTTTAGGGTTTTGTGTTTTGGGTTTAGGGTTTAGGGTTATGGTTTAGGGTTTATGGTTAGGGTTTAGGGGTTTTGTATTTATAGGTTAGGATTTAGTGTTTAGGATTTGTGTTTTATGGTTTGGTGTTTGTGGACTGGGGTTTAGGGTTAAGGGTTTATGGTTTAGGGTTTGTGGTTTAGAGTTTAGGTTTGGGGGTGGGGGTTCGGGTTTAGGGTTTAGGGTTTACGTTTTATTGTTGAGGTTTTATAGTTTAGGGTTTTTGGTTTAGGGATTAGGGTTTATGGTTTATGGTTTAGCTTTTTACTGTTTACGGTTTGGGTTTGTGGTTTAGGGTTTGGGTTTAGGGTTTATGTTTTATGGTTTATGGTTTAGGGTTTATCATTTATGGTTTAGGGTTTATAGTTAGGGTTTAGGGTTTATGGTTTATGGTTTAGGGTTTAGGGTTTAGGATTTAAGGTTTAGGGTTTATGGTTTAGGGGTTATGGTTTATAGTTTAGGGTTCAGGGTTTAGGGTTTAGGGTTTTGTGTTTGTTGTTTATTGTTTAAGGTTTAGGGTTTATGGTTTAATGTTCAGGGTTTTTGGTTTAAGGTTTCGGGTTTAGGGTTTAAGGTTTAGGGTTTAGGGTTTATGGTTTAGGGTTTATGGTTTAGGGTTTGGGCTTAGGCTTTATGGTTTAGGGTTTAGGTTTTATGGTTTACGATCTATGGTTTATGGTTTAGGGTTTAGGATTTAGATTTTATGGTATAGGATTTAGGGTTTATGGTTTATGGTTTAGGGTTTGTGGTTATGGTTTATGGTTTTTGGATTTGGGTTTATGGTTTAGGATTTAGGGTTTAGGATCTTGGGTTTAGGGTTTATGCTTTATGGTTTAGGTTTTACGGTTTAGAGTTTAGGATTTATGGTGTAGGGTTTAGGGTTTATGGTTTATGGTTTGGGGTTTAAGGTTTAGGGTTTTGTGTTTGTTGGTTGGGGTTTAGGGTTTAGGCCGTATGGTTTATGGTTTAGGGTTTGTGGTTTAGGGTTTAGGGTTTGTGTTAAGGGTTTTGTGTTTGTGGGGTGATGTTTAGGGGTTAGGGTTTTGGATTTTGGGTTTTGAGTTTAGGGTTATGGTTTAGGGTTTATGGTTTAGGGTTTAGTGGTTTTGTATTTATGGGTTAGGATTTATTGTTTAGGATTTGTGTTTTAGGGTTTGGTGCTTATGGGCTGGGGTTTAGGGTTAAGGGTTTGTGGTTTAGGGTTTAGGTTTGGAGGTTGGGGGTTTGGGTTTAGGATTTAGGGTTTAGGTATTATTGTTTAGGTTTTAGGGTTTAGGGTTTTAGGTTTAGGGTTTATGGTTTATGGTTTATGGTTTAGCTTTTACTGTTTAGGGTTTGAGTTTGTGGTTTAGGGTTTGGGTTTAGAGTTTATGGTTTATAGTTTAGGTTTTATGGTTTATGGCTTAGGGTTTAGGGTTTAGGGTTTTTGGTTTAGTGTTTAGGGTTTAAGGTTTAGGGTTTATGGTTTAGGGTTTATGGTTTATGATTTAGGATTTAGGGTTTGGTGTTTATGGTTTAGTGTTTAGGGTTTAGGGTTTAGAGTTTAGTGTTTATGGTTTGGGGTTTAGGGTTGTGGGTTTAGGGTTTAGGGTTTATGGTTTAGTGTTTGTGTTTAGGGTTTATAGTTTAGGGTTTATGGTTTATGGTTTATGGTTTATGGTTTATGTTTTATGGTTTATGGTTTCTGATTTGTGGTTTATGGTTTAGGGGTTAGGGTTTAGGGTTTAGGGTTTAAGTTTTATGGTTTATGGTTAATGGTTTATGGTTTACTGTTTCGGGTTTATGGTTTAGGGTTTGGTATTTGGGGTTTAGTGTTTAGGGTTTAGGGTTTAGGGTTTGGGGTTTATAGTTTAAGGTTTAGTGTATATGGTTTAGGATTTAGGGTTTATGGCTTAGGGTTTAGAGTTTAGGGTTTATTGTTTAGGGTTTAGGTTTTATGGTCAAGGATTTAGGGTTTATGGTTTATGATTTAGGGTTTGGAGTTTAAGGTCTATGGTTTATGATTTTCGGTAATTGGTTTAGTGTTTATGGTTTATGGTTTATGGTTTAGGTTTTATGGTTTAGGGTTTTATGGTTTAGGGTTTTATGGTTTATGGTTTTGTTGTTTAGGGTTTATGGTTTATGGTTTAGGTTTTCTGGTTTATGGTTTAGTGTTTATAGTTTAATGTTTAGGGTTTAGGGTTTAGGGTTTATGGTTTTGTCTTTGTCGGTTGGGGTTTAGGGTTTAGGCCTTAGGGTTTATGGTTTAGGGTTTGTGGTTTAGGGTTTAGGGTTTGTGTTTTAGTGTTTTGTGTTTATAGGTTGGTGTTTAGGGGTTAGTGTTTTGGGTTTTGGGTTTAGGGTTTTGTTTTTGGTCTTTGTGGTTTAGTGTTTAGGATTTAGGGTTTGGTGTTTGTGGTTTGGTGTTTAGGGTTTAGGGTTTATGGTTTAAGGTTTAGGGTTTAGGGTTTTTTGTTTAGGGTTTAGGGTTTATGGTTCATGGTTTAGGGTTTGGGTTTAGGGTTTAGGGTTTATGGTTTAGGTTTTATGGTTTATGATTTATGGTTTAGGGTTTATGGTTTAGGGTTTAGGGTTTATGGTTTAGGGATTAGGGTTTAATGTTTATAGTTTATGGTTTAGTGTTTATGGTTTAAGGTTTAGGGTTTAGGGTTTAGACTTTGTAGTTTAGGTTTTATGGTGTAGGATTTAGGATTTACGGTTTATAGTTTAGGGTTTGGGGTTTAAGGTCTATGGTTTATGGTTTTGGGTTTATGGTTTAGGGTTTAGGGTCTTTAGTTTAGGGTTTACGGTTTATGGGTTAGGTTTTATGGTTTAATGTTTAGGGTGTATGGTTTAGAGTTTATGGTTTAGGGTTTATGGTTTAGGGTTTAGGGTTTAGGGTTTGGTGTTTGTGGGTTGGGGTTTATGGTTTAGGCCTTAGGGTTTATGGTTTAGGGTTTGTGGTTTAGGGTTTAAGGTTTGTATTTTAGTGTTTTGTGTTTGTGGGTTAGAGTTTCTGTTTTAGTATTTGGTGTTTTTGGATTGGAGTTTATGGTTTAGGGTTTAGGGTTTAAGGTTTGGGGTTTGGGGTTTATGGTTTAGGGTTTAGGGTTTATTGTTTAGGGTTTAGGTTTTATTGTTTATGGTTTAGGGTTTATGATTTAGGGTTTTTGTTGTGTGGTTTATGGTTTAGGCCTTAGGATTTATGCTGTAGGGTTTGGGGTTTATGATTTATAGTTGAGGGTTTAGGGTTGAATGTTTATGGTTAATGGTTTAGGGTTTATGGTTTATGGTTTATGGTTTATGGTTTATGGTTGAGGCTTTAGGCTTTAGGGTATAGGCTTTAGGGTGTAACACCCGAACTTTCGAGACATCATGACCAATGTCAATTGTTTTGGTGTTACTTGTCGTGAGGACCTACTTGGCTCTAGACTCGGATTTTAATATAAGCCTTTACCGGTTTAATCGTGAATAAACTAATTTTAATCAAACTCAGTGTTCAAATATAGCACCGAACTTGAGTATAATCAAACTCAATAAACATTTATAATCAGATAAACATAAGTTAAGTTTGAGGATACCTGCCAAGTATCAAAATAAGAGTACTACACCAAGTTATAAAGGGTTTGGTGTTTGTGGGTTGGGGTTTAGGGTTTAGCCATTAGTGTTTATGGTTTGTGGTTTAGGGTTTAGGGTTAGGGTTTGTGTTTTAGGGATTGGGGGTTTTAGGGTGGGGTTTCGGGTTTAGGATTTAGGGTTTCAGGTTTCGGGTTTATGGTTTAGGCTTTAGGGTTTAGGGTTTATGGGTTGGGGTTTACAGTTTAGGGTTTGGGTTTTAGTGTTGGTGGTTGTGGATTGAGGTTTAGGGTTTTTGGTTTAGGGTTTGGTGTTTAGTGTTTGTAGATTGTGATTTAGGGTTTAGGGTTTAGGGTTTGGGGTTTGGGGTTTAGAGTTTAGGGTTTATTGTTTATGGTTTTGGGTTTGGTGTTTATGGTTAGGGTTTGGGATTTAGGGTTTGTGTTTTAGGGTTTGGGGTTCGTGGATTGGGGTTTATTGTTTAGGGTTTGTGGTTTAGTGTTTATGATTTACGGTTGAGGGTTTTTGATTTAGTGTTTAGGATTTTGGTTTTATTGTTTGGGGTTTAGGGTTTACGGTTTATGTTTTGTTGTCTAGGGTTTAGCTAGGCCTTACGTTTCATGGTGTAGTGTTTGGGGTTTAGGGTTTACGGTTTACGATTTATGGTTTAGGGTTTATGATTTAGGGTTTAGGATTTAGGGTTTGGTGTTTTAGGTTTGGGGTTTTGGGTTTAGGGTTTAGGGTTTAAGGTTGAACATTTATGGTTTGTGGTTTAGGGTTTGACATTTTTGGTTTGGGTTTATGGTTTAGGAATTAGTGTCTAGGGTTTGTGGTTTAGGGTTTAGGCTTTAGGCTTTATGGTTTACTGGATGGGGTTTAGGGTTGGTGTTTTAGGGTTTGGTATTTGTGGGTTTAGGGTTTAGGGTTTATGTTGTGTGGTTTAGGGTTTAGGGTTTATGGTTTAGGGTTAAGGGTTTAAGATTTAGGGTTTAGGGTTTATGTTTTGGGATTTAGGGTTTATGGTTTGGTGATTGTGGGTTAGGGTTTAGGGTTTAGAGTTTGGTGTTTGGTGTTTGGGATTTAGGGTTTAGGGATTATGGTTTAGGGTTTGTGGTTTAGGGTTTAGGGTTTAGTGTTTATGTTTTAAGGGTTTGGTGTTTGTAGGGTGGGGTTTAGGGTTTAGGGTTTTCGGTTTAGGGTTTAGGGGTTAGGGTTTAGAGTTCGTGGTTTAGGGTTTGTGGTTTTATGGTTTAGGGTTTAGAGCTTATGGTTGCTGGTTTAGTGTTTAGGGTTTAGGGTTTATGCTTTAGGGTTTAGGGTTTCGGAATTAGTGTTTATAGTTTAGGATTCAGGTTTATGATTTAAGGTTTAGGGTTTAGGATTTGGTGTTTATGGATCAGGGTTTATGGTTTATGGTTTAGGGTTTGAGGTTTATAGTTTAGGATTTATGGTTTAGGGTTTAGGGTTTAGGGTTTAAGGTTTAGGGTTTATTATTTAGGATTTAGGGTTTAGGGTTTAGGTGTCAGGTTTAAGGGTTTATTGTTTAGGGTTTAGGTTTTATGGTTTATGTTTTTGGGTTAATGGTTTATGGTTTATGGTTTATAGTTTATAGTTTAGGGTTTAAGATTTAGGGTTTATGATTTAGGGTTTAAGGTTTATGGTTTATGGTTTGGGGTTTAGGGTTTAGTGTTTGGTGTTTTTGGGTTAGGGTTTATGGTTTAGGCCTTAGGGTTTATTGTTTAAGGTTTATGGTTTAGGGTTTAGAGTTTGTGCTTTAGGGTTTTGTGTTTGTGGGGTGGTGTTTAGGGTTTAGGATTTTGGGTTTTAGGTTAGGGTTTATGGTTTTGTTTTAGGGTTTATGGTTTAGGGTTTAGGGTTTGTGGTTTATGGTTAAGGTTTATGGTCTAGGGTTTATACTTTAGGGATTATAGTTTATGGTTTTGGGTTTAGGGTTTAGGGTTTATAGTTTATGGTTTACGGTTTAGGGTTTAGGGTTTAGGTTTTATGGTTTATAGTTTAGGGTTTATGGTTTAAGGGTTACGATTTTGGGTTTTGGGTTTAGGGTTTAGGGTTTAGGGTTCTAGGGGGTAGGGTTTGGAGTTTAGGTGGTAGGGTGTTTATCGTTTATGGTTTAGGGTTTAGGGTTTAGGGTTTGGTGTTTACGGGTTAGGGTTTTAGGGTTTAGGATTTGGGGTTTAGGGGGTAGGGTTTAGGGTTTATGGTTTAGGGTTTAGGGTTTAGGGTTTGGTGTTTGTGGATTAGGGTTTAGGGTTTTTGATTTTTGATTTATGGTTTATAGTTTAGGGTTTAGAGTTTATGGTTTAGGGTATAGGGTTTAGGGTTTGGTATTTATGGGTTAGGATTTAATGTTTAGGATTTGTTTTTTAGTGTTTGGTGTTTGTGGGCTTGGGTTTTGGGTTAAGAGTTTGTGGTTTAGAGTTTGTGGTTTGTGGTTTAGGGTTTAGGTTTGGTGTTTGTGGTTTAGGGTTTGGGGTTTGGGGTTTAGAGTTTAGGTTTTATTGTTTAGGTTTTAGAGTTTGTGGTTTAGGGTTTAGGGGTTGAGGTTTATGGTTTAGGTTTTACTGTTTAGGGTTTGGGTTTTTGGGTTAGGGTTTGGGTTTAGCGTTTATGGTTTAAGGTTTAGGTTTTATGGTTTATGGGTTAGCATTTATGGTTTATGGTTTAAGGTTTATGGTTTAAGGTTTAGGGTTTAGGGTTTAGGCCTTAGGGTTTATGGTTTAGGGTTTGTGGTTTAGGGTTTAAGGTTTTTGTTTTAGGTTTTTTTGTTTGTGGGGTGGTGTTTTTGGTATTGTGTTTTGGGTTTTGGGTTTAGGGTTTGGGTTTGGTGTTTATGGTTTAGTGTTTAGGATTTAGGGTATGGTGTTTGTGGTTTGGTGTTTAGGGTTTAGGGTTTATGGTTTACGGTTTAGTGTTTAGGCTTTGGGTTTTTGGTTTATGGTTTAGGGTTTAGGTTTTATGGGTTATGATTTATGGTTTAGGGTTTAGGTTTAGGGTTTAGGGTTTATAGTTTAGGGTTTAGGGTTTAAGGTTTATGGTTTATGGTTTAGGGTTTATGGTTTATGGTTTAGGGTTTAGGATTTAAAGTTTATGGTTTATGGTTTTGGATTTATGGTTTAGGTTTTATGGTGTAGGATTTAGGATTTATAGTTTATGGTTTATGGTTTGGGTTTAAGATCTATGGTTTATGGTTTTGGATTTTTCGTTTAGGGTTTACGGTCTTTGGTTTAAGGTTTACGGTTTATGGGTTAGGTTTTATGGTTTAAGGTTTAGGGTTTAGGGTTTAGGGTCTATGGTTTGGGTTTTTGGGTTTAGGCTTTGCTGTTTGTGGGTTGGGGTTTATGGTTTATGCCTTAGGGTTTATGGTTCAGGGTTTGTGGTTTAGGGTTTGTATTTTAGGGTTTTGTGTTTGTGGAGTGGTGCTTGTGGGTTAGAGTTTCTGTTTTAGTATTTGGTGTTTGTGGATTGGAGTTTATGGTTTAGGGTTTGTGGTTTGTGGTTTAGGGTTTAGGGTTTAAGGTTTGGGGTTTGGGGTTTATGGTTTAGGGTTTAGGGTTTATTATTTAGCGTTTAGGTTTTATTGTTTAAGGTTTAGTGCTTAGGGTTTAGGGTTTAGCCCTTAGGGTGTATGGTTTAGCCCTTAGGGTTTAAAATTTATTGTTTAGGCTTTAGGGTTGGGGTTTAGGGTTTAGCCTTTAGGGTTTATGGTACGTGGTTTAGGGTTTAGGGTTAGGGTTTGTGTTTTAGGGTTTGGGGGTTTTAGGGTGGGGTTTCGGGTTTAGGGTTTAGGGTTTTGGGCTTCGGGTTTATGGTTTAGGCTTTAGGATTTAGGGTTAATGGGTTGGGGTTTAGGGTTTAGTGTTTTGGTTTTAGGGTTGGTGGTTGTGGATTGGGGTTTAGGTTTTTTGGTTTAGGGTTTGGTGTTTAGTATTTATAGATTGTGATTTAGGGTTTAGGGTTTAGGGTTTGGGGATTTGGGTTTAGGGATTAGGGTTTAGGGTTTATGGTTTTGTGTTTGGTGTTTATGGTTAGGGTTTGGGGTTTAGGGTTTGTGTTTTAGGGTTTGGGGTTTGTGGATTGGGGTTTATGGTTTAGGGTTTGTGGTTTAGGGTTTATGATTTACGGTTTAGGGTTTTTGTTTTAGGGTTTAGGATTTGGGTTTTATTGTTTGGGGTTTAGGGTTTACGGTTTATGTTTTGTGGTCTAGGGTTTAGGCCTGACATTTCGTGGTATAGTGTTTAGGGTTTACGGTTTACGGTTTACGGTTTATGGTTTAGGGTTTAGGATTTAGGGTTTGGTGTTTAGCATTTGGGGTTTTGGGTTTTGGGTTTACGGTTTATGGTTTAGGGTTGAACATTTATGGTTTATGGTTTAGGGTTTGGCATTTTTGGTTTGGGTTTATGGTTTAGGAATTAGGGTCTAGGGTTTATGGTTTAGGGTTTAGGCTTTAGGCTTTATGGTTTATGGGATGGGGTTTAGGGTTGGTGTTTTAGGGTTTGGTATTTGTGGGTTAGGGTTTATGTTGTGTGGTTTAGGGTTTAGGTCATACAGATTATAGTGTAGGGTTTAGGTTTAGGGTTTATGGTTTAGGGTTATTGGTTTAAGGTTTAGGGTCTAGGATTTATGTTTTGGGATTTAGGGGTTTGTGGTTTGGTGTTTGTGGGTTAGGATTTAGGGTTTACAGTTTGGTGTTTGGTATTTAGGGTTTAAGGATTATGGTTTAGGGTTTTTGGTTTAGGGTTTAGGGTTTAGTGTTTGTGTTTTAGGGTTTGGTGTTTGTGGGGTGGGGTTTAGGGTTTAGGGTTTGCGATTTTGGCTTTAGGGTTTAGGGTTTAGGGTTTGTGGTTTTATGGTTTAGGGTTTAGAGTTTATGGTTGCTGGCTTAATGTTTAGGGTTTAGGATTTAGGGTTTAGGATTTAGGGTTTAGGATTTTGGATTTAGTATTTAGGGTTTAATGTTTATAGTTTAGGATTTAGGATTTACGATTTATGGTTTAGGGTTTAGGATTTGGTGTTTATGGATCAGGGTTTAGGGTTTATGGTTTAGGGTTTAAGGTTTATAGTTTAGGATTTATGGTTTAAGGTTTAGGGTTTAGGGTTTAGGGTTTATGGTTTAGGGTTTATTGTTTAGGGTTTAGGGTTTAGGGTTTAGGTGTCGGGTTTAGGGTTTATGGTTTAGGATTTAGGTTTTATGCTTTATGGTTTTGGGTTTATGGTTTATGGTTTAGAGTTTATTTAAGGTTTAGGATTTGGGGTGTAGGGTTTAGGGTTTAGGATTTATGGTTTTGAGTTTTGGGTTTAGGGTTTATGATTTGGGGTTTAGGGTTTAGGGTTTTGTGTTTGTGGGTTGGGATTTATGGTTTAGGCCCTAGGGTTTATGGTTTAGGATTTGTGGTTTAGGGTTTTGTGTTTGTGTTTTAGGGTTTTGTGTTTGTGGGGTGGTGTTTAGGGTTTAGGGTTTTGGGTTTTAGGTTAGAGTTTATGGTTATGGTTTAGGGTTTATGGTTTAAGGTTTAAGGTTTGTGGTTTAGGGTTTAGGTTTATGGTCTAGGGTTTATGCTTTAGGGATTATGGTTTATGGTTTTGGGTTTTGGGTTTAGGGTTTAGATTTTAGGGTTTATAGTTTATGGTTTACGGTTTAGGGTTTAGGTTTTATGGATTAGGGTTTAGGGTTTATGGTTTATGGTTCTAGGGGCTAGGGTTTGTGGTTTATTGTTTAGGGTTTAGGGTTTAGGGTTTAAGGTTTAAGGTTTATTGGCTTGGGTTTAGGGTTAAGGGTTTGTGGTTTAGGGTTTGTGGTTTGTGGTTTAGGGTTTAGGGTTTGGGGTTTGTGGTTTGGGGTTTGGTGTTTGGGGTTTAGGGATTAGGTTTTATTGTTTAGGTTTTAGGGTTTGTGGTTTAGGGTTTATGGTTTAGGGGTTGAGGTTTATGGTTTAGGTTTTACTGTTTAGGATTTAGGTTTGTGGTTTAGGGTTTGGGTTTAGGGTTTAGGGTTTATGGTTTAAGGTTTAGGTTTTATGGTTTATGGTTTAGCATTTATGGTTTATGGCTTAGGGTTTATGGTTTATGGTTTATGGTTTAGGGTTTATGGTTTAGGCCATAGGGTTCAAGGTTTATGGTTTGTGGTTTAGGGTTTAGGGTTTGTGTTTTAGGGTTTTGTGTTTGTGGGGTGGTTTAGGATTTAGGGTTTGGTCTTTGTGGTTTGTTGTTTAGGGTTTAGGGTTTATGGTTTACGATTTAGGGTTTAGGGTTTTGTGTTTAAGATTTTGGGTTTATGGTTTAGTGTTTAGGCTTTGGGTTTAGGGTTTATGGTTTAGGGTTTAGGTTTTATGGTTTAGGGTTTATGGTTTAGGGTTTAGGTTTATGATTTAGGGTTTAGGGTTTAAGGTTTATGGTTTATGGTTTAGTGTTTATGGTTTAGGGTTTAGGGTTTAGGGTTTAGGGTTTGGGGTTTATGGTTTATGGTTTAGGGTTTAGGATTTAAGGTTTATGGTTTAGGGTTTAGGTTTTATAGTGTAGGTTTTATGGTGCATGATTTAGGATTTACGATTTATGGTTTACGGTTTGGGGTTTAAGGTCTATGGTTTATGGTTTTGGATTTATCGTTTAGGGTTTACTGTCTTTGGTTTAGGGTTTACGGTTTATGGGTTAGGTTTTATGGTTTAAGGTTTAGGGTTTATGATTTAAGGTTTAGGGTTTAGGGTTTAGGGTTTCTGTTTTACTATTTGTTGTTTGTGGATTGGAGTTTATGGTTTAGTGTTTGTGGTTTGTGGTTTAGGGTTTAGGGTTTAAGTTTTGGTGTTTGGGGTTTATGATTTAGGGTTTAGGGTTTATTGTTTTGTGTTTAGGTTTTATTGTTTAAGGTTTAGTGTTTAGGATTTAGGGTTTATGTTGTGTGGTTTAGGGTTTAGGCCTTAAGGTTTATGCTGTAGGGTTTGGGTTTATGGTTTAGATTTGAGGGTTTAGGGTTGAATGTTTATGGTTTATGGTTTATGGTTTATGGTTTATGGTTTAGGCTTTAGGCGTTAGGGTTTAAGCTTTAGTGTGTAACACCCGAACTTTCGACACGTCATGGCCAATGTCAATTGTTTTGGTGTTACTTGTTGTAAGGACCTACTTGGCTCTAGACTCATATTTTAATATAAGCCTTTACCGGTTTAATCGTGAATAAACTATTTTTAATCAAACTCAGTGGTCAAATATAGCACCGAACTTGACTATAATCAAACTCAATAAACATTTATAATCACATAAACATAAGTTAAGTTTGAGGATACCTGCCAAGTATCAAAATAAGAGTACTACACCAAGTTATAAAGGGTTTGGTGTTTGTGGGTTATGGTTTAGGGTATAGGGTGAGGGTTTGAGGGTTTTAAGGTAGGGTGTCGGGTTTAGGGTTTTGGGTTTTGGGTTTCGGGTTTAGGGTTTAAGCTTTAGGGTTTAGGGTTTATGGGTTGGGGTTTAGGGTTTAGGGTTTAGGTTTTAGGGTTGGTGGATGTGCATTAGGGTTTAGGGCTTTTTGGTTTAAGGTTTGGTGTTTAGTGTTTATAGATTGTGATTTAGGGTTTAGGGTTTAGGGTTTGGGGTTTGGGGTTTAGGGTTTAGGGTTTAGGGTTTATAGTTTTGGGTTTGGTGTTTATGGTTAGGGTTTAGGGTTTAGGGTTTGTGTTTAAGGGTTTTGGGTTTGTGGATTGGGGTTTATGGTTTAGGGTTTGTGGTTTAGGGTTTATGATTTACGATTTAGGGTTTTTGGTTTAGGGTTTAGGATTTTGGTTTTATTGTTTGGGGTTTAGGGTTTACGGTTTATGTTTTGTGGTCTAGGGTTTATGCCTTACATTTCGTGGTATAGTGTTTGGGGTTTAGGGTTTACGGTTTACGGTTTATGGTTTAGGGTTTATGATTTAGGGTTTGGTGTTTAGGGTTTGGGGTTTTGGGTTTTGGGTTTATGGTTTAGGGTTTAGGGTTGAACATTTATGGTTTGTGGTTTAGGGTTCGGCATTTTTGGTTGGTTTATGGTTTAGGAATTAGGGTCCAGAGTTTATGGTTTAGGCTTTAGGCTTTATGGTTTATGGGTTGGGGTTTAGGGTTGGTGTTGTATGGGTTTGGTATTTATGGGTTTGGGGTTTAGGGTTTATGTTGTGTGGTTTAGGGTATAGGTCATACGGATTATGGTGTAGGGTTTGGGTTTAGGGTTTATGGTTTAGGGTTATTGGTTTAAAGTTTAGGGTTTAGTGTTTATGTTTTGGGATTTAGGGTTTATGGTTTGGTGTTTGTGGGTTAGGGTTTAGGGTTTAGGGTTTGGTGTTTGGTGTTTAGGATTTAGGATTTAGGGATTGTGGTTTAGGGTTTGTGGTTTAGGGTTTAGGGTTTTGTGTTTGTGTTTTAGGGTTTAGTGTTTGTGGGGTGGGGTTTAGGCTTTAGGGTTTACGGTTTGGCTTTAGGGTTTAGGGTTTAGGGTTCGTGGTTTAGGGTTTGTGGTTTTATGGTTTAGGGTTTAGAGTTTATGGTTGCTGGTTTAGTGTTTAGTGTTTAGGATTTAGGGTTTAGGCTTTATAGTTTAGGGTTTTCGGTATAGTGTTTAGTGTTTAATGTTTATTGTTTAGGATTTAGGGTTTATGATTTAAAGTTTAGGGTTTAGGATTTGGTGTTTATGGATTAGGGTTTAGGGTTTATGGTTTAGGGTTTAAGGTTTATAGTTTATGATTTCTGGTTTAAGGTTTAGGGTTTAGGGTTTAGGATTTAGGGTTTAGGGTTTAGGGTTTAGGGTTTATGGTTTGGGGTTTAGGGTTTAGGGTTTAGGGTTTAGGGTTTAGGGTTTTAGGGGGTAGGGTTTGAGGTTTAGGGGGTAGGGTTTATGGTTTATGGTTTAGGGTTTAGGGTTTAGGGTTTGGTGTTTACGGGTTAGGGTTTAGGGTTAGGATTTGGGCTTTATGGGATACGATTTAGGTTTATTGCTTAGGATTTAGGGATTGGTGTTTGTGGGTTAGGGTTTAGGGTTTTTGATTTTGGATTTATGGTTTAGAGTTTAGGGTTTAGAGTTTATGGTTTAGGGTTTAGGGTTTGGTACTTATGGGTTAGGATTTAGTGTTTAGGATTTGTGTTTTAGTGTTTGGTGTTTGTGGGCTGGGGTTTAGGCTTAAGGCTTTGTGGTTTAGGGTTTGTGGTTTGTGGTTTAGGGTTTAGGGTTTGGGGTTTATGGTTTGGGGTTTGGGGTTTAGGGTTTAGGTTTTATTATTTAGGTTTTAGGGGTTGTGGTTTAGAGTTTAAGGTTTAGGGTTTGAGGTTTATGGTTTAGGTTTTACTATTTAGGGTTTGGGTTTGTGGTTTAGGGTTTGGGATTAGGGTTTATGGTTTAAGTTTTAGGTTTTAGGGTTGATAGTTTATGGTTTAGGGTTTATAGTTTAGGGTTTAGGATTTAGGGTTTAGGGTTTAGGGTTTATGGTTTAAGGTTTAGCGTTTATAGTTTAGGGTTTATGGTTTATAGTTTAGGTTTCACGGTTTAGGGTTTGGTGTTTGTGGTTTATTGTTTAGGGTTTAGGGTTTATGGTTTATGGTTTAGGGTTTAGGGTTTTGGGTTTATGGTTTAGGGTTTAGGGTTTTGGGTTTAGGGTTTGGGTTTAGGCTTTATGGTTTAGGGTTTAGGTTTTATGGTTTATGGTTTATGGTTTATGGTTTAGGGTTTAGGGTTTAGGTTTTACGGTATAGGATTTAGGGTTTATGGTTTATAATTTAGGGTTTGGGGCTTATGGTCTATGGTTTATGGATTTGTGTTTATGGTTTATGGTTTAGGGTTTAGGATATTGGGTTTAGGGTTTATGGTTTATGCTTTAGGTTTTATGGTTTAGTGTTTAGGGTTTAGGGTTTAGGGGGTTGGGTTTAGGGTTTAGGGTTTAGGGTTTAAGATTTAGGGTTTAGGGTTTAGGGTTTGGTGTTTAGGGGTTACAATTTAGGGTTTAGGATTTGGGGTTTATAGGTAGGGTTTAGGGTTTATGGTTTAGGGTTTAGGGTTTAGGGTTTAGGGTTTGGAGTTTGTAGGTTAGGGTTTATGGTTTTTGGTTTTGGGTTTATGGTTTAGGGTTTAGGGTTTATGGTTTAGGATTTGGGGTTTATGGAATAGGATTTGGGGTTTATGGTTTAGAGTTTAGGGTTTTTGGTTTTGGGTTTATGGTTTAGGGTTTAGGGTTTAAGGTTTGTTATTTATGGGTTGTGATTTAGTGTTTAGGATTTTTTTAGGGTTTGGTGTTTGCTAGCTTGGGTTTAGGGTTAAGGGTTTATGATTTAATGTTTGTGGTTTGTGGTTTGTGGTTTAGGGTTTGGGATTTGGGGTTTGTGGTGTAGGGGTTAGGTTTTATTGTTTAGGTTTTAGGGTTTGGGGGTTAGGGTTTAGGGTTTAGGGTTTATGGTTTAGGATTTGGGGTTTATGATTTATGGTTTAGGGTTTATGGTTTAGGGTTTAGGGTTTGGTGTTTGCGGGTTAGGGTTTAGGGTTTTTCATTTTGGATTTATGGTTTAGAGTTTAGGGTTTAGAGTTTAGGGCTTAGGGTTTAGGGTTTGGTGCTTATGGGTTAGGATTTAGTGTCTAGGATTTGTGTTTTAGTGTTTGGTGTTTGTGGGCTAGGGTTAGGCTTAAGGGTTTCTGGTTTAGGATTTGTGGTTTGTGGTTTAGGATTTTGGGTTTGGGGTTTGGGGTTTGGGGTTTAGGGTTTAGGGTTTGGGGTTTAGGGTTTAGGGTTTAGGGTTTATGGTTTAAGGTTTATAGTTTAGGTTATACTGTTTAGGGTTTGGGTTTGTGGTTTAGGGTTTGGGTTTAGGGTTTATGTTTTAAGGTTTAGGTTTTATGGTTTATGGTTTAGGATTTAAGGTTCATGGTTTAGGGGTTATAATTTAGAGTTTAGGGTTTACGGTTTAGGGTTTAGGGTTTACGATTTAAGGTTTAGGGTTTATGGTTAAGGGTTTATGGTTTATGGATTAGGGTTTAGGGTTTAGGGTTTGGTGTTTGTGGTTCAGTGTTTAGGGTTTAGGGTTTATGGTTTAGGGTTTAGGGTTTAGGGTCTTGGGTTTATGGTTTAGGATTTTTGGTTTACGGTTTAGGGGTTTGGTTTTAGGGTTTATGGTTTAGCGTTTAGGTTTTACGGTTTTTGGTTTATGGTTTATGGTTTATGGTTTAGGGGTTATGGTTTAGGGTTTAGGGTTTGGTGTTTGCGGGTTAGGGTTTAGGGTTTTTCATTTTGGATTTATGGTTTAGAGTTTAGGGTTTAGAGTTTAGGGCTTAGGGTTTAGGGTTTGGTGCTTATGGGTTAGGATTTAGTGTCTAGGATTTGTGTTTTAGTGTTTGGTGTTTGTGGGCTAGGGTTAGGCTTAAGGGTTTCTGGTTTAGGATTTGTGGTTTGTGGTTTAGGATTTTGGGTTTAGGGTTTAGGGTTTGGGGTTTAGGGTTTAGGGTTTAGGGTTTAGGGTTTATGGTTTAAGGTTTATAGTTTAGGTTTTACTGTTTAGGGTTTGGGTTTGTGGTTTAGGGTTTGGGTTTAGGGTTTATGTTTTAAGGTTTAGGTTTTATGGTTTATGGTTTAGGATTTAAGGTTCATGGTTTAGGGGTTATAATTTAGAGTTTAGGGTTTACGGTTTAGGGTTTAGGGTTTACGATTTAAGGTTTAGGGTTTATGGTTAAAGGTTTATGGTTTATGGATTAGGGTTTAGGGTTTAGGGTTTGGTGTTTGTGGTTCAGTGTTTAGGGTTTAGGGTTTATGGTTTAGGGTTTAGGGTCTTGGGTTTATGGTTTAGGATTTTCGGTTTACGGTTTAGGGGTTTGGTTTTAGGGTTTATGGTTTAGCGTTTAGGTTTTACGGTTTTTGGTTTATGGTTTATGGTTTATGGTTTAGGGGCTATGGTTTAGGGTTTGGGGTTTAGGGTATAGGGTTTAAGGTTTAGGGTTTAGGATTTAGGATTGAAGGTTTATGGTTTATGGTTTAGGGTTTAGGGTTTAGGGTTCGGTGTTTGGGGTTTAGTATTTAGGGTTTAGGGTTTGGGGTTTAGGGTTTAGGATTTAGGGTTTATGATTTTGGATTTAGGGTTTATGGCTTAGGGTTTAGGGTTTAGGTTTTATGGTGTAGGATTTAGGGTTTATGGTTTATGTTTTAGGGTTTGGGGTTTAAGGTCTATGGTTTATGGTTTTGGGTTTATGGTTTTGGATTTAGGGATTAGGGTCTTAAGTTTAAGGTTTATGGTTTGTGGTTTAGGTTTTAGGGTTTATGCTTTAGGGTTTATAGTGTAGGGTTTAGGGTTTAGGGTTTAGGGTTTATGGTTTAGGGTTTAGTGTGATGTTTTTGTGGGTTGGGATTTAGGGTTTAGGCCTTAGGATTTATGGTTTAGGGTTTATGGTTTATGTTTTAGGGTTTTGTGATTGTGGGGTAGTGTTTAGGGTTTTGTGTTTTGGGTTTTGGGTTTAGGGTTTTGGGTTTGGTGTTTGTGGTTTTGGGTTTAGGCTTTTGGGTTTGGTGTTTGTTGTTTAGTGTTTAGGGTTTAGGGTTTATGGTTTAAGGTTTAAGGTTTAGGATTTTGGGTTTAGGATTTAGGGTGTATGGTTTAGGGTTTAGGGTTTGGCTTTAGGGTTTATGGTCTAGGATTTAGGTTTTATGGTTTATGATTTATGGTTTAGGGTTTATGGTTTAGGGTTTAGGGTTTAGGGTTTATGGTTTATGGTTTATGGTTTAGGATTTATGGTTTAGTGTTTAGGGTTAGGGTTTAGGGTTTGGGGTTTATGGTTTAGTGTTCATGGTTTAGGATTTAACGTTTATGCTTTAGTGTTTAGGGTTTAGGGTTTATGATTTAGGTTTTATGGATTATGGTTTTGGGTTTATGGTTTAGGGTCTTGGGTTTAGGGTTTATGGTTTATGGCTTAGCTTTTATGGTTTAAGATTTAGGGTTTATGGTTTAGAGTTTAGTGTTTAGGGTTTATGGGTTGCGGTTTAGGGTTTAGGCCTTAGGGATTATAGTTTAGGGTTTGTGGTTTAGGGTTTATGGTTTAGGGTTTAGGGTTTGGTGTTTGTGGGTTAGGGTTTAGGATTTAGGGTTTGTGGGTTTGGTGTTTGTGGGTTTAGGGTTTGGGTTTGTGGTTTAGGGTTTGTATTTTATGGTTTTGTGTTTGTGGAGTGGTGTTTAGGGTTTAGGGTATTTGGGTTTGTGGTTTAGGGCTTGTGATTTATGGTTTAGGGTTTGTGGTTTATGGTTTAGGTTTTATGGCTTAGGGTTTAGGGTTTAGGGTTTATAGTTTAGAGTTTTAGGTTTTGGGTTTAGAGTTTAGGGTTTAGGGTTTAGATATGGTTTATGGTTTAGGGTGTATGTTTTATTGTTTAGGGTTTAGGGTTTATGGTTTATGGTTTTGGGTTTTGTGTTTAGGGTTTTGGGTTTTGGGTTTAGGGGTTGGGTTTGGTGTTTAGGGGGTTGGGTTTAGGGTTTAAGGTTTAGGGTTTAGGGTTTAGGGTTTGGTGTTTAGGGGTTACAGTTTAGGCTTTAGGATTTGGGGTTTATAGGTAGGGTTTAGGGTTTAGGGTTTAGGGTTTAGGGTTTGGAGTTTGCGGGTTAGGGTTTATGGTTTTTGGTTTTGGGTTTTATGGTTTAGAGTTTATGGTTTTTGGTTTTGGGTTTATGGTTTAGGGTTTAGGGTTTAAGGTTGTTATTTATGGGTTATGATTTAGTGTTTAGGATTTTTGTTTTAGGGTTTGGTGTTTGCTAGCTTGGGTTTAGGGTTAAGGGTTTATGGTTTAATGTTTGTGGTTTGTGGTTTAAGGTTTGGGATTTGGGGTTTGTAGTTTAGGGGTTAGGTTTTATTGTTTAGGTTTTAGTGTTTGGGGGTTAGGATTTAGGGTTTAGGGTTTATGGTTTAGGATTTGGGGTTTAGGGTTTATGGTTTAGGGTTTAGTGTTTGGTGTTTGCGGGTTAGGGTTTAGGGTTTTTGATTTTGGATTTATGGTTTAGAGTTTAGGGTTTAGAGTTTATGGTTTAGGGTTTAGGGTTTGGTATTTATGGGTTAGGATTTAGTGTCTAGGATTTGTGTTTTAGTGTTTGGTGTTTGTGGGCTAGGGTTAGGGTTAAGGGTTTTTGGTTTAGGGTTTGTGGTTTGTGGTTTAGGATTTAGGGTTTAGGGTTTGGGGTTTGGGGTTTAGGGTTTAGGTTTTATTGTTTAATATTTAGGGTTTAGGGTTTAGGGTTTAGGGTTTA
>NC_029772.3:84947121-84979185 GCF_000817695.3 Arachis duranensis
GGTTTAGGGTTTAGGGTTTACCATTTACGGTTTGGTGTTTGCCGGTTTGGGTTTAGGGTTTCTGGTTTTGGGTTTATGGTTTAGAGTTTATGGTTCAGAGTTTTTGGTTTAGGGTTTAGGGTTTAGTGTTTGGTATTTGTGGGTTAGGATTTAGTGTTTAGGATTTGTGTTTTAGTGTTTGGTGTTTGTGGGCTAGGGTTTATGGTTAAGGGTTTCGGGGTTAAGGTCTATGGTTTATGGTTTTGGGTTTATGGTTTAGTGTTTAGGATTTAGGGTCTTAGGTTTAGGGTTTATGGTTAATGGTTTAGGTTTTACGGTTTATGGTTTACGGTTTATGCTTTAGGGTTTAGGGTTTAGGGTTTATGGTTTGGTGTTTAGGGTTTAGGGTGTTATTTTTGTGGGTTTTGGTTTAGGGTTTAGGCCTTAGGTTTTATGGTTTAGGGTTTGTGGTTTAGGGTTTAGGGTTTATGTTTTAGGGTTTTGTGTTTAGGGTTGGTATTTAGGGTTTAGTGTTTAGGGTTTAGGGTTTAGGGTTTATGTTTTACTGTTTAGGGTTTGGGTTTATGGTTTAGGGTTTGTGTTTAAGGTTTATGGTTTACGGTTTAGGTTGTATGGTTTATGGTTTAAGTTTTATGGTTTATTGGTTAATGTTTATGGTTTAGGGTTGGGGTTTATGGTTTAGGGTTTAAGGTTTAAGGTTTACGGATTAAGATTTATGGTTTATGGTTTAGGGTTTATAGTTATGGTTTAGGGTTGAGGATTTAGGGTTTAGTGTTTAGGGTTTAGGGGTTGGTGTTTATGGTTTAGTGTTTAAGGTTTAGGGTTTATGGTTTAAGGGTTATGGTTTATGGTTTTGGATTTAGGGTTTAGTGTTTATGGTTTAGGGTTTATGGTTTATGGTTTAGGGTTTAGGTTTTATGGTTTATGGTTTATGGTTTATGGTTTATGGTTTAGGGTTTATGGTTTAGGGTTTATAGTTTAGGGTTTAGGGTTTAAGGATTATGGTTTATGGTTTAAGGTTTATGATTTATGGTTTATGGCTTAGGGTTTAGGGTTTATGGTTTAGTGTTTATGGTTTATTGTTTAGGATTTAGGGTTTAGGGTTTGGGGTTTAGGGTTTAGGGTTTATGGTTTCGGGTTTAGGGTTTAGGTTTATGGTGTAGGATTTAGGTTTTATGGTTTATGGTATAGGATTTGGGGTTTAAGGTCTATGGTTTATGGTTTTGGGTTTATGGTTTAGCGTTTAGCGTTTAGAGTCTTAGGTTTAGGGCTTATGGTTTAGGATTTAGTGTTTATGGCTTGGGTTTAGGGTTTAAGGTTTATGGTTAGGGTTTAGGGTTTATGGTTTGGGATTTAGTGTTTAGGGTTTAGTGTTTAGGTTTATGGTGTAGGATTTAGGGTTTATGGTTTATGGTTTAGGGTTTGGGGTTTAAGGTCTATGGTTTATGGTTTTGGGTTTATGGTTTAGTGTTTAGGGTTCAGAGTCTTGGGTTTAGGATTTATGGTTTAGGTTTTACTGTTTACGATTTGGGTTTTAGTTTAGGGTTTGGGTTTAGGGTTTATGGTTTAGGGTTTAGGTTTTATGGTTTAGGGTTTACGGTTTATGGTTTAGTGTTTAAGGTTTAAGGTTTAAGGTTTAGAGTTTGTGGTTTAGGGTTTATAGTTTATGCTTTAGGGTTTAGGGTTTGGTGTTTGTAGTTTAGTGTTTAGGGTTTAAGGTTTATGTTTTAAGGCTTAGGGTATAGGGTTTTGTGTTTAGGGTTTATGCTATATGGTTTAGGGTTTAGGGTTTATGGTTTAGGGTTTAGGTTTTATGGTTTATGGTTTATGGTTTATGGTTTATGGTTTAGCATTAAGGGTTTAGGGTTTAAGGTTTAAGAATTATGGTTTATAGTTTAGGGTTTATGGTTTAAGGTTTATGGTTTAGGGTTTAGGGTTTGGTGTTTATGGTTTATTCTTCAAGATTAAGGGTTTAGGGTTTGGGGTTTATGGGTTAGGGTTTAGGGTTTATGGTTTAGGATTAGGTGTTTATGGCTTAGGGTTTAGGGTTTGGGGTTTAGGGGTTGGGTTTGGGGTTTAGGGGGTTGGGTTTGGGGTTTAGGGGGTTGGGTTTGGGGTTTAAGGGGTTGGGTTTAGGGTTTAAGGTTTAGGGTTTAGGGTTTAGGGTTTGGTGTTTAGGGGTTACAGTTTAGGCTTTAGGATTTGGGGTTTATAGGTAGGGTTTAGGGTTTATGGTTTAGGGTTTAGGGTTTGGAGTTTGCGGGTTAGGGTTTATGGTTTTTGGTTTTGGGTTTTATGGTTTATAGTTTATGGTTTTTGGTTTTGGGTTTATGGTTTAGGGTTTAGGGTTTAAGGTTGTTATTTATGGGTTATGATTTAGTGTTTAGGATTTTTGTTTTAGGGTTTGGTGTTTGCTAGCTTGGGTTTAGGGTTAAGGGTTTATGGTTTAATGTTTGTGGTTTGTGGTTTAAGGTTTGGGATTTGGGGTTTGTAGTTTAGGGGTTAGGTTTTATTGTTTAGGTTTTAGTGTTTGGGGGTTAGGATTTAGGGTTTAGGGTTTATGGTTTAGGATTTGGGGTTTAGGGTTTATGGTTTAGGGTTTAGTGTTTGGTGTTTGCGGGTTAGGGTTTAGGGTTTTTGATTTTGGATTTATGGTTTAGAGTTTAGGGTTTAGAGTTTATGGTTTAGGGTTTAGGGTTTGGTATTTATGGGTTAGGATTTAGTGTCTAGGATTTGTGTTTTAGTGTTTGGTGTTTGTGGGCTAGGGTTAGGGTTAAGGGTTTTTGGTTTAGGGTTTGTGGTTTGTGGTTTAGGATTTAGGGTTTAGGGTTTGGGGTTTGGGGTTTAGGGTTTAGGTTTTATTGTTTAATATTTAGGGTTTAGGGTTTAGGGTTTAGGGTTTAGGGTTTAAGGTTTATGGTTTAGGTTTTACTGTTTAGGGTTTGGGTTTGTGGTTTAGGGTTTGGGTTTAGGGTTTATGTTTTAAGGTTTAGGTTTTATGGTTTAGGATTTAGGATTTAAGGTTCATGGTTTTGGGGTTATAATTTAGGGTTTAGGGTTTACGGCTTAGGATTTAAGGTTTAGGGTTTATGGTTAAGGGTTTATGGTTTATGGATTAGGGTTTAGGGTTTAGGGTTTGGTGTTTGTGGTTCAGTGTTTAGGGTTTAGGGTTTATGGTTTAAGGTTTACGGTTTAGGGTCTTGGGTTTATGGTTTAGGATTTTTGGTTTAGGGTTTAGGGGTTTGGTTTTATGGTTTATGTTTAGCGTTTAGGTTTTATGGTTTTTGGTTTATGGTTTATGGTTTATGGTTTAGGGTCTATGGTTTAGGGTTTGGGATTTAGGGTATAGGGTTTAAGGTTTAGGGTTTAGGTTATGGTTTAGGGTTTATAGTTTAGGGTTTAGGGTTTAAGGATTATGGTTTATGGTTTAAGGTTTATGATTTATGGTTTATGGCTTAGGGTTTAGGGTTTATGGTTTAGTGTTTATGGTTTATTGTTTAGGATTTAGGGTTTAGGGTTTGGGGTTTAGGGTTTAGGGTTTATGGTTTAGGATTTAGTGTTTATGGCTTGGGTTTAGGGTTTAGGGTTTATGGTTTGGTGTTTAGGGTTTAGGGTGTTATTTTTGTGGGTTTTGGTTTAGGGTTTAGGCCTTAGGTTTTATGGTTTAGGGTTTGTGGTTTAGGGTTTAGGGTTTATGTTTTAGGGTTTTGTGTTTAGGGTTGGTATTTAGGGTTTAGTGTTTAGGGTTTAGGGTTTAGGGTTTATGTTTTACTGTTTAGGGTTTGGGTTTATGGTTTAGGGTTTGTGTTTAAGGTTTATGGTTTACGGTTTAGGTTGTATGGTTTATGGTTTAAGTTTTATGGTTTATTGGTTAGGGTTTATGGTTTAGGGTTGGGGTTTATGGTTTAGGGTTTAAGGTTTAAGGTTTACGGATTAAGATTTATGGTTTATGGTTTAGGGTTTATAGTTATGGTTTAGGGTTGAGGATTTAGGGTTTAGTGTTTAGGGTTTAGGGGTTGGTGTTTATGGTTTAGTGTTTAAGGTTTAGGGTTTATGGTTTAAGGGTTATGGTTTATGGTTTTGGATTTAGGGTTTAGTGTTTATGGTTTAGGGTTTATGGTTTATGGTTTAGGGTTTAGGTTTTATGGTTTATGCTTTATGGTTTATGGTTTATGGTTTAGGGTTTATGGTTTAGGGTTTATAGTTTAGGGTTTAGGGTTTAAGGATTATGGTTTATGGTTTAAGGTTTATGATTTATGGTTTATGGCTTAGGGTTTAGGGTTTATGGTTTAGTGTTTATGGTTTATTGTTTAGGATTTAGGGTTTAGGGTTTGGGGTTTAGGGTTTAGGGTTTATGGTTTAGGATTTAGTGTTTATGGCTTGGGTTTAGGGTTTAGGGTTTATGGTTTAGGATTTAGTGTTTATGGCTTGGGTTTAGGGTTTAGGGTTTATGGTTTGGTGTTTAGGGTTTAGGGTGTTATTTTTGTGGGTTTTGGTTTAGGGTTTAGGCCTTAGGTTTTATGGTTTAGGGTTTGTGGTTTAGGGTTTAGGGTTTATGTTTTACTGTTTAGGGTTTGGGTTTATGGTTTAGGGTTTGTGTTTAAGGTTTATGGTTTACGGTTTAGGTTGTATGGTTTATGGTTTAAGTTTTATGGTTTATTGGTTAGGGTTTATGGTTTAGGGTTGGGGTTTATGGTTTAGGGTTTAAGGTTTAAGGTTTACGGATTAAGATTTATGGTTTATGGTTTAGGGTTTATAGTTATGGTTTAGGGTTGAGGATTTAGGGTTTAGTGTTTAGGGTTTAGGGGTTGGTGTTTATGGTTTAGTGTTTAAGGTTTAGGGTTTATGGTTTAAGGGTTATGGTTTATGGTTTTGGATTTAGGGTTTAGTGTTTATGGTTTAGGGTTTATGGTTTATGGTTTAGGGTTTAGGTTTTATGGTTTATGCTTTATGGTTTATGGTTTATGGTTTAGGGTTTATGGTTTAGGGTTTATAGTTTAGGGTTTAGGGTTTAAGGATTATGGTTTATGGTTTAAGGTTTATGATTTATGGTTTATGGCTTAGGGTTTAGGGTTTATGGTTTAGTGTTTATGGTTTATTGTTTAGGATTTAGGGTTTAGGGTTTGGGGTTTAGGGTTTAGGGTTTATGGTTTAGGATTTAGTGTTTATGGCTTGGGTTTAGGGTTTAGGGTTTATGGTTTCGGGTTTAGGGTTTAGGTTTATGGTGTAGGATTTAGGTTTTATGGTTTATGGTATAGGATTTGGGGTTTAAGGTCTATGGTTTATGGTTTTGGGTTTATGGTTTAGCGTTTAGCGTTTAGAGTCTTAGGTTTAGGGCTTATGGTTTAGGATTTAGTGTTTATGGCTTGGGTTTAGGGTTTAAGGTTTATGGTTAGGGTTTAGGGTTTATGGTTTGGGATTTAGTGTTTAGGGTTTAGTGTTTAGGTTTATGGTGTAGGATTTAGGGTTTATGGTTTATGGTTTAGGGTTTGGGGTTTAAGGTCTATGGTTTATGGTTTTGGGTTTATGGTTTAGTGTTTAGGGTTCAGAGTCTTGGGTTTAGGATTTATGGTTTAGGTTTTACTGTTTACGATTTGGGTTTTAGTTTAGGGTTTGGGTTTAGGGTTTATGGTTTAGGGTTTAGGTTTTATGGTTTAGGGTTTACGGTTTATGGTTTAGGGTTTAAGGTTTAAGGTTTAAGGTTTAGAGTTTGTGGTTTAGGGTTTATAGTTTATGCTTTAGGTTTTAGGGTTTGGTGTTTGTAGTTTAGTGTTTAGGGTTTAAGGTTTATGTTTTAAGGCTTAGGGTATAGGGTTTTGTGTTTAGGGTTTATGCTATATGGTTTAGGGTTTAGGGTTTATGGTTTAGGGTTTAGGGTTTATGGTTTATGGTTTATGGTTTATGGTTTATGGTTTATGGTTTATGGTTTATGGTTTATGGTTTATGGTTTATGGTTTATGGTTTATGGTTTATGGTTTATGGTTTATGGTTTATGGTTTAGCGTTTAGGGTTTAGGGTTTAAGGTTTAAGAATTATGGTTTATAGTTTAGGGTTTATGGTTTAAGGTTTATGGTTTAGGGTTTAGGGTTTGGTGTTTATGGTTTATTCTTCAAGATTAAGGGTTTAGGGTTTGGGGTTTATGGGTTAGGGTTTAGGGTTTATGGTTTAGGATTAGGTGTTTATGGCTTAGGGTTTAGGGTTTGGGGTTTAGGGTTTTGAGTTTTGGGTTTATATTGATGGTGTAGGATTTAGGGTTTATAGTTTATGGTTTGGGTTTGGGGTTTAAGGTCTATGGTTTATGGTTTTTGGTTTATGATTAATTGTTTAGGGTTTAGGATTTATGGTTTATGGTTTAGGTTTCATGGTTTAGGGTTTAGGGTTTATGGTACAGGATTTAGGGTTTATCCTTTATGGTTTGGTGTTTAGGGTTTAGTGTTTTGTGTATGTGGGTTGGGATTTAGTGTTTTGGCCTAAGGGTTTATGGTTTAGGGTTTGTGGTTTAGGATTCAGGGGTTAGGGTTTAGGGTTTATGGTTTAGGGTTTAGGTTTTATAGTTTATGGTTTAGGGTTTATGGTTTAGGGTTTATGGTTTAGCGATTAGGGTTTAGGGTTTAGGGTTTAAGGTTTAAGAATTATGGTTTATAGTTTAGGGTTTATGGTTTAAGGTTTATGGTTTAGGGTTTAATGTTTAGGGTTTATAGTTTAGGGATTAGGGTTTAGTGTTTATGATTTATGGATTAGGGTTTAGGGTTTATGGTTTAGGGATTAGGGTTTAGGGTTTAGGTTTTAGGGTTTAGGTTTTGGGGTTTGTGGTTTAGTGTTTAGGGTTTAGGGTTTATGGTTTAAGGTTAATGGTTAGGGTTTTAGGTTTAGGGTTTAGGTTTTACGGTTAAGGGTTTAGGGTTTGGGTTTAGTGTTTATGGTTTAGGTAGGGTTTAGGTATTATGGTTTATGGTTTATGGTTTAGGGTTTATGGTTTATGGTTTATGGTTTATGGTCTAGGATTTAGGGTTTAAGGTTGATGGTTTATGGTTTAGGGTTTATGGTTGATGGTTTATGGTTTAAGGTTTTGGGTTTAGGGTTTGGTGTTTTTGGTTTAGTGTTTAGGGTTAATGGTTTAGGTTTTTGGGTTTAGAGTTTAGGGTTTAGGGTTTATGCTTTAGGATTTAGGGTTTATGGCTTAGCGTTTAGCGTTTAGGGTTTTTGGTTTAGGTTTTATGGTGTAGGATTTAAGGTTTATGGTTTAGGGTTTTTGGTTTAAGGTCTATGGTTTATGGTTTTGTGTTTATGGTTTAGGGTTTAAGGTTTAGGGTCTTGAGTTTAGGGTATATGTTTTGGGGTTTATGGTTTTGGGTTTTGTGTTTGTGGGTTGGGGTTTATGATTTAGGCCTTAGGGTTTATTATTTACGGTTTGCGGTTTAGGGTTTAGGGTTTGTGTTTTAGGGTTTTTTGTTTGTGGGGTGGTGTTTAGGGTTTTGGGTTTTGGGTTTCGGGTTTAGGGTTTAATGTTATGGTTTAGGGTTTATGGTTTAGGATTTAGGTTTGTGGTTTAGGGTTTAGGTTTTATGGTTTAGGGTTTAGGTTTAAGGTTTATGGTTTATGGTTTTTGGTTTTGGGTTTAGGGTTTAGAGATTTGGGTTTCGGATTTAGGGTTTATAGTTTAGGGTTATGTTTTGATGGTTTAGGGTTTAGGGTTTAGGGTTTATGACTTAGGGTTTAGAGTTTTAGGTTTTGGGTTTAGGGTTTAGGGTTTATTGTTTAGAGGGTAGGGTTTGGGCTTTATGAGGTAGGGTTTACAGATTAGGGTTTAGGGTTTAGGGTTTAGTGTTTGCGGGTTAGGGTTTAGGGTTTAGGATTTGGGGTTTAGTTGGTAAGGTTTATGGTTTATGGTTTAGGGTTTAAGGTTTAGGGTTTGGTGTTTGCGGGTTAGGGTTTAGGGTTTTTGGTTTTGGGTTTATCGTTTAGAGTTTAGGGTTTAGAGTTTATTGTTTAGGGTTTAAGGTTTAGGGTTTGGTATTTATGGGTTAGGATTTAGTATTTAGGATTTGTGTTTTTTGGTTTGGTGTTTGTGGGCTGGGTTTTAGGGTTAAGGGTTTGTGGTTTGTGGCTTAGGGTTTAGGGTTTGGGGTTTGAGGTTTCTGGGTTTAGGGTTTAGGATTTAGGTTTTATTGTTTAGGTTATAGGGTTTATGGTTTATGGTTTAGGGTTTAAGGTTTATGGTTTATTGTTTAATTTTTATTGTTTAGGTTTTGGGTTTGTGGTTTAGGTTTTGGGTTTAGGGTTTATGGTTTACGGTTTATGTTTTATGGTTTTTGGTTTAGGGTATATGGTTTATGGTTTAGGGTTTAGGGTTTAGGGTTTAGGGTTTCTGGTTTATGGTTTAGGGTTTGGGGGTTAAGGTCTATGGTTTATGGTTTTGGGTTTATGGTTTAGTGTTTAGGGTTTAGAGTCTTGGGTTTAGTGTTTATGGTTTATTTTTTAGGTATCACGGTTTAGGGTTTTTGGTTTACTGTATTGGCTTTAGGGTTTATCGTTTATGGTTTGGGGTTAGGGTTTAGGGTTTAGGCATTAGGGTTTATGGTTTATGGTTTATGGTATATGGTTTAGGGTTTATATTTTAGGATTTTGTTTTTGTGGGGTGGTGTTTAGGGTTTTGGGTTTTGGGTTTTGGGTTTAGGGTTTAGGGTTATAGTTTACGGTTTATGGTTTATTATTTAGGTGTTTAGTATATATGGGTTAGTATTTAGGGTTTAGGATTTATGTTTTAGGGTTTGGTGTTTGTGGGCTGGGGTTTAGGGTTAAGGGTTTGTGGTTTAGGGTTTGTGGTTTGTGGTTTAGGGTTTAGGATTTGGGGTTTGGGGTTTAGTGTTTAGTGTTTAGGGTTTAGGGTTAGGGTTTATGGTTTGGGGTTTAGGGTTTAACATGTTGTTTTTGTGGGTTGGGGTTTAAGGTTTAGGCCTTAGGGTTTATGGTTTAAGGTTTGTGGTTTAGGTTTTAGGGTTTGTGTTTTAGGGTTTTGTGATTGTGGGGTGGTGTTTAGGGTTTAGTGTTTTGGGTTTTGGATTTAGGGTTTTGGGTTTGGTGTTTGTGGGCTAGGTTTTAGGGTTAAGGGTTTGTGTTTTGTGGTATAGGGTTTAAGGTTTATGATTTAATGTTTAGGATTTAGGGTTTATGGTTTAGGGTTTATAGTTTAGGGTTTACGGTTTAAGGTTTAGGGTTTAGGGTTTAGTGTTTAGGGTTTATAATTTATGGTTTTGTGTTTGTGGTTTAGTGTTTAGGGTTTAGGGTTTACGATTTAAGGTTTAGGGTTAGGGTTTAGGGTTTAGGGTTTATGGTTTATGGTTTAGGCTTTATGGTGTGGGTTTGGTGTTTATGGTTTAGGGTTTAGGTATTATGGTTTATGGTTTGTTGCTTATGGTTTATGGTTTATAGTTTAGGGTTTATGGTTTAGGGTTTAAGGTTTAGGGTCTAGGGTTTAGGGTTTAAAGGTTATTGTTTATGGGTTAGGGTTTATGGTTTAGGGTTTGGGGTTTAGGGTTTATGGTTTATAATTTGGGGATTATGATTTAGGGTTTTTTGTGTGTGGGTTGGGGTTTAGGGTTTAGGCCTTAGGGTTTATAATTTAGGGTTGTTAGTATATGGTTTAGGGTTTGTGTTTTAGGGTTTTGTGTTTATGGGGTGGTGTTTAGGATTTTTTTTTGGGTTTTGGGTTTAGTGTTTAGGGTTATAGTTTAGTGTTAATTGTTTAGGATTTAGGTGTTTGGTATTTATGGGTTAGGATTTACGATTTAGGATTTATGTCTTAGGGTTTGGTGTTTGTAGGTTGGGGTTTAGGGTTAAGGGTTTGTGGTTTAGGGTTTGTGGCTTATGGTTTAGGGTTTAGTGTTTGGGTTTTCGAGTTTAGGGTTTAGCGTTTAGGTTTTAGGTTTTAATGTTTAGTTTTAGGGTTTGGGGTTTATGGTTTCGAGTTTAGGGTTTATGGTTTATGGTCTAGGTTTTACTGTTTAGCATTTGGGTTTGTGGTTTAGTGTTTGGGTTTAGGGTTTATGGTTTAGGGTTATGGTTTAGGGTTTTGGGTTTAGGGTTTAGGGTTTAGGGTTTATGGTTTAAGGTTTACGGTTTCGGATTTTGGGTTTAGAGTTTGGTGTTTGCGGGTTAGGGTTTAGGGTTTTCGGTATTGGGTTTATGGTTTAGAGTTTAGGGTTTAGGGTTTGTATTTACGGGTTAGGATTTAGTATTTAGGATTTGTGTTTTAGGGTTTGGTGTTTGTGGGCTGGGTTTTAGGGTTAAGGGTTTGTGTTTTGTGGTTTAGGGTTTAGGGTTTATGGTTTAATGTTTAGGGTTTAGGGTTTATGGTTTAGGGTTTAATGTTTAGGGTTTATGGTTTGGTGTTTGTGGTTTAGTGTTTAGGGTTTAGGGTTTATGGTTTATGGTTTAGGGTTTATGGTTTATGGTTTAGGGTTTATGGTGTGGGTTTAGTATTTATCGTTTAGGGTTTAGGCATTATGGTTTATGGTTTATTGCTTATGGTTTATGGTTTACGGGTTAGGGTTTATGGTTTAAGGTTTAAGGTTTAGGGTCTAGGGTTTAGGGTTTAAAGTTTATTATTTATGGTTTAGGGTTTATGGTTTAGGGTTTATGGTTTAGGATTTAGGGTTTTGTGTTTGTGGGTTGGGGTTTAGGGTTTAGGCCTTAGGATTTATGGTTTAGGGTTGTTGGTTTATGGTTTAGGGTTTATAATTTAGGGTTTAGGGTTTAAGGATTATGGTTTTTGGTTTAGGGTTTATGGTTTATGGTTTAGGGTTTAGGGTTTATGGTTTGGTGTTTATGGTTTATTGTTTAGGATTTAGGGTTTAGGGTTTGGGGTTTAGGGGTTAGGGTTTAGGGTTTATGGTTTAGGATTTAGTTTTTATGGCTTGGGTTTAGGGTTTAGGGTTTATGGTTAGGATTTAGGGTTTATGGTTTCAGGTTTAGGGTTTTGGTTTATGGTGTAGGATTTAGGGTTTATGGTTTATGGTTTAGGATTTGGGGTTTAAGGTCTATGGTTTATGGTTTTGGGTTTATGGTTTAGTGTTTAGCATTTAGAGTCTTGGATTTAGGGTTTATGGTTTAGGATTTAGTGTTTATGGCTTGGGTTTAGGGTTTAAGGTTTATGGTTAGGGTTTAGGGTTTATGGTTTGGGATTTAGGGTTTAGGGTTTAGGGTTTAGGTTTATGGTGTAGGATTTAGGGTTTATGGTTTATGGTTTAGGGTTTGGGGTTTAAGGTCTATGGTTGATGGTTTTGGGTTTATGGTTTAGTGTTTAGGGTTTAGAGTCTTGGGTTTAGGGTTTATGGTTTAGTTTTTACTGTTTACGGTTTGGGTTTGTAGTTTAGTGTTTGGGTTTAGGGTTTATGGTTTAGGGTTTAGGTTTTATGGTTTAGGGTTTACGGTTTAGGGTTTGTGGTTTATGGTTTATAGTTTATGCTTTAGGGTTTAGGGTTTGGTGTTTGTGGTTAAGTGTTTAGGGTTTAAGGTTTATAGTTTAAGGTTTAGGGTATTGGGTTTAGTGTTTAGGGTTTAGGGTTTATGGTTTAGGTAGGGTTTAGGTATTATGGTTTATGGTTTATGGTTTAGGGTTTATGGTTTATGGTTTATGGTTTATGGTCTAGGGTTTAGGGTTTAAGGTTGATGGTTTATGGTTTAGGGTTTATGGGTTTAGGGTTTTGGGGTTAGGGTTTGGTGTTTTTGGTTTAGTGTTTAGTGTTAATGGTTTAGGTTTTTGGGTTTAGAGTTTAAGGTTTAGGGTTTATGCTTTAGGATTTAGGGTTTATGGCTTAGCATTTAGCGTTTAGGGTTTAGGGTTTAGGTTTTATGGTGTAGGATTTAAGGTTTATGATTTAGGGTTTGTGGTTTAAGGTCTATGGTTTATGGTTTTGTGTTTATGGTTTAGGGTTTAAGGTTTAGGGTCTTGAGTTTAGAGTATATGGTTTGGGGTTTATGGTTTTGGGTTTTGTGTTTGTGGGTTGGGGTTTATGATTTAGGCCTTAGGGTTTATTATTTACGGTTTGCGGTTTAGGGTTTACGGTTTGTGTTTTAGGGTTTTTTGTTTGTGGTGTGGTGTTTAGGGTTTTGGGTTTTGGGTTTCGGGTTTAGGGTTTAAAGTTATGGTTTAGGGTTTATGGTTTAGGATTTAGGGTTTGTGGTTTAGGGTTTAGGTTTTATGGTTTAGGGTTTAGGTTTAAGGTTTATGGTTTATGATTTTTGGTTTCGGGTTTAGGGTTTAGAGATTTGGGTTTAGGATTTAGGGTTTACAGTTTAGGGTTATGTTTTGATGGTTTAGGGTTTAGGGTTTATGGCTTAGGGTTTAGAGTTTTAGGTTTTGGGTTCGGGTTTAGGGTTTATTGTTTAGGGGGTAGGGTTTGGGCTTTATGAGGTAGGGTTTACGGATTAGGGTTTAGGGTTTAGGGTTTAGTGTTTGCGGGTTAGGGTTTAGGGTTTAGGATTTGGGGTTTAGTTGGTAAGGTTTATGGTTTATGGTTTAGGGTTTAAGGTTTAGGGTTTGGTGTTTGCGGGTTAGGGTTTAGGGTTTTTGGTTTTGGGTTTATCGTTTAGAGTTTGCGGTTTAGAGTTTATTGTTTAGGGTTTAAGGATTAGGATTTGGTATTTATGGGTTAGGATTTAGTATTTAGGATTTGTGTTTTTTGGTTTGGTGTTTGTGGGCTGGGTTTTAGGGTTAAGGGTTTGTGGTTTGTGGCATAGGGTTTAGGGTTTGGGGTTTGAGGTTTCTGGGTTTAGGGTTTAGGGTTTAGGATTTATTGTTTAGGTTATAGGGTTTATAGTTTATGGTTTAGGGTTTAAGGTTTATGGTTTATTGTTTAATTTTTATTGTTTAGGTTTTGGGTTTGTGGTTTAGGGTTTGGGTTTAGGGTTTATGGTTTACGGTTTATGTTTTATGGTTTTTGGTTTAGGGTATATGGTTTATGGTTTAGGGTTTAGGGTTTAGGATTTAGGGTTTCTGGTTTATGGTTTAGGGTTTGGCGGTTAAGGTCTATGGTTTATGGTTTTGGGTTTATGGTTTAGTGTTTAGGGTTTAGAATCTTCGGTTTAATGTTTATGATTTATTGTTTAGGTTTCACGGTTTAGGGTTTATGGTTTACTGTATTGGGTTTAGGGTTTACCGTTTATGGTTTGGGGTTAGGGTTTAGGGTTTAGGCATTAAGGTTTATGGTTTAGGGTTTATGGTATATGGTTTAGGGTTTATGTTTTAGGGTTTTGTGTTTCTGGGGTGGTGTTTAGGGTTTAGGGTTTTGGGTTTTGGGTTTTGGGTTTGGGATTTTCTTTATAGTTTATGGTTTATGGTTTATTATTTAGGTGTTTAGTATATATGGGTTAGTATTTAGGGTTTAGGATTTATGTTTTAGGGTTTGGTGTTTGTGGGCTGGGGTTTAGGGTTAAAGGTTTGTGGTTTAGGGTTTGTGGTTTGTGGTTTAGGGTTTAGGGTTTGGGGTTTGAGGTTTAGTGTTTAGGGTTTAGGGTTTAGGGTTTAGGGTTTAACGTGTTATTTTTGTGGGTTGGGGTTTAAGGTTTAGGCCTTATAGTTTATGGTTTAAGGTTTGTGGTTTAGGGTTTAGGGTTTGTGTTTTAGGGTTTTGTGATTGGGGGTGGTGTTTTGGGTTTAGTGTTTTGGGTTTTGGATTTAGGGTTTTGGGTTTGGTGTTTGTGGGCTGGGTTTTAGGGTTAAGGGTTTGTGTTTTGTGGTTTAGTGTATAGGGTTTATGGTTAAATGTTTAGGGTTTAGGGTTTATGGTTTAGGGTTTATAGTTTAGGGTTTATGGTTTAGGGTTTAGGGTTTAGGGTTTAGTGTTTAGGTTTTAGGATTTATGGTTTGGTGTTTGTGGTTTAGTGTTTAAGGTTTAGGGTTTACGGTTTAAGGTTTAGGGTTAGGGTTTAGGGTTTAAGGTTTAGGGTTTAGGGTTTAGGGTTTAGGGTTTATGGTTTATGGTTTAGGCTTTATGGTATGGGTTTAGTGTTTATGGTTTAGGGTTTAGGCATTATGGTTTATGGTTTGTTGCTTATGGTTTATGGTTTATGGTTTAGGGTTTATGGTTTAGTGTTTAAGGTTTAGGGTCTATGGTTTAGGGTTTAAAGTTTATTGTTTATGAGTTAGGGTTTATGGTTTATGGTTTAGGGTTTATGGTTTAGGGTTTGGGGTTTAGGGTTTAGGGTTTAGGGTTTATGGTTTATGCTTTGGGGATTATGATTTAGGGTTTTGTGTGTGTGGGTTGGGGTTTAGGGTTTAGGCCTTAGGGTTTATGGTTTAGGGTTGTTGGTTTATGGTTAAGGGTTTGTGTTTTAGGGTTTTGTGTTTTGGGGTGGTGTTTAGGATTTTGGGTTTTGGGTTTTGGGTTTAGTGTTTAGGGTTATAGTTTAGGGTTAATGGTTTAGGATTTAGGTGTTTGGTATTTATGGGTTAGGATTTACGATTTAGGATTTGTGTGTTAGGGTTTAGTGTTTGTATGCTGGGGTTTAGGGTTAAGGGTTTGTGGTTTAGGGTTTGTGGCTTATGGTTTAGGGTTTAGTGTTTGGGTTTTCGAGTTTAGGGTTTAGGGTTTAGGTTTTAGGTTTTAATGTTTAGTTTTAGGGTTTGGGGTTTATGGTTTCGAGTTTAGGGTTTATGGTTTATGGTCTAGGTTTTACTGTTTAGCATTTGGGTTTGTGGTTTAGTGTTTGGGTTTAGGGTTTATGGTTTAGGGTTTAGGTTTTATGGTTAATGGTTTAGGGTTTATGGTTTAGTGTTTATGGTTTAGGGTTTAATGTTTGGGGTTTCTGGTTTTGTGCTTAGGGTTTAGGGTTTATGGTTTGGGGTTTGGTATTTATGGGTTAGGATTTAGTATTTAGGAATTGTGTTTTAGGGTTTGGTGTTTGTGGGTTGGGTTTTAGGGTTAAGGGTTTGTGTTTTTTGGTTTAGGATTTAGGGTTTATGGTTTAATATTTAGGGTTTAGGGTTTATGGTTTAGGCTTTAATGTTTAGTGTTTATGGTTTATGGTTTAGGGTTTAGGGTTTAGCGTGTTGTTTTTGTGGGTTGGGGTTTAAGGTTTAGTCCTTAGGGTTTATGGTTTAAGGTTTGTGGTTTAGGGTTTAGGGATTGTGTTTTAGGGTTTTGTGATTGTGGGGTGGTGTTTAGGTTTAGTGTTTTGGGTTTTGGATTTAGGGTTTTGGGTTTGGTGTTTGAGGCTTTGGTCTTAGGGTTTTGGGTTTGGTGTTTGTGGTTTAGTGTTTAGGGTTTAGGGTTTATGGTTTAAGGTTTACGGTTTCGGATTTTGGGTTTAGGGTTTGGTGTTTGCGGGTTAGGGTTTAGGGTTTTCGGTATTGGGTTTATGGTTTAGTGTTTAGGGTTTAGGTTTTGTATTTATGGGTTAGGGTTTAGTATTTAGTATTTAGTATTTATGGTTTGGGTTTTGGAGTTTAGGGTTTAGGTTTTAGGTTTTAATGTTTAGGTTTTAGGGTTTGCCGTTTAGGGTTTTAGGTTTAGGGTTTACGGTTTAAGGTCTAGGTTTTACTGTTTAGCATTTGGGTTTGTGGTTTAGTGTTTGGGCTTAGGCTTTACGGTTTAGGGTTTAGGTTTTATGGTTTATGGTTTATGGTTTATGGTTTATGGTTTAGGGTTTATGGTTTAGGGGTTATGGTTTAAGGTTTATGGTTTAGGGTTTATGTTTTAGGGTTTAATGTTTAGGGTTTATGGTTTAGGGTTTAGGGTTTATGTTTTAGGGTTTGGGTTTTGTGGTTTAGTGTTTAGGGTTTATGGTTTAGGGTTTCGTGTTTGTGGGTTAGGGTTTATGATCTAGGCCTTAGGGTTTATTGTTTACGGTTTGCGGTTTAGGGTTTAGGGTTTGTGTTTTAGTGTTTTGTGTTTATGGGGTGGTGTTTAGGGTTATGGTTTTGGGTTTTGGGGTTATGGTTTAGGGTTTAGGATTTAGGGTTTTGGTTTAGGGTTTAGGTTTTATGGTTTGGGATTTAGGGTTTAAGGTTTATGGTTTATGGTTTTAGGGTTTAGGGTTTAGGGTTTAGAGTTTAGGGTTTAGGATTTAGGATTTACAGTTTAGGGTTTAGGGTTTATTGTTTAGGGTTTAGGGTGTATGGTTTATGGTTTAGGGTTTATGGTTTTAGGTTTTGGGTTTAGGGTTTAGGGTTTATTGTTTAGGGGTTAGGGTTTGGGCTTTATGAGGTAGGGTTTACGGTTTATGGTTTAGGGTTTAGGATTTCAGGTTTAGGGTTTAGGGTTTGGTGTTTGCGGGTTCGGGTTTAGGGTTTAGGATTTGGGGTTTGGTAGGTAGGGTTTATGGTTTATGGTTTAGGGTTTAGGGTTTAAGGTTTCGGGTTTGGTGTTTGTGGGTTAGGGTTTATGGTTTTTGGTTTTGGGTTTATGTATTAGAGTTTAGGGTTTTGAGTTTATTGTTTAGGGTTTAGGGTTTGGTATTTATAGTTTAGGATTTAGTATTTAGGATTTGTGTTTTAGGGTTTGGTGTTTGTGGGTTGGGTTTTAGGGTTAAGCGTTTGTGTTTTGTGGTTTAGGGTTTAGGGTTTATAGTTTAATGTTTAGGGTTTAGGGTTTAGGGTTTAGGGTTTAGGGTTTGGGTTTGGAGTTTAGGGTTTAGGTTTTAGGTTTTAATGTTTAGGTTTTAGGGTTTGGTGTTTAGGGTTTTAGGTTTAGGGTTTACGGTTTAAGGTCTAGGTTTTACTGTTTAGCATTTGGGTTTGTGGTTTAGTGTTTGGGCTTAGGGTTTACGGTTTAGGGTTTAGGTTTTATGGTTTATGGTTTAGGGTTTATGGTTTATGGTTTAGGGTTTATGGTTTAGGGGTTATGGTTTAAGGTTTATGGTTTAGGGTTTATGGTTTAGGGTTTAATGTTTAGGGTTTATGGTTTAGGGTTTAGGGTTTAAGTTTTAGGGTTTTGGTTTTGTGGTTTAGTGTTTAGGGTTTATGGTTTAGGGTTTCGTGTTTGTGGGTTAGGGTTTATGATTTAGGCCTTAGGGTTTATTGTTTATGGTTTGCGGTTTTAGGGTTTAGGGTTTGTGTTTTAGTGTTTTGTGTTTTATGGGGTGGTGTTTAGGGTTATGGTTTTGGGTTTTAGGGTTATGGTTTAGGGTTTACTGTATTGGGTTTAGGGTTTACCGTTTATGGTTTGGGGTTAGGGTTTAGGGTTTAGGCATTAAGGTTTATGGTTTAGGGTTTATGGTATATGGTTTAGGGTTTGTGTTTTAGGGTTTTGTGTTTGTCGGGTGGTGTTTAGGGTTTAGGGTTTTGGGTTTTGGGTTTGGGATTTTCTTTATAGTTTATGGTTTATGGTTTATTATTTAGGTGTTTAGTATATATGGGTTAGTATTTAGGGTTTAGGATTTATGTTTTAGGGTTTGGTGTTTGTGGGCTGGGGTTTAGGGTTAAGGGTTTGTGGTTTAGGGTTTGTGGTTTGTGGTTTAGGGTTTAGGGTTTGGGGTTTGAGGTTTAGTGTTTAGGGTTTAGGGTTTAGGGTTTAGGGGTTAACGTGTTATTTTTGTGGGTTGGGGTTTAAGGTTTAGGCCTTATAGTTTATGGTTTAAGGTTTGTGGTTTAGGGTTTAGGGTTTGTGTTTTAGGGTTTTGTGATTGGGGGTGGTGTTTAGGGTTTAGGGTTTAGGGTTTCAGGTTTAGGGTTTCGGGTTTGTGTTTGCAGGTTCGGGTTTAGGGTTTAGGATTTGGGGTTTAGTGGGTAGGGTTTATGGTTTATGGTTTAGGGTTTAGGGTTTAAGGTTTCGGGTTTGGTGTTTGTGGGTTAGGGTTTATGATTTTTGGTTTTGGGTTTATGTATTAGAGTTTAGGGTTTAGAGTTTATTGTTTAGGGTTTAGGGTTTGGTATTTATGGTTTAGGATTTAGTATTTAGGATTTGTGTTTTAGGGTTTGGTGTTTGTGGGTTGGGTTTTAGGGTTAAGGGTTTGTGTTTTATGGTTTAGGGTTTAGGGTTTATAGTTTAATGTTTAGGGTTTAGGGTTTATGGTTTAGGGTTTATGGTTTAGGGTTTAATGATTAGGGTTTATGGTTTATGGTTTAGGGTTTACGGTTTAGGGTTTAGGGTTTAGTGTTTAGGGTTTAGGGTTTATGGTTTGGTGTTTGTGGATTAGTGTTTAGGGTTCAGGGTTTAGTGTTTAGGGTTTAGGGTTTAGGGTTTATGGTTTAGGGTTTATGGTTTGGGTTTAGTGTTTATGGTTTAGGGTTTATGCATTATGGTTTATGGTTTATGGTTTATGGTTTAGGATTTATGGTTTAGGGTTTAAGGTTTAGGGTCTAGGGTTTATGGTTTAAGGTTTATGGTTTAGGGTTTAGGGTTTATGGTTTATGGTTAAGGGTTTATGGTTTAGGGTTTGGTGTTTGTGATTCAGTGTTTAGGGTTTATGGTTTAGTGTTGTTGGTTTATGGTTTAGGGTTTGTGTTTTAGGGTTTTATGTTTATGGGGTGCTGTTTAGGGTTGTGGGTTTTGGGTTTTGGGTTTAGGGTTTTGGGTTTAGGGTTTAGGGTTAATGGTTTAGGATTTAGGTGTTTGGTATTTATGGGTTAGGATTTACGGTTTAGGATTTGTGTCTTAGGATTTGTGTCTTAGGGTTTAGGGTTTAGGTTTTATGGTGTAGGATTTATGGTTTATGGTTTAGGGTTTGGGGTTTAAGGTCTATGGTTTATGGTTTTGTGTTTATGGTTTAGGGTTTAAGGTTTAGGGTCTTGAGTTTAGGGTATATGGTTTGGAGTTTATGGTGTTGGGTTTTGTGTTTGTGGGTTGGGGTTTATGATTTATGTACGGTTTGTGGTTTAGGGTTTAGGGTTTGTGTTTTAGTGTTTTCTGTTAGTGGGGTGGTGTTTAGGGTTTTGGGTTTTGGGTTTTGGGTTTTGGTTTTAGGGTTTAAGGTTTAGGGTTTAGACTTTATTGTTTAGGGTTTAGGGTTTAGGGTTTGGTATTTATGGTTTAGGATTTAGTATTTAGGACTTGTGTTTTAGTGTTTGGCGTTTGTGGGTTGGGTTTAAGGGTTAAGCGTTTGTGTTTTGTGGTTTAGGGTTTAGGGTTTATAGTTTAATGTTTAGTGTTTGGTGTTTATGGTTTAGGGTTTATGGTTTAGGGTTTAATGTTTAGGGTTTATGGTTTATGGTTTAGGGTTTATGGTTTATGGTTTAGGGTTGAGTGTTTAGGGTTTAGGGTTTATGGTTTGGTGTTTCTGGTTTAGTGTTTAGGGTTTAGGGTTTATGGTTTTTAGGGTTAGGGTTTAGGTTTTAGGGTTTAGGGTTTAGGGTTTAGGGTTTATGGTTTAGGGTTTATGGTTTGAGTTTAGTGTTTATGGTTTATGGTTTATTGTTTATGGTTTGGGTTTAGTGTTTATGGTTTATGGTTTATTGTTTATGGTTTAGGGTTTAGGGTTTAGGGTTTAGGGTTTAGGGTTTAGGGTTTAGTGTTTAGTGTTTATGGTTTATGGTTTATGGTTTAGGATTTATGGTTTAGGGTTTAAGGTTTAGTGTCTAGGGTTTAGGGTTTATGGTTTATGGTTTAGGGTTTATGGTTTATGGTTTAGGGTTTATGCTTTAGGGTTTGGTATTTGTGATTCAGTGTTTAGGGTTTATGGTTTAGGGTTTGGTGTTCATGGTTTAGGATTTAGGGTTTTTGGTTTATGGTTTGGGGATTAGGATTTAGGGTTTTGTGTTTGTGGGTTGGGGTTTAGGGTTTAGGCCTTAGGGTTTATGGTTTAGGGTTTGTGTTTTAGGTTTTTGTGTTTATGGGGTGGTGTTTAGGGTTTTGGGTTTAGGGTTTAGGGTTATAGTTTAGGGTTAATGGTTTAGGATTTAGGTGTTTGGTATTTATGGGTTAGGATTTACGGTTTAGGATTTGTGTCTTAGGGTTTGGTGTTTGTGGGCTGGGATTTAGGGTTAAGGGTTTGTGGTTTAGGGTTTGTGGCTTGTGGTTTAGAGTTTAGGGTTTGGGTTTTGGAGTTTAGGGTTTATGGTTTAGGTTTTAGGTTTTAATGTTTAGGTTTTAGGGTTTGGGGTTTAGGGTTTCGGGTTTAGGGTTTATGGTTTATGGTCTAGGTTTTACTGTTTAGCGTTTGTGTTTGTGGTTTGGTGTTTGGGTTTAGTGTTTATGGTTTAGGGTTTAGGTTTTATGGTTTATGGTTTAGGGTTTATGGTTTAGGGGTTATGGTTTAAGGTTTATGGTTCAGGGTTTATGGTTTAGGGTTTAATGTTTAGGGTTTATGGTTTAGGGATTAGGGTTTAGGGTTTAGGGTTATAGTTTAAGGGTTTGTGGTTTAGTGGTTAGTGTTTAGGATTTATGGTTTATGGTTAAGGGTTAGGGTTTTAGGTTTAGGGTTTAGGGTTTATGGTTTAGGTTTTAGGGTTTGGGTTTAGTGTTTATGGTTTAGGGTTTAGGTATTATAGTTTATGGTTTATGGTTTAGGGTTTATGGTTTATGGTTTATGGTTTATGGTCTAGAGTTTAGGGTTTATGGTTTATGGTTTATGGTTTAGGGTTTATGGTTGATGGTTTATAATTTAAGGTTTTGGGTTTAGGGTTTGGTGTTTTTGGTTTAGTGTTTAGGGTTTATGGTTAGGTTTTTAGTTTAGAGTTTAGGGTTTAGGGTTTATGCTTTAGGGTTTAGGTTTTATGGTGTAGGATTTAAGGTTTATGGTTTAGGGTTTGGGGTTTAAGGTCTATGGTTTATGGTTTTGTGTTTATGGTTTAGGGTTTATGGTTTGGGGTTTATGGTTTATGGTTTATGTTATGGTTTATGGTTTTGTGTTTGGGTTTAAGGTTTAGGATTTTGGGTTTAGTGGGTAAGGTTTATGGTTTATGGTTTAGGGTTTAGGGTTTAAGGTTTAGGGTTTGGTGTTTGCGGGTTAGGGTTTAGGGTTTTTGGTTTTGGGTTTATGGTTTAGAGTTTAGGGTTTAGAGTTTATTGTTTAGGGTTTAAGATTTAGGGTTGGTATTTATGGGTTAGGATTTAGTATTTAGGATTTGTGTTTTAGCAAGTTACGAATCTTTTTTTCATAGTATTCATTCTTATGTGAATGGGAATGAAAAACAAGAAATACTCTTTCTCGAAATATGGACAAATGGGAGTTTAACTCCTAAAGAAGCGCTTTATGAAGCCTCCCGTAATTTGATTGACCTATTTATTCCTTTTTTACATGCGGGAGCAGAAAACTTGAAATTAGAAAAAAATCAACACAAAGTTACTTTACCCGGTTTCACTTTTCATGATACATTGGCTAAACTAAATAAGGCCCTTCCATTATTACGGGACAGCTCATCATGTTCATATCGATCTATTATGCGCCTTTGCATCTAGCATTGGGTAGACCTCATATAATAACTGTCATACCTCTACCCTATCTTTTATTTCATTTCTTCGGCAATAATAAAAAAAACTTTTTGAATTATGGGGACAAGAAAAAGTATTCAATACGTAAATTTAGCATTCAAAGAATATTCTTTACTAATCTTATTTTTCAGTTATTTAACCCCCTTGTCTTACCAAGTTCCATATTATTAAGATTAGTAAACAAATAAAAAAAGAGAGCAAATTACTAAAAGAATGAATAAAAAAGATAATAATATATATATATATGAAGAAATTCGTCCACCCCCAATATATTTTATGGCCTCTCCCATAAAAAAACTTAAGATACCAATTCCATTTGGAATTGCATCAATTACTTGTCTATCAATATAATGATTTATTTTAGCGAATTTTCTTACATTTGTAATGAAAAAACTTCCATAAAAAGCATCCAGATAACCACGATTAGATGACCAATCATATATGGCATTGATTATTTTTTCTAGAATTTTTGTTTTACGAACATTTTTTTCAAATATATTTTTTAAGTTCAAATTTTGTAAAACCGAATAAACGGGCTTATAGATAAAAGACGCTATAAATATTCCGAAAAAAGACAGACTGACCGAAAAAGTTGCATTTGTTAAAAATTCAAACCAATCGAAAGAATTTTTAAAATTTTGATGCAACAGGTCTATAGAAGGGATTAACAATTTGGATAATATATCCAAATTTGTTCCTTCTTGGCTAAAAGAGATTCCTATTACTCCAACCAACAAAGTAAATAATACTAATATAAACATAGAAAAAAGCATAGTATTGGTGGATTCATGAGGATAAAAAGGAGAAGGCTTTTTAGTATCAAAATGAGTAGTATCAATAAGAAGACGTGTTATGCTTTTGACATTTTGATTAATTCTATGGAAATATGCCCTCTTGTTAAAAAAAAAATATTTCCATAGAATTAATCAAAATGTCAAAAGCATAACACGTCTTCTTATTGATACTACTCATTTTGATACTAAAAAGCCTTCTCCTTTTTATCCTCATGAATCCACCAATACTATGCTTTTTTCTATGTTTATATTAGTATTATTTACTTTGTTGGTTGGAGTAATAGGAATCTCTTTTAGCCAAGAAGGAACAAATTTGGATATATTATCCAAATTGTTAATCCCTTCTATAGACCTGTTGCATCAAAATTTTAAAAATTCTTTCGATTGGTTTGAATTTTTAACAAATGCAACTTTTTCGGTCAGTCTGTCTTTTTTCGGAATATTTATAGCATCTTTTATCTATAAGCCCGTTTATTCGGTTTTACAAAATTTGAACTTAAAAAATTTAGTCTTAGGTTTTTGCTAGCCCTTTTCTTCTTTTTGATTATATCCTCGTTTATATCCATATGGTATAATCAATCTAAAAAAATTCGTTCGACCGAAGAACTGAATCTTTGCAACGAAATATTGAAATTTGAGTGATCTAAATGGAATTTTTATTTATTGTTGAATTGAATATGAATGAAATACAAATACGTTCTAGTTTTATGTAATATCCATTTTAATCACATGTCGTAAACGGAAATATCCTACAAAGTTCAAAGTTAAAGTTCTTAATATTTACATTTACAACATTAATAGACTCTAATCAAATAATATTCAAATTAGATCTATATTATAATGTAAAAAAAATATTTATGTTATAGATTGAATGAACAAAATAAAATACAACAAAAACAATACCAAAAAGTTATTGAAAAAAATTGAAAACAAAGATTCTTTTTAGTTTAGTAAAAAAAAAATAGGAAAAACATCTTTTAATGTTTTTCCTATTTTTTTTTACAGCTCTCAAGTAATCTTTTCTATTTTTTTACCAAATCATATATTTATTTATACTTTGATTGCATTTAATTTAACCCCGTATTTATGAATATTCAATTAATAGAATCAGAATTCAAAACTTATTTGTTTATCTTTTATGTATTTTTGTTACCTAAGTATATTATCTTTAGCCGCACATATATTGTGGCGAGTCAAACTAAACTAGAAACTAAAAAAAAGACTATTTCCTAAATTTGTTAAGTTAATGATGGCCTTCCATGGATTCACCTATATAAGCCGCAGCTAAAGTAGCAAAAATAAGGGCTTGAATACCGCTTGTAAATAATCCAAGGAACATGACAGGTATAGGAACTACTAAGGGTACTAAAGAAACAAGAACAACAACTACTAATTCATCAGCTAATATATTTCCGAAAAGTCGAAAGCTAAGCGACAGGGGTTTTGTGAAATCTTCTAAGATGTTAATTGGTAGAAGGATTGGAGTTGGTTGGATGTATTTACCAAAATAAGCTAATCCCTTTTTCGAAAGACCCGCATAGAAATATGCTACTGATGTAAGTAAAGCTAATGCAACAGTAGTATTTATATCATTTGTGGGTGCAGCTAACTCCCCATGAGGTAACTGTATTATTTTCCAAGGCAAAAGAGCCCCCGACCAATTTGAAACAAAAATAAATAAGAACATAGTTCCAACAAAGGGAACCCACGGACCATATTCTTCCCCAATCTGAGTTTTACTTACATCTCGAATGAATTCGAGGACATATTCAAAGAAATTCTGACCAAAAGTGGGAATGGTTTGCGGATTTCTAACAACTAAAATGGCTGAAACCAATAAGATAGCAATTACGACCCAAGAAGTTATAAGTACTTGGGCATGCACTTGGAACCCCCCTAATTGCCAATAGAGATGTTGACCTACTTCCACGGAAGATATCTCATATAATCTTTTTAATGTGTTGATGGAACATAATAGAATATTCATATTGCCCTCAAAATAAATAGAACTTGAAAGGAATTATTTTGATTCAATCATCTATTTTTTCAATTGTCTGTTAAATCTTTTATTTTGAATATCGACTAATCACTTAATATTTCTGGGTTTTTTGTTTTTTGCGCGATTTAGTAAATTAGTTATAGTAACCGATTCTATTCTATAAATCTATGAAGTTCTCAATGGAATAATTTATTTTATTATTAATTAAGAATTTCGTATATAGCTAGAACGACCTTCACAAATTGCAAATACTAATTTGTTAAGAATTAACCGAATTGAAGCTATAGCATCATCATTAGCTGGAATCGAAATATCCGCGAGATTGGGGTCACAATTTGTATCGATTAAACAAATTGTTGGAATTCCCAAAGTGATACATTCTCTAAGAGCGGTATACTCCTCTTGCTGATCAACGATTATGACAATATCGGGTAAGCCAGTCATATATTTAATGCCACCCAGATAGGTTTCCAAGTGCGATAACTGTCTCTTCAAAATAGCAGTATCTTTTTTTGGCAAACTATGGATTCTGCCCGTTTTTTGTTCTGTTCTCAAGGACCTGAACTTATGAAGTCTCGTTTCTGTAGTATACCAATTGGTTAACATACCGCCGAGCCATTTTTTATTAACATAATGACACCGAGCTCTTGTTGCAGCCCGTGCTATTAAATCCGCAGCTTTATTTTTTGTGCCAACAATTAAAAATTGTTTCCCCTTACTTGCTGCATCAAAAACCAAATCACAAGCTTCTGATAAAAAGCGAGCAGTTCTTGTAAGATTTAGAATATGAATACCCTTACGTTTTGTGGATATATAAGGTGCCATTCTGGGATTCCATTTTCTAGTACCATGGCCAAAATGAACTCCCGCTTCCATCATCTCTTCCAACGTTATGTTCCAGTATCTTTTTGTCATTGATCCCCACAAAAAAAGAGACAGGGTATCCTGAAATAAGAAAAGTTTTGTTCCGATGGAACCTTCTCTTTTATCGAAGATTGGCTCTTGATACATGGTCAGGCCATTCAATTTTTTTTACTTTTTTCTTTGTTCTCTTTCAATAATGTAATCAAACGCCTTTATTTAAATTTAAGAATTAGAAATTCGAAAAAATAGGCTTTTAGCAATTATCAAATCTTCGGAAATGATTGCTGCAACGTATCACATAAATTCTTGAAATTAAAAAACAAATTCTCTATGGTGGAACAGGATATCTTTTATTTTTTCCTCGAGTAAATTCTTTTTTTTCGGAGCAATCTTAATAAGTTGTCTTTGCTTTGAAGGCTGTGTTACCCTTTTGAATCCGGTACCAACGGGTATCATTCCCCCCAAAACAACGTTCTCTTTCAGACCTTTCAACCAATCGATACGACCTCGGAGAGCAGCTTTTGCTAAAACTCTAGTAGTTTCTTGAAAACTCGCTTCGGATATGAAACTTTGGGTATTCAAAGATGTTTTTGTTATTCCCAATAATAGAGCTCGGTAACAAATTACTTCTTCTAAGGCACGTCCCGCTCGTTCAGCTCGAAACAATCCAATTAGCTCGCTGGGTGAAAAAACATTAGACATTCCATCTTCTGAAACCAATACTTTTGATGTTATTTGGCGTACGATAATCTCAATATGTCTATTATGTATATGCACTCCTTGGGATCGATAAACCCTTTGGATTTTATTAACCAAAGAAATTCGACTTTGGACAATAGTTAGCTCAGTACAAATAAAGAATCCCCAAGGAATGCCGAGAATTTTGGTTATATGTTCGTTCCAAGCGTCAACCCTCTTCCCTAGGTTAATCGATATTGAATCAATCGAACGAACTTCTAATACCTGTTCCACTTTTGGAAGACCTTGGGTTATATCACCTGATCTCGATTTTTCATATATAAATGTTACTAATATATCTCCTTCAAAAAAGATTTCTCCAAAATGTCCATGAACTGTTGCTCCTGGAGTCGCCAAATAGGTATTAGCCGATCTTATTAATATGGAATCCATTTTAACAATTAAAACTTGTCCCGATTTTAATTTTAGTTCTAGTCTATTTTTTGTTTGAGATAGACATACATTTTCACAAATAAATTGTCCCAGGCTAATTATTGTAATCGTTTTTTCACAATATTTAGAATCATAATCATGATGGAGAAAATCCCAATTCAAACGGAATGTATTTAATTTTATGTTGCTGCATGGATCGGGCTTATAAATTATCTCGGTTTCGTCCATTAAAAAAATTTTTAATGCTTGCCAAGTTAAAAAAAACTTGTCAAGTTTCAAATTTTTATTCATCGAGATCTGATTATGAGTTATTAAAAGGTAAACTGAATAAAAATTTGAAACTTGAAGTGCTATTCCTACGGGACCTAATGAATTCTTAATTGGAATTTGAAGATCCTTTTTTATTTTTTTTATTCTCTTTTTTATTTTCAGCTCGTTGTAGTATTTTACATTGCTAAAAGGTCCTATTTCAAAACAATCATATGATGACAAAATTATCAAAGATTGGCATTCTGTATTTCTGTTCAACAACACATGAATCGTTTCATGATTTTGGATATGTGATTGTTGAATTCTTTTCTGGAAAGAAATAGGAAAAAATGGATTAATATTGATTTGATCTGACTCATTATCCGAGATCCATTCTGAACCGGATGGATCATTTCTTTTTCTGATATAGGAAATCCGCGATTTCGTTGGATCAATTCTTAGAAAATCTCCAATCAGACCATTTATATTTACTTCAACAAAAGAAGCACGGGATTCTTCTATCGAAGAACTTTTTTTATCTCGATCCCAATTCAATACTAAACAAGTTCGAACTAATTGAATGCTTGTGTGAGAAATTTTACGAATTGATTTCCCATTTCCATAAAGAATATAATTGAGAGCTTTAAGCTCCAAATTATCCCTTTCCCGGAACAGATCTTGTGGAAAAAGTTTGACTAAATTGATACCGTTTGTAATTTCATATAGAATTACAGGTCGAACCAAAACAAAATACTTTTTCTTGATAATTGTGATCCATTGGACAGAGATCCAATTTTTAATTTTTTTTGATTCCTTTGAATCTTTTTTTAACCTTTCGGGTTGTATCAAAATACCACTGTGTCGGTATACCTTATCCATTTCGCCAGGAAAATGGATATCCCCAGAAAATATTTGTAATTCAATCTTTTTTTTTTTCTTCTCCATTCGCACCAATCCGCCTACTCGACTTTTTATATTAAAAGTGATTGGTGTATTTGTTTCAATAATACTGTTGTTCCTTACCATTATGGAAGAAGGTTCGGATAAAAGATGCACTTCTTCGGGAATGAAAAAAAATCGCTCTACTTTGATTTGGTATTTTGGTTTACATTCTTTGACTCCTTCATATTCAATTAAATCCTCTTTTTTAAAAAGAGGGGGGGTTAAGGAAGCAATAAGGAAGCAATAAGGATAAATAACTATGAATGGCAGAAGGAGATTTAATGGAATCTCTATGGTCTCTATATGAGCCTCAGATTCCTTTGGATCCTTAATAGGAAACTCCTTCTTGCTTGAAGGACGTCCCAGGAGGTCTTCCTCACTAGGATTTTCGTCCTCCTCCTCCCTTAGTGTTGAAGTTTAAGCCTGCATTAAAAGTTGGTATACTATGATTTCTCTTTAGTAAAATCGCAACTGCAACCACAATTTAAAAGCATAGTCTGAATTGTAGGATAGCTTACAAGGTTAAGGAAGCAATAAGGAAGGCAGTGTTGAAGTTTAAGCCTGCATTAAACCTCGCCGTGACATGAGCGTGAAAGGGATAATCTGTTTTTTTTTATAACTTCTAAGGGCTAAAATGATTTATTTTGGCTTTTTGGCCCCATATTGTAGGGTGGATCTCGAAAGATATGAAAGATCTCCCCCCAAGCCGTACATACGACTTTCATCAAATACGGCTTTCCACAGAATTCTATATGTATCCATATGTATCTATGAGATCGAGTATGGAATTCTGTTTACTCACTTTGAAATTGAGTATCCGTTTCCCCCCTTTTCTTGCTAGGATTGGAAATCCTGTATTTTACATATCCATACGATTTAGGGTTTAGGGTTTTTGGTTTTGGGTTTATGGTTTAGAGTTTAGGGTTTAGAGTTTATTGTTTAGGGTTTAAGATTTAGGGTTGGTATTTATGGGTTAGGATTTAGTATTTAGGATTTGTGTTTTAGGGTTTGGTGTTTGTGGGCTGGGTTTTAGGGTTAAGGGTTTGTGGTTTGTGGCTTACGGTTTAGGGTTTGGGGTTTGAGGTTTTTGGGTTTACTGTTTAAGGTTTAGGTTTTATTGTTTAGGTTATAGAGTTTGTGGTTTATGGTTTAGGGTTTAGGGTTCATGGTTTATTATTTAGTTTTTATTGTTTAGGGTTTGTGTTTGTGGTTTAGGGTTTGGGTTTAGTGTTTATGGTTTAGGGTTTAGGTTTTACGGTTTATGGGTTAGGGTATATGGTTTATGGTTTAGGGTTTAGGGTTTAGGGTTTATTGTTTAGGATTTAGGGTTTCTGGTTTATGGTTTAGGGTTTGGGGGTTAAGGTCTATGGTTTATGGTTTTGGGTTTATGGTTTAGTGTTTAGGTTTTAGAGTCTTGGGTTTAGTGTTTATGGTTTATGGTTTATGTTTCACGGTTTAGGGTTTATGGTTTATTGTATTGGGTTTAGGGTTTATCATTTATGGTTTGGGGGTTAGGGTTTAGGGTTTAGGCATTGGGGTTTATGGTTAAGGGTTTAGGGTATAGGGTTTGCGGTTTGTGTTTTAGGGTTTAGGGTTTAGGGTAAGGTGTTTCCGTGTTAGGGTTTAGGGGGTAGGGTTTAGGGTTTATGGTTTAGGGTTTAGGTTTAGCGTAGGGTTTTGTGTTTGCGGGTTTGGGTTTAGGGGTTCTGGTTTTGTCTTTATGGTTTATAGTTTAGGGTTTAGAGTTTATGGTTTAGGGTTTAGGGCTTAGGGTTTGGTATATATGGGTTAGGATTTAGTGTTTAGAATTTGTGTTTTAGGGTTTGGTGTTTGTGGGCTAGGGTTTATGATTAAAGGTTTGTGGTTTGTGGTTTAGGGTTTAGGTTTTGGGGTTTGGGGTTTGGGATTTAGGGTTTAGAGTTTAGATTTTATTGTTTAGGTTTTAGGGTCTGAGGTTTAGCATTTAGGGTTTATGATTTATGTTTTACAGTTTAGGGTTTGGGTTTGTGGTTTAGGGTCTGGGTTTAAGGTTTATGGTTTAGGGTTTAGGTTTTATGGTTGATGGTTTAGGGTTTATGGTGTATTGTTTAGGGTTTATGGTTTAGGGTTAGGTTTTATGGTTTAGGGTTAAGGGTTTAAGGTTTACGGTTTAAGGTTTAGGGTTTATGGTTTAGGGTTTATAATTTATGGTTTAGGGTTTAGGGTTTATGGTTTGGTGTTTGTGGTTTAGTGTTTAAGGTTTAGTGTTTTGGGTTTTGGGTTTAGGGTTTAGTGTTTATGGTTTAGGGTTTATGGTTTATGGTTTATGGTTTAGGTTTTATGGTTTATGATTTATGGTTTAGGGTTTATGGTTTAGGGTTTAGGGTTTAGGGTTTAAAGATTATGGTTTATGGTTTAGGGTTTATGGTTGGTGTACGAAATTGCAATCACACTTTTGCAATCCCGCACAACTAACCAGCAAGTGCACTGGGTCGTCCAAGTAATACCTTACGTGTGTAAGGGTCGATCCCACGGAGATTGTCGGCTTGAAGCAAGCTATGGTTATCTTGTAACTCTTAGTCAGGATATCAATAATTATCAGGTTTGATTGTGAAAAGCAAAAGAACATGAAATAAGTACTTGTTTTGCAGTAATGGGGAAAAGGTTGAGGTTTTGGAGATGCTCTATCTTCTGAACCTCTGCTTTCCTACTGTCTTCTTCTTCAAGCACGCAAGGCTCCTTCCATGGCAAGCTGTATGTAGGGTTTCACTGTTGTCAATGGCTACCTCCCATCCTCTCAGTGAAAATGTTCAACGCGCTCTGTCACAGCACGGCTAATCATCTGTCGATTCTCAATCGGGTTGTAATAGAATCCAGTGATTCTTTTGCGTCTGTCACTAACGCCCAGCCCTCAGGAGTTTGAAGCTCGTCACAGTCATTCAATCCTTGAATCCTACTCAGAATACCACAGACAAGGTTTAGACCTTCCGGATTCTCTTGAATGCCGCCATCAGTTCTAGCTTATACCACGAAGATTCTGATTAAGGAATCCAAGAGATATCTACTCAATCTAAGGTAGAACGGAGGTGGTTGTCAGGCACACGTTCATAGTTGAGAATGATGATGAGTGTCACGGATCATCACATTCATCAGGTTTAGGAACAAGTGATATCTTAGAATAGAAGCAGGCGTGATTGAATGAAAAACAGTAGTAATTGCATTAATCCATCAAGACACAGCAGAGCTCCTCACCCCTAACCATGGGGTTTAGAGACTCATGCCGTAGAAAATACAATGAGAAACGTGTAAAGTGTCATGAGGTATAGATACCATGTCAAAAGATCCTATTAATAGTGAACTAGTAATCTAGGGTATACAGAAATGAGTAAATGACGTAAAAATCTACTTCCGAGGTCCACTTCGTGTGTGCTTGGGCTGAGCATTAAAGCTTTTATGTGTAGAGACTTTTTCTGGAGTTAAACGCTAGCTTTTATGCCAGTTTGGGCGTTTAACTCCAATTCTTATGCCAGTTCCGGCGTTAAATGCCGGGAATTCTGAAGCTGATTTGCAACGCCGATTTGGGCCATCAAATCTTGGGCAAAGTATAGATTATTATACATTGCTGAAAATCCCAGGATGTCTACTTTCCCACGCCATTGAGAGCGCGCCAATTGGGCTTCTGTAGCTCTAGAAAATCCACTTCGAGTGCAGGGAGGTCAGAATCCAACAGCATCTGCAGTCCTTTTCAGCCTCTGAATCAGATTTTTGCTCAGGACCCTTAATTTCAGCCAGAAAATACCTGAAATCATAGAAAAACACACAAACTCATAGTAAAGTCCAGAAAAGTGAATTTTAACTAAAAACTACTAAAAGTATACTAAAAACTAACTAAAATATACTAAATTCATACTAAAAACAATGCCAAAAAGCGTATAAATTATCCGCTCATCACAACACCAAACTTAAATTGTTGCTTGTCCCCAAGCAACTGAAAATCAAAATAGAATAAAAAGAAGAGAATATACTATAGACTCCAAAATATCAAAGAAACTTAGCTCCAATTAGATGAGCAGGACTAGTAGCTTTTTGCTTCTGAACAGTTTCGGCATCTCACTTTATCCTTTGAAGTTTAGAATGATTGGCATCCATAGGAACTCAGAATTCAGATAATGTTATTGATTCTCCTAGTTAAGAATTATGATTCTTGAACATAGCTACTTTATGAGTCTTGGCTGTGGCCCAAAGCACTCTGTCTTCCAGTATTACCACCAGACACATACATGCCACAGACACATAATTGGGTGAACCTTTTTAGATTGTGACTCAGCTTTGCTAGAGTCCCCAATTAGAGGTGTCCAGGGTTCTTAAGCACACTCTTTTTGCCTTGGATCACAACTTTATTTCTTTCTTTTTCTCTTAATTTTTTTTTCGTTTTTTTTTGAATCACTGCTTTTTCTTGCTTCAAGAATCAATTTGATGATTTTTTAGATCCTCAATAACAGTTCTCTTTTTCTTCATTCTTTCAAGAGCCAACAATTTTAACATTCTTAAAGCAACAAATTCAAAATATATATGCACTGTTCAAGCATTCATTCAGAAAACAAAAAGTATTGTCACCACATCAAACTAATTCAACTAGTTTCAAAGATAAATTTCGAAATCCTGTACTTCTTGTTCTTTTGGAATTAAAGCACTTTTCATTTAAGAGAGGTGATGGATTCATAGGACATTCATA
>NC_029772.3:84979208-84979641 GCF_000817695.3 Arachis duranensis
AGCTTTGCTAGAGTCCCCAATTAGAGGTGTCCAGGGTTCTTAAGCACACTCTTTTTCCCTTGGATCACAACTTTATTTCTTCTCTTTTTTTTTTATTTTTTTCGTTTTTTTTTTCAGATTTTTGAAACACTGCTTTTTCTTGCTTCAAGAATCAATTTGATGATTTTTCAGATCCTCAATAATAGTTCTCCTTTTTTCTCATTCTTTCAAGAGCCAACAATTTTAACATTCTTAAAACAACAAATTCAAAAGACATATGTACTGTTCAAGCATTCATTCAGAAAATAAAAAGTATTATCACCACATCAAACTAATTCAACTAGTTTCAAAGATGAATTCGAAATCCTGTACTTCTTGTTCTTTTGTGATTAAAGCACTTTTCATCTAAGAGAGGTGATGGATTTATAGGACATTCATAGCTTTAAGACATGAA
>NC_029772.3:84979731-84980253 GCF_000817695.3 Arachis duranensis
TTAAATAGGCTCCTAATGATAGAGGTTATCACAGAGTTAGGACTCAACAACCTTGATTTTGAGAAGTGGATGCTCCCTCAATTTGAGGGGAGAACTTTTGGCGTTTCAACTCTTGAAGTTCACACCCCTGCTTCTCTTGTTCCTTTAGCAATTTGCAGAGCATGCAGTTTTGATTCTGCTGTTCTTCCTTAAGTTGCTCCATAGTTTCTTGCAACTTGGTGATAGATGCTTCTAGGCTGGCCCAGTAGTTAATTTCAGGAAATTCAGGGAGGAACTCCTGCGCCCTCTTTTTGATAGAGTTGTCTTGCATTTGTCCTTCCATTGACTTCTTGGTGATTGGATGTTCAATGGGTATGAATTCATCTACTCCCATCTTCACCCCAGCCTTTTTACAGAGCAAGGAGATCAAGCTTGGGTAAGCCAGTTTGGCTTCAGTGGAATTCTTATTTGCAATTGTGTAGATCTCACAAGCAATCAGATGATGAACCTCCACTTCTTTTCCAAGCATAATGCAATGAATCA
>NC_029772.3:84980786-84981762 GCF_000817695.3 Arachis duranensis
GAGGAGAGAAAATTCGAATGGTGTGGGGAGAGAGGGGTGGCTGAACGTGTTTAAATAGGGGAGGAGGAGAGAATTTTCGAAAATTTGAGGGAGATTTGAGAAGATATGGAAAAAATTTGAGGAGATAACTGAGTTTTTGAAAGAGCCTAGGAAAGGATTTGAAATAGATTTGAAGAAGATTTTAATTTTTGAAATTGGAAGGTGGATGATGAAAGTTTGTAATGTGTTTATGCAGAAAAATATGGATCAAAACAAGAAAGTTTGAAAAAATTTGAGATGGAAAACAAAATCTCCTTCCCCTGCCTTTCTGGCGTTAAACGCCCAGAATGGTATCCATTTTGGCGTTTAACGCCCATTTGTTGGCCAATTTGGGCGTTTAACGCCCAGCCAGGTACCCTGGCTAGCGTTAAACGCCAGAAATCCCTTTATCACTGGGCGTTTTGCTAAACGCCCAAGATGCTGCACACTTGGTGTTAAATGCCCAGAATGGTGCCCATTCTGGCGTTTAACGCTCAAAATGGCACCTTTACTGGCGTTAAACGCCCAGAATCATTCAGGCGTTTAACGCCCAAAGTACCCTTTACTGGCATTTTTTCGCCAGCAAGCTCTTTTTCTCTGCTTTTTGCACTGAATCCTTCTGTAACTCTGTGAATTCCTTCAATTTTGATAATTGCCCTTTTAGAATATGTATCAAACCTTGATTAAACAGAACAGATACCCTGTTAATCACTGGGTTGCCTCCCAGCAAGCGCTTCTTTATTGTCTTTAGCTGGACCTTCACTGAGAATCACTCAAGTCTCAGTTTTAAGCATTCTTGCTCAAAATTGCTTTCAAGATAATGCTTGATCCTCTATCCATTAACAATGAAATTTTTGTCAGAATCAGTATCCTGCAGCTCAACATATCCATATGGTGACACTCCTGTAATCACATACGGACCCCTCCACCGGGATTTAAGTTTTCCTGGGAACAATCT
>NC_029772.3:84983040-84985996 GCF_000817695.3 Arachis duranensis
AACACTGCACCAATGGCATGGTCACTGGCATCACACATTAGTTCAAATGGCAATGTCCAATCTGGTGCAGAGATGACTGGTGCTGTGACCAGCTTGGCTTTCAGGGTCTCAAATGCCTGCAGACACTGTGTGTCAAACACAAATGGTGTGTCAGCAGCTAGCAGGTTGCTCAGAGGTTTTGCAATTTTCGAAAAATCCTTTATAAACCTTCTGTAGAATCCTGCATGCCCCAGAAAGCTTCTGATTGCCTTAACATTGGCAGGTGGTGGCAATTTTTCAATTACCTCTACCTTTACTTTATCCACCTCTATTCCCTTGCTTGAAATTTTGTGCCCAAGGACAATTCCTTCAGTCACCATAAAGTGACATTTCTCCCAGTTTAAAACCAGGTTAGTCCCTTGGCACCTTTTTAGGACAAGTGCTAGGTGATTAAGACATGAGCTGAATGAGTCTCCATATATTGAGAAGTCGTCCATGAAGACTTCCAGGAATTTCTCCACCATATTAGAGAAGATGGATAGCATGCATCTCTGAAAGGTTGCGGGAGCATTACACAGACTAAAAGGCATCCTCCTGTAAGCAAACACGCCAGAAGGGCAAGCAAATGCTGTTTTCTCTTGGTCTTGAGGATCTACTGCAATTTGATTGTAACCTGAATAGCCATCCAAAAAGCAGTAATAATCATGTCCAGCTAGTCTTTCTAGCATTTGGTCTATGAATGGTAAAGGAAAATGATCCTTTCTGGTGGCTATATTGAGCCTTCTGTAGTCAATACACATACGCCACCCTGTGACTGTTCTTGTAGGAACCAGTTCATTTTTTTCATTATGAACTACTGTCATGCCTCCCTTTTTGGGGACAACTTGGACAAGGCTCACCCAGGGGCTATCAGAAATAGGATAAATAATCACAGCCTCTAGTAATTTAGTGACCTCTTTCTGCACCACCTCCTTCATGGCTGGATTTAGCCACCTTTGTGGTTGGACCACTGGTTTGGCATTATCCTTCAATAGGATGTTGTGCATGCATCTTGCTGGGCTAATGCCCTTAAGATCACTCATGGACCACCCAAGAGCTGTCTTGTGTGTCCTTAGCACTTGAATCAGTGTTTTCTCTTCCTGTGGATTTAAAGCAGAGCTTATAATCACTAGAAAAGTGTCACCCTCTCCCAGAAATACATATTTCAGGGATGGTGGTAGTGGTTTGAGTTCAGGTTTGGGAGGCTTATCCTCCTCCTGAGGAAATTTCAAAAATTCTTTTGTTTCCTCTGGTCCTTCCTGATCAGGCTGAACATCCTTGAAGATGTCCTCAAGCTCTGATTCTAGACTTTCAGTCATATTGACCTCTTCCACCAAAGTGTCAATAATGTCAGCGCCCATGCAGTCATTTGGTGTGTCTGGATGCTGCATAGCTTTTACAGCATTCAACTTGAACTTATCCTCATTGACTCTCAGGGTTACTTCCCCTTTTTGTACATCAATGAGAGTTCGTCCAGTTGCTAGGAAAGGTCTTCCTAGAATGAGAGTTGCACTCTTGTGCTCCTCCATTTCCAGCACCACAAAGTCAGTTGAAAAGGCGAATGGCCCAACCTTGACAATCATGTCCTCTATTATGCCTGATGGATATTTAATGGAGCCATCAGCAAGTTGGAGGCATATCCGGGTTGGTTTGACTTCTTCAGTCAACCCAAGCTTTCTGATAGTGGATGCAGGTATTAGATTGATGCCTGCTCCAAGATCACATAGGGCTGTCTTGGTGCAAGCACCTTCTAATGTGCATGGTATCATAAAGCTTCCTGGATCTTGAAGCTTTTCTGGTAAGCTTTTCAGAATGACTGCACTGCATTCTTAAGTGAGAAACACTTTTTCAGTTTCTCTCCAATCCTTCTTATGGCTTAAGATCTCTTTCATGAACTTAGCATAAGAAGGTATTTGCTCAAGTGCCTCTGCAAACAGAATCTTTATTTTGAAGAGTCCTTAGATAGTCTGCAAAGCGAGCAAATTGCTTATCCTGCTCCGCTTAGCGGAGTTTCTGAGGATAAGGCATCTTGGCTTTATATTCTTCAACCTTAGTTGCTGCAGGTTTATTCCTTACAGAAGTGGTTGAAGAAGCCTTTTTAGAGGGATTATTATCAGCACTCTCAGGTGTTTGATCCTCCCTTGGCGTTTGAACGCCAGGATTGGGTGAAGATTGGGGGTTTAACGCCCACTTTTCTCCCTTTTTTGGCGTTTGAACGCCAGAACTAGGCAGGGAATGGGCGTTTAATGCCAGCTTTCCCCCTTTTTTTGGCGTTTGAACGCCAAAAGTCTTCCTCTCTGGGCTCTTACTGTCCTCAGAGGGATTTTGGACAGTGGTTTGGTCATCCTCTGTCAATTGTTCCTTATTTGGCTTTTTGCTACTTTGAGCAGTGTTATTCAATGCCTTCCCACTCCTCAGGTGAACTGCTTGGCATTCTGCTGTTATCTGTTTAGATAGCTGCTGTTTTGCCTGATTCAACTGCGCTTCTATGTTCTTGTTAGCAATTTTAGTTTCTTGGAGCATCTCCTTAAATTCTGCTAACTGTTTTGTCATCAGGTGTAATTGCTGATTAAGCTCACTCATCTGTTCTTGAGGATTAGGATCAGTGGCTATTGCCATAACTTCCTCTTTTGTAGAGAACTCATTGCTAGCGTACAAATATTGATTTCTAGCAACAGTATCTATAAGCTCTTGAGCCTCTTCAATTGTCTTTCTCATGTGTATAGATCCACCAGCTGAGTGGTCTAAAGACATCTGAGCTTTTTCTGTAAGCCCATAGCAGAAGATGTCTAGCTGTACCCACTCTGAAAACATTTCAGAGGGGCATTTCCATAGCATACCTCTATACCTCTCCCAGGCATTATAAAGGGATTCATTATCCTCTTGTTTAAAGCCTTGGATGTCCAGCCTTAGCTGTGTCATCCTTTTTGGAGGGTAG
>NC_029772.3:84986121-84987039 GCF_000817695.3 Arachis duranensis
CAATTTTGCTGCACCATGATAATGAGTTGAGGATTTAGCTCAAAGCTGCTTGCTTTGATGGGAGGTATACAGATGCTACTCCCATATGCAGCTGTAATGGGGTTAGCATATGACCCCAGAGTCCTTCTGGACTGCTCAATTCCACTTAGGTCCATGATGGAGAAAGGGAATATGATATGAATTCACAAGTGAAGTAAATTGTTTTTTTTTTGAATTGACCGAAAAAAATAAAATAAAACAAAAGGAAAACAAAATAAATTTTCGAAAACTAAAAGAAAATAAGATCAAATCAAATTGAAAACTAAATCAATTAATTAGTTAAAAAGATTTTGGAATTAGCAATTGAAAAGATATGATTGAAAATTATTTGAAACATATTTGATTTTTGAAATGAGGAAAGAGAAAAACAACAAAATGACACCAAACTTAAAATTTTTTATAAAATCAAACACAAATTTTCGAAAATTTTAAAGGTAAAACACAAAGAAGACACCAAACATAGAATTTTTAAAGAACAAGAAAGGACTAAGAACATGCAAATTCGAAAAAAAAAGAAAACAAAAGCATGCAATGACACCAAACTTAAAATATGAAACTAGACTCAAATAAAAGACTCTAAACCAACAAAAACAAAACAGTCCTAATCTAAGACAAGCTATGGTTATCTTGTAAATCTTAGTCAGGATATCAAAAATTATCAGGATTGATTGTGAAAAGCAAAAGAACATGAAATTGTTACTTGTTTTTGCAGTAATGGAGAATAGGTTGAGGCTTGGAGATGCTCCATCTTCTGAATCTCTGCTTTCCTACTGTCTTCTTTATCAAACACGCAAGGCTCCTTCCATGGCAAGCTGTATGTAGGGTTTCACCGTTGTCAATGGCTACCTCCCATCCTCTCAGTGAAAATGTTCCTATGCT
>NC_029772.3:84987080-84987305 GCF_000817695.3 Arachis duranensis
ACAGCACGGCTAATCATCTGTCGGTTCTCAATCAGGTTGGAATAGATTCTAGTGATTCTTTTGCGTCTGTCACTAACGCCCCGCCTGCTAGGAGTTTGAAGCACGTCACAGTCATTCATTCATTGAATCCTACTAAGAATACCACAGACAAGGTTTAGACCTTCCGGATTCTCTTGAATGCCGCCATCAGTTCTAGCTTATACCACGAAGATTCCGATTAAAGAA
>NC_029772.3:84987441-85008775 GCF_000817695.3 Arachis duranensis
GTTGAAGAACAAGTGATATCTTAGAATAGAAGCAAGCGTGATTGAATGAAAAACAGTAGTAATTGCATTAATCCATCAAGACACAGCAGAGCTCCTCACCCCCAACCATGGGGTTTAGAGACTCATGCCGTAGAAAATACAATGAGAAACGTGTAAAGTGTCATGAGGTACAGATACCATGTCAAAAGATCCTATTAATAGTGAACTAGTAATCTAGGGTATACAGAAATGAGTAAATGACGTAAAAATCCACTTCCGGGGTCCACTTCGTGTGTGCTTGGGCTGAGCATTGAAGCTTTTATGTGTAGAGACTTTTTCTGGAGTTAAACGCCAGCTTTTATGCCAGTTTGGGCGTTTAACTCCAATTCTTATGCTAGTTCCGGCGTTAAACGCCGGGAATTCTAAAGCTGATTTGCAACGCCGATTTGGGCCATCAAATATTAGGCAAAGTATGGACTATTATACATTGCTGGAAAGCCCAGGATGTCTACTTTCCAACGCCGTTGAGAGCGCGCCAATTGGGCTTCTGTAGCTCCAGAAAATCCACTTTGAGTACAGGGAGGTCAGAATCCAACAGCATCTGCAGTCCTTTTCAGCCTCTGAATCAAATTTTTGCTCAGGACCCTTAATTTCAGCCAAAAAATACCTAAAATCATAGAAAAACACACAAACTCATAGTAAAGTCCAGTAAAGTGAATTTTAACTAAAAACTAATAAAAAATATAATAAAAACTAATTAAAACATACTAAAAACATGCTGAAAACAATGCCAAAAAGCGTATAAATTATCCGCTCATCAATGGTTTATAGTTTAGTATTTAGGGTTTATGGTTTGGTGTTTATGGTTTATTGTTTAGGATTTAGTGTTTAGGGTTTGGGGTTTAGGGGTTAGGGTTTAAGGTTTATGGTTTAGGATTTAGTGTTTATGCCTTAGGGTTTAGGATTTAGGGTTTAGGATTTAGGGTTTAGGGTTTAGGGTTGAGGTTTATGGCGTAGGATTTAGGGTTTATGGTTTATGGTGTAGGGTTTGGTGTTTAAGGTCTATGGTTTATGGTTTTGGGTTTATGGTTTAGTGTTTAGGGTTTAGAGTCTTGGGTTTAGGGTGTATGGTTTAGGTTTTATTATATAGGGTTTGGGTTTGTGGATTAGCATTTGGGTTTAGGGTTTAGGGTTTAGGGTTTAGGGTTTATGGTTTAGGATTTAGGGTTTATGGTTTATGGTTTATGGTTTATGGTTTCTGGTTTAAGGTTTATGGTTTAGGGTTTAGGGTTTATGGTTGTAGGTTTATAGTTTATGCTTTAGGGTTTAGGGTTTAGGGTTTATGGTTTAAGGTTTACGGTTAGGCTTTAAGGTTAAGGGTTTAGGGTTTAGGGTTTAGTGTTTATGATTTAGGGTTTAGGTATTATGGTTTAGGGTTTAGAGTTTAGATTTTATTGTTTAGGTTTTAGGGTCTGGGGTTTAGCATTTAGGTTTTATGGTTTATGGTTTTCTGTTTAGAGTTTGGGTTTGTGGTTTAGGGTCTGGGTTTAAGGTTTATGGTTTCGGTTTTAGGTTTTATGGTTGATGGTTTAGGGTTTTTGGTTTATTGTTTAGGGTTTATGGTTTAGGGTTAGGGTTTATGGTTTAGGGGTTAGGGTTTAAGGTTTACGGTTTAAGGTTTACGATTTATGGTTTAGGGTTTATAGTTTATGGTTTAGGGTTTAGGGTTTATGGTTTGGTGTTTGTGGTTTAGTGTTTAAGGTTTAGTGTTTTGGGTTTTGGGTTTAGGGTTTAGTGTTTATGGTTTAGGGTTTATGGTTTATGGTTTATGGTTTAGGTTTTATGGTTTATAGTTTATGGTTTATGGTTTATGGTTTATGGTTTAGGGTTTAGGATTTAGGGTTTAAGGATTATGGTTTATGGTTTATGGTTTATGGTTTATAGTTTAGTGTTTAGGGTTTATGGTTTGGTGTTTATGGTTATTGTTTAGGATTTAGGGTTTAGGGTTTGGGGTTTAGGGATTAGGGTTTAAGGTTTATTGTTTAGGATTTAGTGTTTATGCCTTAGGGTTGAGGTTTATGGTGTAGGATTTAGGGTTTATGGTTTATGCTGTAGGGTTTGGTGTTTAAGGTCTATGGTTTATGGTTTTGGGTTTATGGTTTAGTGTTTAGGGTTTAGAGTCTTGGGTTTAGAGATTATGGTTTAGGATTTATTGTATAGGGTTTGGGTTTGTGGTTTAGGGTTGGGTTTAGGGATTAGAGTTTAGGGTTTAGGGTTTAGGGTTTAGGGTTTAGGGTTTATGGTTTATGGTTTATGGTTTATGGTTTATGGTTTCTAGTTTAGGGTTTATGGTTTAGGGTTTAGGGTTTAAGGTTTAAGGTTTAGGGTTTATGGTTTAAGGTTTATAGTTTATGCTTTAGGGTTTAGGGTTTAGGGTTTAGGGTTTAAGGTTTAAGGTTAAGGGTTTAGTGTTTAGGGTTTAGGGTTTAGGGTTTGGGGTTTAGTGTTTATGATTTAGGGTTTAGGTATTATGGTTTATTGTTTATGGTTTATGGTTTAGGTTTTAGGGTTTATGGTTTGGTATTTAAGGTTTAGAGTCTAAGGTTTAGGGTTTAAGGTTTAAGGTTTATGGTTTATGGTTTAGGGTTTATGGTTTATGGTTTAGTGTTTAGGGTTTAGGGTTTGGTTTTTGTGGTCCAGTGTTTAGGGTTTATGGTTTAGGGTTTGGGGTTTAGGGTTTATGAATTATGGTTTTGTGTTTAGGGTTTAGGGTTTTGTGTTTGTGGGTTTGGGTTTAGGGTTTAGGCCTTATGGTTTAAGGTTTAGGGTTGTTGGTTTATGGTTTTGTGATTGTGTTGTAGGGTTTTGTGTTTGTGGGATGGTTTTTAGGGTTTAAAGTTTTGGATTTTGGGTTTTGGGTTTAGGGTTTAGGGTTATAATTTCGGGTTTATCGTTTAGGATTTAGGTGTTTGGTATTTTTGGGTTATGATTTACGGTTTAGGATTTGTGTTTTAGGGTTTGGTGTTTGTGGGTTGGGGTTTAGGGTTAAGGGTTTGTGGTTTAGGGTTTATGGCTTGTTGTTTATGGTTTAGGGTTTGGGTTTTGGTGTTTAGGATTTAGGGTTTAGGTTTTAGGTTTTATTGTTTAGGTTTTAGGGTTTGGGGTTTAAGGTTTTGGGTTTAGGGTTTATGGTTTATGGTATAGATTTTACTGTTTAGCATTTGGGTTTGTGGTTTAGGGTTTGGGTTTAGGGTTTATGGTTTAGTGTTTATGTTTTATGGTTTATGGTTTAGGGTTAATGGTTTATGGTTTAGGGTTTATGGTTTAGGGTTTAATCTTTAGGGTTTATGGTTTATGCTTTAGGGATTATGGTTTAGGGTTTAGGATTTAGGGTTTAAGGTTAGGTGTTTGTGGTTTGGTGTTTAGGGTTTAGGGTTTTTGGTTTAAGATTATGGGTTAGGGTTTTGGGTTTAGGGTTTAGGGTTTATGGTTTAGGGTTTAGGGTTTGGGTTTAGTGTTTATGGTTTAGGGTTTAGGTAATATGGTTTATGGAATATGGTTTATGGTTTATGATTTATGGTTTACGGTTTAGTGTCTATTGTTTAGGGTTTAAGGTTTATGGTTTATGGTTTAAGGTTTATAGTTTGTGGTTTATGTTTTAGGGTTTTGGTTTTAGGTTTTAGTGTTTTTGGTTTAGTGTTTAGGGTTTATGGTTTAGGTTTTGGGGTTTAGAGTTTATGGTTTATGGTTTATGGTTTAGAATTTATGGTTTATGGCTTAGGGTTTAGCGTTTAGGGTTTAGGGTTTAGGTTTTATGGTGTAGGGTTTAAGGTTTATGGTTTAGGGTTTGGGGTTTAAGGTCTATGGTTTATGGTTTTGTGTTTATGGTTTAAGGTTTAGGGTCTTGGGTTTAGGGTTTATATTTTGGGATTTATTGTTTAGGGTTTTGGGTTTGTGGGTTGGGGTATAGGATTTAGGCCTTAGGGTTTATGCTTTAGGGTTTGCGGTTTAGGGTTTAGGGTTTTGTGTTTGTGGGGTGCTGTTTAGTGTTTAGGGTGTTAGGTTTTGGGTTTAGGGTTTAAGGTTATCGTTTAGGGTTTATGGTTTAGGATTTAGGCTTTGTGGTTTAGGGTTTAAGTTTTATGGTTTAGGGTTTAGAGTTTAAGGTTTATGGTTTATGCTTTTGGGTTTTGGGTTTTGGGTTTAGAGTTTAGGGTTTAGGATTTAAGGTTTACAGTTTAGGGTTTATGTTTTATGGTTTAGGGTTTAGGGTTTAGGATTTATGGTTTATGTTTTATGGATTAGGGTTTTAGGTTTTTGGTTTAGGGTTTAGGGTTTAGTGTTTAAGGGGTATGGTTTGGGCTTTATGAGGTAGGGTTTACGATTTATGGTTTAGGTGTTAGGGTTTAGGGTTTAGGGTTTAGGGTTTGGTGTTTGCGGGTTAGTGTTTAGGGTTTTTAGTTTTGGGTTTATGGATTATACTTTAGTTTTTAGAGTTTATTGTTTAGGGTGTAGGGTTTAGGGTTTAGGGTTTGGTATTTATGGGTTAGGTTTTAGTATTTAGGATTTATGTTTTAGGGTTTGGTGTTTATGAGCTGGGTTTAGGGTTAAGGGTTTGTGGTTTGTGGCTTAGGGTTTAGGTTTGGGGTTTAGGGTTTAGGGTTTAGGTTTTATTTTTTTGGTTATAGGGTTTGTGGTTTATGGTTTAGGGTTTAGGGTTTATGGTTTAGGTTTTATTGTTTAGGGTTTGGGTTTGTGGTTTAGGGTTTGGGTTTAGGGTTTATGGTTTAGGGTTTAGGTTTTATGGTTTATGGTTTAGGGAATATGGTTTATGGTTTAGGGTTTAGGGTTTAGGGTTTAGGGTTTAGGGATTATGGTTTAGGGTTTATGGTTTAAGGTTTATGGTTTATGGTTTAGGGGTTATGGTTTGTGGTTTAGGTTTTATGGTTTATTGTTTATGGTTTAGGGTTTAAAGTTTATGGTTTATGGTTTAAGGGTTATGGTTTGTGGTTTTGGGTTTAGGGCATAGGGTTTAGTGTTTGTGGTCTAGTGTTTAGAGTTTATGGTTTAGGGTTTGGGGTTTAAGGTCTATGGTTTATGGTTTTGGGTTTATGGTTTAGTGTTTAGGGTTTAGAGTCTTGGGTTTAGTGTTTATGGTTTATGGTTTAGGTTTCATGGTTTAGCGTTTAGGGTTTATTGTATTGGGTTTAGGGTTTATCGTATATGGTTTGGGGTTTAGGGTTTAGGTTTTTGTGTTTGTGGGTTGGGGTTTAGGGTTTAGGGTTTAGGTCTTAGGGTTTATGGTTTATGGTTTAGGATTTGTGTTTTAGGGTTTTGTGTTTGTGGGGTGGTGTTTAGGGTTTAGGGTTTTAGGTTTTGGGTTTAGGGTTTAGGGTTAGAGTTTAGTGTTTATGGTTTAGGATTTAGGTGTTTAGTATTTATGGGTTAGGATTTAGGGTTTAGGATTTGTGTTTTAGCATTTGGTGTTTATGGGCTAGGATTTAGGGTTAAGGGTTTGTGATTTAGGGATTGTGGGTTGTGGTTTAGGGTTTAGGATTTAGGGTTTCGGGTTTAGGGTTTAGGGTTTGGGGTTTATTTTTTATGTTTTAGGGTTTAGGGTTTAGGGTTTAGGGTTTATGGTTTATGGTTTATGTTTTACTATTAAGGGTTTGGGTTTGTGGATTAGGGTTTATGGTTTATGGTTTATGGTTTAGGATTTAGGGTTTGGGTTTAGGGTTTAGGGTTTAGGGTTTAGGGTTTAGGGTTTAGGGTTTATTGTTTATGTTTTAAGGTTTAGGATTTAGGGTTTAGGGTTTATGGTTTATGGTTTATGTTTTACTATTAAGGGTTTGGGTTTGTGGATTAGGGTTTATGGTTTATGATTTATGGTTTATGGTTTATGGTTTAGAGTTTATGGTTTAAGGTTTAGGGTTTATGGTTTAGGGTTTAATGTTTATGGGTTTATGGTTTAGGGTTTAAGGTCTACGATTTAGGGTTTAAGGTTTGGTGTTTGTGGTTTAGTGTTTAGGGTTTAAGGTTTATGGTTTAAGATTTAGGGTTAGAGTTTAGGGTTTAGGGTTTAAGGTTTATAGTTTAGTGTTTAGGGTTTAGATTTTGTGTTTATGGTGTATGGTTTAGGTGTTATGGTTTATGGTTTATGGTTTATGGTTTATGGTTTAGGATTTAGGGTTTATGTTTTAGGGTTTAAGGTTTAGGGTCTAGGGTTTAGGGTTTTAGGTTTATGGTTTATGGTTTAGGGTTTATGGTTTATGGTTTAGGGTTGAGGATTTAGGGTTTGGTGTTTGTGGTTCAATGTTTAGGGTTTATGGTTTAGGGTTTGGGGTTTAGGGTTTAGGATTTATGGTTTATGGATTTGGGTTTAGGGTTTATGGATTTGTGTTTGTGGGTTGGCATTTAGGGTTTATGCCTTAGGATTTATGGTTTAGGGTAGTTGCTTTATGGTTTAGGGTTTGTGTTTTAGGGTTTTGTGTTTGTGGGGTGGTGTTTACGGTTTAGGGTTTAGGGTTTAGCGTTTAGCGTTTAGGGTTTAGGGTTTAGGGTTTAGGGTTTATCATTTATGGTTTGAGGTTTAGGATTTCGGGGTTTGTGTTTGTGGGTTGGGGTTTAGGGTTTAGGCCTTAGGGTTTGTGGTTTAGGGTTTGTGGTTTAGGGTTTATGGTTTGTGTTTAGGGTTTAGGGTTTAGGGTTTAGGGTTTAGGGTTTATGGTTTAGGTTTTATTATTTAGGGTTTGGCTTTGTAGTTTATCGTTTGGGTTTAGGATTTATGGTTTAAGGTTTTGGTTTTATGGTTTATGGTTTAGGGTATATGGATTATGGTTTATGGTTTATGGTTTAGGGTTTAGGGTTTATGGTTTATGGTTTAGGGGTTATGGTTTGTGGTTTAGGGTTTATGGTTTATGGTTTAGGGTTTATGGTTTAAGGTTTATCGTTTATGGTTTAGGGGTTATGGTTTGTGGTTTTGGGTTTAGGGCTTAAGGTTTGGTGTTTGTGGTTTAGTGTTTAGGGTTTATGGTTTAGGATTTGGGGTTTAAAGTCTATGGTTTATTGTTTTGGGTTTATGGTTTAGTGTTTAGGATTTAGAGTCTTGGGTTTAGTGTTTATGGTATATGGTTTAGGTTTCATGGTTTAGCGTTTAGGGTTTATTGTATTGGGTTTATGGTTTATCGTTTATGGTTTGGGGTTTAGGGTTTAAGGTTTTGTGTTTGTGGGTTGGGGTTTAGGGTTTAGGGTTTAGGTCTTAGAGTTTATGGTTTAGGGTTTAGGGTTTGTGTTTTAGGGTTTTATTTTTGTGGGGTGGTGTTTAGAGTTTAGGGTTTTGGGTTTTGGGTTTAGTGTTTAGGGTTATAGTTTAGTATTTATGGTTTAGGATTTAGGCATTTAGTATTTATGGGTTAGGATTTAGGCTTTAGGATTTGTTTTTTAGTGTTTGGTGTTTGTGGGCTAGGGTTTAGGGTTAAGGGTTTGTGGTTTAGGGTTTAGGGTTTAGCATTTAGCATTTAGGGTTTAGGGTTTAGGGTTTAGGGTTTATCGTTTATGGTATGAGGTTTAGGGTTTCGGGGTTTGTGTTTGTGGGTTGGGGTTTATGGTTTAGACCTTAGGGTTTGTGGTTTAGGGTTTGTGGTTTAGGGTTTATATTTTGTGTTTAGGGTTTATGGTTTAGGGTTTAGCGTTTATGGTTTAGGTTTTATTGTTTATGGTTTGGGTTTGTCGTTGAGGGTCTGTGTTTAGGGTTTATGCTTTATGGATTAGGATTTAGGTTTTATGGTTTATTGTTTAGGGTATATGGTTTATGGTTTATAGTTTAGGGTTTAGGGTTTATGGTTTATGGTTTAGGGTTTAGGGTTTAAGGTTTATGGTTTATGGTTTAGTGGTTATGGTTTGTGGTTTAGGGTTTATAGTTTATGGTTTAGGGTTTAGTGTTTAAGGTTTATGGTTTATGGTTTAGGGGTTTTGGTTTGTGGTTTTGGGTTTAGGGCTTAGGGTTTGGTGTTATTGGTTTAGTGTTTAGTGTTTATGGTTTAGGGTTTGGGGTTTAAGGTCTATGGTTTATGGTTTTGTGTTTATGGTTTTGTGTTTAGGGTTTAGAGTCTTGGGTTTAGTGTTTATGGTTTATGGTTTAGGTTTCATGGTTTAGCGTTTAAGGTTTATTGTATTGGGTTTAGGATTTATCGTTTATGGTTTGGGGTTTAGGATTTAGGGTTTTGTGTTTGTGGGTTGGGGTTTAGGGTTTAGGGTTTAGGGTTTAGGTCTTAGGGTTTATGGTTTGGGGATTAGGGTTTTGTGTTTGTGGGGTGGTGTTTAGGGTTTAGGGTTTTGGGTTTTGGGTTTAGTGTTTAGGGTTATAGTTTAGTATTTATGGTTTAGGATTTAGGTGTTTAGTATTTATGGGTTAGGATTTACGGTTTAGGATTTGTATTTTAGGGTTTGTTGTTTGTGGGCTAGGGTTTAGGGTTAAGGGTTTGTGGTTTATGGATTGTGGTTTGTAGTTTAGGGTTAAGGGTTTATGGTTTAGGGATTGTGGTTTGTGGTTTAGGGTTTAGGATTTAGGGTTTGGGGTTTAGGGTTTAGGATTTAGAGTTTATGGTTTACGGTTTAGGTTTTACTATTTAGGGTTTGGGTTTGTAGATTAGGGTTTATGGTTTAGGGTTTAGGTTTGATGGTTTATGGTTTAGGATTTAAGGTTTATGGTTTAGGGTTTATGGTTTAGGGTTTAATGTTTAGGGTTTATGGTTTAGGGTTTATGGTTTAAGGTTTAGGGTTAGGGTTTAGGGTTTAGGGTTTATGGTTTATGGTTTAGGGTTTGGGTTTAGTGTTTATGGTTTATGGTTTAGGTATTATGGTTTAGGGTTTAAGGTTTAGGGTCTAGGATTTAGGGTTTAAGGTTTATGGTTTATGGTTTAGGGTTTATAGTTTATGGTTTAGTGTTTAGGGTTTAGGGTTTAGGGTTTGGTGTTTGTGGTTCAGTGTTTAGGGTTTATGGTTTATGGTTTGGGGTTTAGAGTTTAGGGTTTATGGTCTATGGATTTTTGTTTAGGGTTTAGGGTTTTGTGTTTGTGGGTTGGGGTTTAGGGTTTAGGCCTTAGGGTTTATTATTTCGGGTATTTGGTTTATGGTTTAGTGTTTGCGTTTTAGTGTTTTGTGTTTGTGGGGTGGTGTTTAGGGTTTAGGGTTTGGGGTTTTGGGTTTATGGTTTAGGGTTTAGGGTTTAGCGTTTAGCATTTAGGGTTTTGGGTTTAGGGTTTAGGGTTTATTATTTATGGTTTGGGGTTTAGGGTTTCGGGGTTTGTGTTTGTAGGTTGGGGTTTAGGGTTTAGGCCTTAAGGTTTGTGGTTTAGGGTTTATGGTTTATGGTTTATGGTTTGTGTTTTAGGGTTTTGTGTTTGTGGGGTGGTGTTTAGGGTTTAGGGTTTTATTTTTGGGTTTAGGGTTTAGGGTTATAATTTAAGGTTTATGGTTTAGGATTTAAGTGTCTGGTATTTATGGGTTAGGATTTAGGGTTTAGGATTTGTGTTTTAGGGTTTAGTGTTTGTGGGTTGGGGTTTATGGTTAAGGGTTTGTGGTTTAGGGTTTAGTGTTTATTGTTTAGGGTTTAGGGTTTAGGGTTTGGTGTTTGCATGTTAGGGTTTATGGTTTAGAATTTGGGATTTAGGCGGTACGATCTATGGTTTATGGTTTAGGGTTTAGGGTTTAGGGTTTACGATTTAGGGTTTGGTGTTTGCGGGTTAGTGTTTAGGGTTTTTGGTTTTGGGTTCATGGTTTAGAGTTTAGGGTTTAGAGTTTATTGTTTAGGGTTTAGGGTTAAGGGTTTAGGGTTTGGTATTTATGGATTAGGATTTAGTATTTAGGATTTGTGTTTTAGGGTATGGTGTTTTTGGGATGGGTTTTAGGGTTAAGGGACTGTGGTTTGTGGCTTAGGGTTTAGGTTTGGGGTTTGAGGTTTGGGGTTTAGTGTTTATGGTTTAGGTTTTGTTGTCTAGGTTATAGGGTTTGTGGTTTATGGTTTAGGGTGTAGGGTTTATGGTTTATGGTTTAGGTTTTTCTGTTTAGGGTTTGGGTTTGTGGTTTAGGGTTTGGCTTTAAGGTTTATGGTTCAGTGTTTAGGTTTTATGATTTATGGTTTAGGGTATATGGTTTATGGTTTAGGATTTAGGGTTTAAGGTTTATGGTTTATGGTTTATGGTATAGGGTTTAGGGTTTAAGGTTTATGGTTTATGGTTTAAGGGTTATGGTTTATGGTTTAGGGTTTAGGGCTTAGGGTTTGGTGGTTGTGGTTTAGTGTTTAGGGTTCATGGTTTAGGGTTCGGGGTTTAAGGTCTATGGTTTATGGTTTTGGGTTTATGGTTTAGTGTTTAGGGTTTAGAGTCTTTGGTTTTGTGTTTATGGTTTATGTTTTAGGTTTCATGGTTTAGGGTTTAGGGTTTATTGTATTGGGTTTAGGGTTTATCGTTTATGGTTTGGGGTTTAGGGTTTAGGGTTATAGTTTAGTGTTTGTGGTTTATGGTTTAGGTATTATGGTTTAGGGTTTAAGGTTTAGGGTCTAGGATTTAGGGTTTAAGGTTTATGGTTTATGGTTTAGGGGTTATGGTTTATGGTTTAGGGTTTAGGGCTTAGGGTTTGGTGGTTGTGGTTTAGTGTTTAGGGTTCATGGTTTAGGGTTCGGGGTTTAAGGTCTATGGTTTATGGTTTTGGGTTTATGGTTTAGTGTTTAGGGTTTAGAGTCTTTGGTTTTGTGTTTATGGTTTATGTTTTAGGTTTCATGGTTTAGGGTTTAGGGTTTATTGTATTGGGTTTAGGGTTTATCGTTTATGGTTTGGGGTTTAGGGTTTAGGGTTATAGTTTAGTGTTTGTGGTTTATGGTTTAGGTATTATGGTTTAGGGTTTAAGGTTTAGGGTCTAGGATTTAGGGTTTAAGGTTTATGGTTTATGGTTTAGGGTTTATGGTTTATGGTTTAGGGTTTAGGGTTTAGGGTTTAGGGTTTGGTGTTTGTGGTTCAGTGTTTAGGGTTTATGGTTTATGGTTTGGGGTTTAGAGTTTAGGGTTTATGGTCTATGGATTTTTGTTTAGGGTTTAGGGTTTTGTGTTTGTGGGTTGGGGTTTAGGGTTTAGGCCTTAGGGTTTATTATTTAGGGTATTTGGTTTATGGTTTAGTGTTTGCGTTTTAGTGTTTTGTGTTTGTGGGGTGGTGTTTAGGGTTTAGGGTTTGGGGTTTTGGGTTTATGGTTTAGGGTTTAGGGTTTAGCGTTTAGCATTTAGGGTTTTGGGTTTAGGGTTTAGGGTTTATCATTTATGGTTTGGGGTTTAGGGTTTCGGGGTTTGTGTTTGTAGGTTGGGGTTTAGGGTTTAGGCCTTAAGGTTTGTGGTTTAGGGTTTATGGTTTATGGTTTATGGTTTGTGTTTTAGGGTTTTGTGTTTGTGGGGTGGTGTTTAGGGTTTAGGGTTTTATTTTTGGGTTTAGGGTTTAGGGTTATAATTTAAGGTTTATGGTTTAGGATTTAAGTGTCTGGTATTTATGGGTTAGGATTTAGGGTTTAGGATTTGTGTTTTAGGGTTTAGTGTTTGTGGGTTTGGGTTTATGGTTAAGGGTTTGTGGTTTAGGGTTTAGTGTTTATTGTTTAGGGTTTAGGGTTTAGGGTTTGGTGTTTGCATGTTAGGGTTTAGGGTTTAGAATTTGGGATTTAGGCGGTACGATCTATGGTTTATGGTTTAGGGTTTAGGGTTTAGGGTTTACGATTTAGGGTTTGGTGTTTGCGGGTTAGTGTTTAGGGTTTTTGGTTTTGGGTTCATGGTTTAGAGTTTAGGGTTTAGAGTTTATTGTTTAGGGTTTAGGGTTAAGGGTTTAGGGTTTGGTATTTATGGATTAGGATTTAGTATTTAGGATTTGTGTTTTAGGGTATGGTGTTTTTGGGATGGGTTTTAGGGTTAAGGGACTGTGGTTTCTGGCTTAGGGTTTAGGTTTGGGGTTTGAGATTTGGGGTTTAGTGTTTATGGTTTAGGTTTTATTGTCTAGGTTATAGGGTTTGTGGTTTATGGTTTAGGGTGTAGGGTTTATGGTTTATGGTTTAGGTTTTTCTGTTTAGGGTTTGGGTTTGTGGTTTAGGGTTTGGCTTTAAGGTTTATGGTTCAGTGTTTAGGTTTTATGGTTTATGGTTTAGGGTATATGGTTTATGGTTTAGGATTTAGGGTTTAAGGTTTATGGTTTATGGTTTATGGTATAGGGTTTAGGGTTTAAGGTTTATGGTTTATGGTTTAGGGGTTATGGTTTATGATTTAGGGTTTAGGGCTTAGGGTTTGGTGGTTGTGGTTTAGTGTTTAGGGTTCATGGTTTAGGGTTCGGGGTTTAAGGTCTATGGTTTATGGTTTTGGGTTTATGGTTTAGTGTTTAGGGTTTAGAGTCTTTGGTTTTGTGTTTATGGTTTATGTTTTAGGTTTCATGGTTTAGGGTTTAGGGTTTATTGTATTGGGTTTAGGGTTTATCGTTTATGGTTTGGGGTTTAGGGTTTAGGGTTATAGTTTAGTGTTTGTGGTTTAGGATTTAGGTGTTTAATATTTATGGGTTAGGATTTAGTGTTTAGCATTTGTGTTTTAGGGATTGTGGTTTGCGGTTTAGGATTTAGGATTTGAGGTTTGGGGTTTAGGGTTTAGGGTTCAGGGTTTATGGTTTATGATTTAGGTTTTACTGTTTATGGTTTGGGTTTGTGGATTAGGGTTTATGGTTTAGGGTTTAGGATTTATGGTTTATGGTTTAGGATTTATGGTTTATGGTTTACTGTCTTTGGTTTAAGGTTTATGGTTTAGGGTTTATGGTTTAGGGTTTAGGATTTGCGGTTTAGGGTTTAGGATTTAGGGTTTAGGGTTTGGTGTTTGTGGTTTAGTGTTTAGGGTTTAGGGTTTATGGTTTAAGGTTGAGGTTTAGGGTTTAGGGTTTAGTATTTAGGGTTTATGGTTTAGTGTTTAGGGTTTGGGTTTAGTGTTTATGGTTTATGGTTTATGTATCATGGTTTATGTTTATGGTTTATGGTTTGTGGTTTAGGGTTTAGGGTTTATGGTTTAGGGTTTAAGGTTTAGGGTCTAGGGTTTAGGGTTTAAGGTTTATGGTTTATGGTTTAGGGTTTATGGTTTATAGTTTTGGGATTAGGATTTAGTGTTTGGTGTTTATGGTTCAGTGTTTAGGGTTTATGGTTTAGTGTTTAGGGTTTAGGGTTTAGGGTTTATGGTTTATGGTTTGGGGTTTAGGGTTTAGGGTTTTGTGTTTGTGGGTTGGCGTTTGGGGTTTAGGCCTTAGGGTTAATGGTTTAGGGTTGTTGGTTTATGGTTTATGGTTTGTGTTTTAGGGATTTGTGTTTGTGGGGTGGTGTTTAGGGTTTAGGGTTTAGGATTTAGGGTTTAGGGTTTAGGGTTTAGCGTTTAGGGTTTAGTGTTTAAGGTTTCGGGTTTATCGTTTATGGTTTGGGGTTTAGGGTATTGGAGTTTGTGTTTGTGGGTTGGGGTTTAGGGTTTTGGCCTTAGGGTTTATGGTTTAGATTTTGTGGTTTAGGGTTTACGATCCGTGTTTTAGGATTTAGTATTTAGGATTTGTGTTTTAGGGTTTGGTGTTTGTGGGCTGGGTTTTAGGGTTAAGGGTTTGTGGTTTGTGGCTTAGGGTTTAGGGTTTGGGGTTTGAGGTTTCCGGGTTTAGTGTTTAAGGTTTAGGTTTTATTGTTTAGGTTATAGGGTTTGTCGTTTATGGTTTAGGGTTTAGGGTTTATGGTTTATTGTTTAGTTTTTATTGTTTAGGGTTTGTGTTTGTGGTTTAGGGTTTGGGTTTAGGGTTTATGGTTTAGGGTTTAGGTTTTATGGTTTATGGTTTAGGGTATATGGTTTATGGTTTAGGGTTTTGGGTTTTGGGTTTAGGGTTTAGGATTTAGGGTTTCTGGTTTATGGTTTAGGGTTTGGGGGTTAAGGTCTATGGTTTATGGTTTTGGGTTTATGGTTTAGTGTTTAGGGTTTAGAATCTTGGGTTTAGTGTTTATGGTTTATGGTTTAGCTTTCACGGTTTTGGGTTTATGGTTTATTGTATTGGGTTTAGGGTTTATCGTTTATGGTTTGGGGGTTAGGGTTTAGGGTTTAGGCATTAGGGTTTATGGTTAAGTGTTTAGGGTATAGGGTTTGGGGTTTGTGTTTTAGGGTTTATGGTTTAGGGTTTTGTGTTTCCGTGTTAGGGTTTAGGGTTTAGGAATTGGGGTTTATGGGGTACGGTTTAGGGTTTTGTGTTTGCGAGTTGGGTTTATTGGTTCTGGTTTTGTCTTTATGTTTTATAGTTTAGGCTTTAAAGTTTATGGTTTAGGGTTTAGGGTTTAGGTGGTATATATGGGTTAGGATTTAGTGTTTAGAATTTGTGTTTTAGGTTTTGGTGTTTTTGGGCTATGGTTTATGGTTAAAGGTTTGTGGTTTGTGGTTTAGGATTTAGGTTTTGGGGTTTGGGGTTTGGGATTTAGGGTTTAGAGTTTAGATTTTATTGTTTAGGTTTTAGGGTTTGGGGTTTAGCATTTAGGGTTTATGGTTTAAGTTTTACTGTTTAGGGTTTAGGTTTGTGGTTTAGGGTTTGGGTTTAAGGTTTATGGTTTAGGGTTTAGGTTTTATGGTTGATGGTTTAGGGTTTATGGTTTATTGTTTAGGGTTTACGGTTTAGGGTTAGGGTTTAGGGTTTAGTGTTTATGGTTTAGGGTTTATGGTTTATGGTTTATGGTTTAGGTTTTATGGTTTATGGTTTATGGTTTATGATTTAGGGTTTATGGTTTAGGGTTTAGGGTTTAGGGTTTAAGGATTATGGTTTATGGTTTAGGGTTTATGGTTTATAGTTTAGTGTTTAGGGTTTATGGTTTGGTGTTTATGGTTTATTGTTTAGGATTTAGGGTTTAGGGTTTGGGGTTTAGGGATTAGGGTTTAAGGTTTATGGTTTATGATTTAGTGTTTATGCCTTAGGGTTTAGGATTTAGGGTTTAAGGTTTAGGGTTGAGGTTTATGGCGTAGGATTTAGGGATTATGGTTTATGGTGTAGGGTTTGGTGTTTAAAGTCTATGGTTTATGGTTTTGGTTTATGGTTTAGTGTTTAGGGTTTAGAGTCTTGGGTTTAGGGTGTATGGTTTAGGTTTTATTGTATAGGGTTTGGGTTTGTGGTTTAGGGTTTGGGTTTAGGGATTAGGGTTTAGGGTTTAGGGTTTAGGGTTTAGGGTTTATAGTTTATGGTTTATGGTTTATGGTTTCTGGTTTAGGGTTTATGGTTTAGGGTTTAGGGTTTAAGGTTTAAGGTTTACGGTTTATGGTTTAAGGTTTATAGTTTATGCTTTAGGGTTTAGGGTTTATGGTTTATGGTTTAAGGTTTAGGGTTAGGCTTTAAGGTTAAGGGTTTAGGGTTTAGGATTTAGGGTTTAGGGTTTAGTGTTTATGATTTAGGATTTAGGTATTATGGTTTATTGTTTATGGTTTATGGTTTATGGTTTAGGGTTTAGGGTTTATGGTTTAGTATTTAAGGTTTAGAGTCTATGGTTTAGGGTTTAAGGTTTATGGTTTATGGTTTAGGGTTTATGGTTTATGGTTTAGTGTTTAGGGTTTAGGGTTTGGTGTTTGTGGTGCAGTGTTTAGAGTTTATGGTTTAGGGTTTGGGGTTTAGGGTTTATGAATTATGGTTTAGGGTTTAGGGTTTAGGGTTTTGTGTTTGTGGGTTGGGGTTTAGGGCTTAGTCCTTATGGTTTAAGGTTTAGGGTTTTTGGTTTATGGTTTTGTGATTGTGTTTTAGGGTTTTGTGTTTGTGGGATGGTGTTTAGGGTTTAAGGTTTTGGATTTTAGGTTTTGGGTTTAGGGTTTAGGGTTATAGTTTCGGGTTTATGGTTTAGGATTTAGGTGTTTGGTATTTTTGGGTTAGGATTTACGGATTAGGGTTTGTGTTTTAGGGTTTGGTGTTTCTGGGCTGGGGTTTAGGGTTAAGGGTTTGTGGTTTAGGGTTTATGGCTTGTGGTTTATGGTTTAGGGTTTGGGTTTTGGTGTTTAGGGTTTAGGGTTTAGGTTTTAGGTTTTATTGTTTAGGTTTTAGGGTTTGGGGTTTAAGGTTTCGGGTTTAGGGTTTATGGTTTATGGTATAGGTTTTACTGTTTAGCATTTGGGTTTGTGGTTTAGGGTTTGGGTTTATGGTTTATGGTTTAGTGTTTAGGTTTTATGGTTTATGGTTTATGGTTTATGGTTTAAGGTTTATGGTTTAGGGTTTATGGTTTAGGGTTTAATCTTTAGGGTTTATGGTTTATGGTTTAGGGTTTATGGTTTATGGTTTAGGGTTTAGGGTTTTTGGTTTAAGATTATGGGCTAGGGTTTTGGGTTTACGGTTTAGGGTTTATGGTTTAGGGTTTAGGGTTTGGGTTTAGTGTTTATTGTTTTGGGTTTAGGTAATATGGTTTATGGAATATGGTTTACAGTTTATAGTTTATGGTTTACGATTTAGAGTCTATGGTTTAGGGTTTAAGGTTTATGGTTTATGGTTTAGGGTTTATGGTTTGTGGTTTATGTTTTAGGGTTTTGGTTTTAGGTTTTAGTGTTTTTGGTTTAGTGTTTAGGGTTTATGGTTTATGGTTTAGGGGTTTAGAGTTTAGGGTTTAGGGTTTATGGTTTATGGCTTAGGGTTTAGCGTTTAGGGTTTAGGGTTTAGGTTTTATGGTGTAGGATTTAAGGTTTATGGTTTAGGGTTTGGGTTTAAGGTCTATGGTTTATGGTTTTGTGTTTATGGTTTAGGGTTTAGGGTCTTGGGTTGAGGGTTTATAATTTGGGCTTTATGGTTTAGGGTTTTGTGTTTGTGGGTTGGGTATAGGATTTAGGCCTTAGGGTTTATGCTTTAGGGTTTGCGGTTTAGGGTTTAGTGTTTTGTGTTTGTGGGGTGCTGTTTAGTGTTTAGGGTGTTAGGTTTTGGGTTTAGGGTTTAAGGTTATCGTTTAGGGTTTATGTTTAGGATTTAGGCTTTGTGGTTTAGGGTTTAAGTTTTATGGTTTAGGGTTTAGGGTTTAAGGTTTACGGTTTATGCTTTGGGTTTCAGGTTTAGGGTTTAGAGTTTAGGGTTTAGGATTTAAGGTTTACAGTTTAGGGTTTATGTTTTATGGTTTAGGGTTTAGGGTTTAGGGTTTATGGTTTATGTTTTATGGATTAGGGTTTTACGTTTTTGGTTTAGGGTTTAGGGTTTAGTGTTTAGGGGGTATGGTTTGGGCTTTATGAGGTAGGGTTTACGATTTATGGTTTAGGTGTTAGGGTTTAGGGTTTAGGGTTTAGGGTTTATGGTTTAGGGTTTATGGTTTAGGGTTTAGAGTTTGGGTTCAGTGTTTATGGTTTATGGTTTAGGTATTATGGTTTATGGTTTATGGTTTATCGTTTAGGGTTTAGGGTTTATGATTTAGGGTTTAAGGTTTATTGTTTTTGGTTTAGGGTTTATGGTTTATGGTTTAGGGTTTAGGGTTTAGGGTTTGGTGTTTGTGGTTCAGTGTTTAGGGTTTATGGTTTAGGGTTTGGGGTTTAGGGTTTAGGGTTTATGGTTTGGGGTTTAGGATTTAGGGTTTTGTGTTTGTGGGTTGGCGTTTAGGGTTTAGGCTTTAGGGTTTATGGTTTAGGGTTATTGGTTTATGGTTTAGGGTGTGTGTTTTAGGATTTTGTGTTTGTGGGGTCGTGTTTAGGGTTTAGGGTTTTGGGTTTTAGATTTTGGGTTTACGGTTTAGGGTTATACTTTAGGGTTTATGGTTTATGATTTAGTTGTTTGGTAATTATGGGTTAGGATTTAGGGTTTAGGATTTGTGTTTTAGGATTTGGTATTTGTGGGCTGGGGTTTAGGTTTAAGGGTTTGTGATTTATGGTTTGTGGTTTGTGGTTTAGGGTTTAGGGTTTGGGTTTTGGTGTTTAGGGTTTAGGGTTTAGGTTTTTGGTTTTATTGTTTTGGTTTCAGGGTTTGGGCTTTAGGGTTTTGGGTTTAGGGCTTATGCTTTATGCTCTAGATTTTACTATTTAGCGTTTATGGTTTATGGTTTAGGGTATATGGTTTAGGGTTTATGGTTTAGGGTTTAGGGTTTAGGGTTTAAGGTTTATGGTTTAGGGTTTATGGTTTAGGGTTTAATGTTTAGGGTTTATGGTTTATGGTTTAGGGTTTAGGGTTTATGGTTTAGGGTTTGGTGTTTGTGGTTTAGTGTTTAGGGTTTAGGGTTTATGGTTTAAGGTTAAGGGTTTGGGTTTTTGGTTTTGGGTTTAGGGTTTATGGATTATGGTTTAGGGTTTGGGTTTAGTGTTTATAGTTTAGGGTTTAGGTTTTACGGTTTATGGTTTATGGTTTAGGGTTTATGGTTTAGGGTTTAAGGTTTAGGGTCTAGGGATTATGGTTTAAGGTTTATGGTTTATGGTTTAGGGTTTATGGTTTATGGTTTATGGTTTTGGTTTTAGGGTTTGGTGTTTGTGGTTTAGTATTTAAGGTTTATGGTTTAGGGTTTGGGGCTTAGGGTTTAGTGTTTATGGTTTAGGATTTAGGGTTTATGGCTTAGGGTTTAGCGTTTAGCGTTTAGATTTTAGTGTGTAGGATTTAAGGATTATAGTTTAGGGTTTGGGGTTTAAGGTCCATGGTTTATGGTTTTGTGTTTATTGTTAGGTTTTAGGGTTTAGGGTCTTTGGTTTAGGGTTTATGGTTTGGGGTTAATGGTTTAGGGTTTTGTGTTTGTGGGTTGGGGTTTAGAATTCAGGCCTTAGTGTTTACGGTTTAGGGTTTGCGATTTAGGGTTTAATGTTTGTGTTTTAGGGTTTTGTGTTTGTGGGGTTGTGTTTAGGGTTTAGGGTTTTGGTTTTTGGATTTTGGGTTTAAGGTTATGGTTTCGGGTTTATGGTTTAGGATTTAGGATTTGTGGCTTAGGGTTTAGAATTTATGGTTTTTGGTTTAGGGTTTAAAGTTTATGGTTTATGGTTTTAGGTTTTGGGTTTAGGGTTTAGTGTTTAGGGTTTAGGATTTATGGTTTACAGTTTAGGGTTTATGTTTTATGGTTTAAGGTTTGGTGTTTGTGGGTTAGGGTTTAGTGTTTAGGATTTGGGTTTAGGGTTTATGGTTTAGGGTTAAGGTTTAGGGTTTTGGGTTTTCGGTTATAGTTTAGTGTTTATGGTTTAGGATTTAGGTGTTTAGTATTTATGGGTTAGGATTTAGGGTTTAGGATTTGTATTTTAGGGTTTGGTGTTTGTGGGCTGGGGTTTAGGGTTAAGGGTTTGTGGTTTAGGGATTGTGGTTTGTGGTTTAGGGTCTGGGTTTGTGTTAGTGTTTACGGTTTAGGGTTTGCGATTTAGGGTTTAATGTTTGTGTTTTAGGGTTTTGTGTTTGTGGGGTTGTGTTTAGGGTTTAGGGTTTTGGTTTTTGGATTTTGGGTTTAAGGTTATGGTTTCGGGTTTATGGTTTAGGATTTAGGATTTGTGGCTTAGGGTTTAGAATTTATGGTTTTTGGTTTAGGGTTTAAAGTTTATGGTTTATGGTTTTAGGTTTTTGGTTTAGGGTTTAGTGTTTAGGGTTTAGGATTTATGGTTTACAGTTTAGGGTTTATGTTTTATGGTTTAGGGTTTGGTGTTTGTGGGTTAGGGTTTAGTGTTTAGGATTTGGGTTTAGGGTTTATGGTTTAGGGTTAAGGTTTAGGGTTTTGGGTTTTCGGTTATAGTTTAGTGTTTATGGTTTAGGATTTAGGTGTTTAATATTTATGGGTTACGATTTAGGGTTTAGGATTTGTATTTTAGGGTTTGGTGTTTGTGGGCTGGGGTTTAGGGTTAAGGGTTTGTGGTTTAGGGATTGTGGTTTGTGGTTTAGGGTTTAGGATTTGGGGTTTGGGGTTTAGGGTTTAGGGTTTATGGTTTAGGGTTTAGGTTTTATTGTTTATGTTTTAGGGTTTGGGGTTTAGGGTTTATGGTTTATGGTTTATGGTTTAGGTTTTACTGTTTAGGGTTTGGGTTTGTGGATTAGGGTTTATGGATTATGGTTTAGGATTTATGGTTTATGGTTTATGGTTTAGGGTTTTTGGTTTAAGGTTTAGGGTTTAGGGTTTATGGTTTAGGATTTAATGTTTAGGGTTTATGGTTTAGGTTTTAGGTTTTACAGTTTACGGGTTAGTGTTTAGGGTTTGGTATTTGTGGTTTAGTGTTTAGGGTTTAGTGATTAGTGTTTAAGGTTTAGGGTTAGGGTTTCGTGTTTAGGGTTTAGGGTTTAGGGTTTATGGTTCAAGGTTTAGGGTTTGGGTTTAGTGTTTATGGTTTATGGTTTAGGGTTTAGGGTTTATGGTTTAGAGTTTAAGGTTTATGGTTTATGGTTTAGGGTTTATGGTTTATGGTTTAGGGTTTAGGGTTTAGGGTTTGGTGTTTGTGGTTCAGTGTTTAGGGTTTATGGTTTTGGGTTTGGGGTTTAGGGTTTAAGGTTTATGGTTTATGGTTTGGGGTTTAGGGTTTAGGGTTTGTGTTTGAGGGTTGGCGTTTAGGGTTTAGGCCTTAGGGTTTATGGTTTAGGGTTGTTGGTTTATGGTTTAGGGTGTGTGTTTTAGGATTTTGTGTTTGTGGGGTGGTGTTTAGGGTTTAGAGTTTTGGGTTTTGGATTTTGGGTTTAGGGTTTACGGTTATAGTTTATTGTTTACGGTTTATGATTTAGGTGTTTGGTATTTATGGGTTAGGATTTAGGGTTTAGGATTTGTGTTTTTGGATTTGGTGTTTGTGGGCTGGGGTTTAGGGTTAAGGGTTTGTGGCTTAGGGTTTGTGGTTTGTGGTTTAAGGTTTAGGGTTTGGATTTGGGTGTTTAGGGTTTAGGGTTTAGGTTTTAGGTTTTACTGTTTAGGTTTCAGGGTTTGGGGTTTAGGGTTTCGGGTTTAGGGCTTATTGATAAACCCCATTTTTAGGGTTTATCTTGTATTGAATTTAGAGTGTTTTGATAACCTTTTGGCACATTTAGCCTATGAATTAGCATGGTTTTGTTATCTCTCCCATATTCGTGCTTAAGTGTAAAAACATGCTTTTTAAGCCTTATTTTGATGAATTCTAGTTTCTTTTTGATTCCATAATATGCCTTGATGTGTTTGCTAGTAATCCCAGGATTGAAATAGGCTAGGCATGGATCAAAGGAAGCAAGGAAGGAAGCATACAAGTGGTGAGAAGCATAAAAAGTCAAAGAAGCAAAGTCAGCCAAACACGCGCACGCGTACAAGGCGCTCGCGCGCACATTACAGAATCGGCCAGGGACGCGCACGCGTCGATGACCGCACATGACTTCATTAATGCAACACGTGCCTGGCGATTTGAGAGGGTTTCTAAACCAATTTTGGCGCCAAATGC
>NC_029772.3:85008849-85041040 GCF_000817695.3 Arachis duranensis
TCCTTTTGTGCCTTCCAAGTGTTTGATGAAATGCTTGGTTGGATTTTAGTGTAGGTTTTGTTCCTCTTGGCCTAGGTAGAGCAATTAGTGACTCTTGAGTTATCTAATTCCTTTGTCGATTGATAATTAGAAGTTGCTAATTGATTTGGATGCCTCTAAAGCTAGTCTTTCCTTAGGGAGTTGATTAGGACTTGAGGGATCAAATTGTTGATTAGGACTTGAGGAATCTAATTGATTCATCCACTTGACTTTCCTTCATGGTTAGAGGTTAACTAAGTGGTAGCAATGAACAATTCTCATCACAATTGAGAAGGATAACTAGGATAGGACTTCTAATTCTCATATCTTGCCAAGAGCCTTTTATAGTTGTTAGTTTATTTTCATTGCCATTTACTTTTCATGCTTCTTATCCAAAACCCCAAAACACATCCCAACCAATAACAAGACACTTCATTACAATTCCAAGGGAGAACGACCCGAGGTTTGAATACTTCGGTTTATAAAATTAGGGGTTTGTACTTGTGACAAACAAATTTTTGTATGAGAGGATTAGTGATTGGTTTAGAGACTATACTTCAACGAGATTTTATTTGAGAAATTCTAAACCGTCAAAAATCCAATCATCAAAATGGCGCCGTTGCCGGGGAGTTGCAATGGTGTTATGTTATTGGTTATTGTACATATGTGAATTGTGTAAATATCTTGCTTTTTGCTTCATTTGCTAGTGTAGAATTTTATTTTCTCTTTCCACCATGAATTCTCATTTTGGCTATGAGTTTGGTTCTAATTATGTTGTAGGTAATGAGAGCTTCAATGAGAATGTGTATCAAGAATGGGACAATCAAAGGTGGGAGAAGCCATATGCATATGATCAACCCTCATGGCAACAACCTCCACCAATGCACTATGAGGAAGAGCCATTTTTTGATGCATATCAATCCAATGGCTATGGTGAATCTCCTTGTGACTTTCAAGAACCACCACCATATGCCTATGAACCACATCCTCAACATAAACCTCAACCACACTCGCAAGCCTTTCCCATCAAGCACCTTCCTATAATCCATATCCATCATATGACCAATCATCCATACCATACTCTTATGACAAGTATGAGCAAGAACCCTTAGAACCACCACAACCCTATCAAGATTACTACCAAGAACCACCTCAATGCACACCACCTCCACAATTTTACCAAGAAGAATCACCTTCCTACTATGAACCCTCTTTCCAAAATAATGAACCTTCTTACTCACCCCAAGCCCCAATAGACGATCCTCTCACTTTGTTACTCCAAGGGCAAGAAGCCATGAAGCGGGATACACTTGAGTTTGTGACCAATTTGACCAAGGTGGTGCACACTTTGGCCCACCAATGTTTGAATACTCAAGGTGCTTCCATGACCACATGTGAAAAGTCAAAAGGAGAGCAAAGCATGAAGGAGAAATTGGAAAATCCGGTGAAGAAGGAGGAGTCGAATTTTGTGCTAGAACAATTGGAGGAAGCTATGATCATTGAAGAAAAGGAAGAAGTGGTTGAAGATTTAGGAGATGTTGAAAGTCCATGGGAATGTAGCATCATGGCGAACCCTTCCAAGAAGCTTGATATTGATGTTGAGGAGGGTGCGCAACCTCCGAGGCATGTCATCGTTGGAGACTTGGAAGAGGCTTATCAAGAAATGGATTCAATCATGGATGAATTTCTCTCTACAATGGAATTCTCTTCCATTGGACATGAAGTTGAAATTATAAAAGAGTGTGCACAACCTCCCAAGGAAAACGAAGATGGCATGGTGTATATTGAAATTGACGAATATGAAGAGGTTGATCAAGAGATGGATTCATTCATGAATGAATTCCTATCCAAAATTGAATCACCTCCTATTGGGCAAGATGAAGTTCTTGAAGACAACACCAAGCCAAGAGAAAAAGGGGAAAAGGTTGAAATTGAAAAAGCTCGCAAAGAGGTGGAAATACACAAAGAAGAGCACCCAACATAATCTTTCTGATAAAAAAAGGGGGGTAGACGCGCGCGCACACTGTACGCGCACGCGTCCCTGTGTGGATGCATCACCACCCACGTACCCGAGAGTTGGGCCTCTCTTGGGTGAACACTACGCCATGAGCCCAACCTGACCTACGCTGACGCGCACTACGTGCGTGCGCGCCAATCATGGGAACAAGAACATGTACGCGGACGCGCACAAGCCGCGCCCGCGCCGAATTGCTGCTGCAAAATTTTTGAGCCAAACCCCAGAGAGTTGAGCCGACTCTGGGCCAGCTTTATGCCCCTGGCCCAACTCGATCTGCGCAGACGCGCACTTGTCGCGTGCGCGCCCATATGTCCAGGAAGGAACAGACGCGAGCGCACGCATTGCGCTAGCGCGCCGTATCCCAGACTACCAATATACGCGGATGCATGCTGTACGCGCGCGCCCTTACATGCTGCTGCCACTCTAGGCCTTCGCCCCGAGAGTTGAGCATGTGCAAAGCCCACTCTAAGCCTGAGGCCCAACCACATATACGCGTGCGCGCGCTGTACGCGCACGTGCCGTTGCACAATCTGCCAATCCACGCCTGAGCGCACTGTATGCTCACGCGTGGGTCCCAAATTTTCATCAATATATGCGGACGTGCATGGTGCGCGCTCGCGTCGATTCAAAAATGAGATAACCCTAGCACGCGACGAGCGCTGCGCAGTCGCGCACTTCTCTTCTTCTTTTCCCCCCATCTTCTTCAACCTCCCTCCCCCCCCCCCCCCAGCCACTACCACCACACGGCCGCCCCTTCTCTCACCGTCACCCCACTCGTCCTCGTTCTCCCTCTCTTCTCCACTCACTGTCTCCTCCTCCCTTCGGTCAAACGCCCAACCGCCGCAGCCACCTTCTCCGCCGCACCTCCATCATCCCACCGGCGATTAAGCACTCGGCGACCCCATCCTTCTCTTTCCATCCTTCATTCTCCCCTCACTCCCCTCTTTCACCATCACCGACCTTCCTCCCTCAGTTTCTCATTCCCCCGTTGCCACCACAGCCGGCCACCCTCACCGCCACCACCCACGGCAGTGCAAATTCCCTGAGTCTGCTGCCCCTGCCCCTATCCTAGTTCACCTTCCCATTCCTCCCAGCTCCCAGGTTCCTGCTCCATTTCCGTTTTTTTGTTTCCCTTTTAATTGTTCATTTCTGTTAGTTACTGTAATTGTATATTAGTTAGTTTGACTTCAAAAAATTGCATGTTAGGATTAGTTAGAAATAACTGCTGTTAGGTAGCTAGGACTGGATAGAGGATCCTAGGCCTGATAAGTGCTCCGTATGTGCATATGTGCTGTCTGTTTACTTGGATGTTGTATGCTGACTTTGGACTGCTTTTATGCACCTCCTGTTGCCTGCTTGCTATACCACTACTGCTGTACTTGAGTGATGTTGAAATCCTACTATTTGTGCTAGTTTGCTATCCGGGAACGTCCAATTTTGAGCTGGAATGCTGCCCGATTTTCCAAAAAATTAGTTTCATTTTGTTCTTTCTTTCAATTTTGGGCCAATTTCCGCTTCTTTTTTAAACTTCCCGGATTTGCATCAATCATTGTGAATATGAACCGCAACTTCTCTTGTCTTTGAGCAAAAATATCATTATGCCAACTAATCCACTTTTCTAACTTACTAATTTCTTTAACCATTTGACATTTACTCACTTTTAACCCTCTTTAACCAGTCTTTCTAAAGTGTGATGATTTTATGCTTAATAAGTTTGAGTTGTTGACTTTAATGTAAGATTGCATTCTTGGTTTACTTGTTCACTTTTGCATATTCATTGCAACATCATGATTGTTATTAGCCAATTGTATCCTGAACATGCCTTCTTTGTTACATGCTAAGTGTTTTATTGCTTATATTCTATCATATTTTTCAGGATGTCGGATAAAGGGAAAGCTATAGCCACTGCCTCCAAGAAAAGAAAATACTCTACACCCTCTATTCCCTCCATCTACAAGAATTATGCTAAGAATCCACTTAACGACGAAGAAAAAGAAAATCAGCAGTTACCTTCTACCGATCCGACTAAGTTCCCCAATCTCTACTGTGAGCTTCGATTTTCCAAGTATCGAACGACTAAGCTGAATATCGAGAAGAAATTGCTCCTACCCAATGATGTCTGACGGTCTATTACTAGCCGGATCCTTGAGTTGGGTCTCGATTTTGTTGACAGAGATTTGGGGGATATTAACATCTCTTGGGTGAAGGAATTTTACTGCAACTTCTTCTGTCCCACCTTGGATTCGGTTCAGGTGAGGGGTAGAGAGATCATGATTACTGAGACTGCCATTGGGGTGGCGTTGCAGTGCCGACATATTCCTGATGGTACTTGCGCCCATCAGCAGGCCGAGTTGGCCATACACAGCATGACTTTTGATTATGAGGCACTTAGGAGCGTCATTGGTTTACCGGATGCTACATGGGTTATGGATGCAAACAATACCAAGCCTAAGGGGATGCTGTTTGCTCACTTGACTAGAGAGGCCAAGACTTGGCAGATGATCTTTGCCCACTATGTCTTGCCTACCACTCACTTCTCTGAGATCCCTATGGAGATGCTTCTGCTGATTGGGTGTGTTATGGAGGGGAAGGACGTCTCTTTTCCTCGACTTATCCGACAGTGTATGTGGCGGGCGCATATTCGTGGCCTACTTCCATTTCCTACTTTGGTCACGAGTATGGCGTCCCTAGCTGAGGTACCCTGGCTAGAGGATGATGTGACACCACCACCCCCTGATGCAGATGACAGGGAGGTTACTATTTCCTGGGGTGGTTGGGTGCACGAGAGGCCCCCTGCTAGACGCCGTTCTAGGGCTAGAGCAGTCGTGGGGACACCTTCACCATCAGCCCCTACAGCAGCCCCATCCTCTTCTACAGCCGCAGCCCCATCTTCATCTACATCTCCACCTTCAGTCCCTGAGCCCACCTACCTACTGGTCCAGCGTCTATTTCGATTCCTAGAGCGTGAGAGACTCCATGTCAGACGCTGATTAGATCGGATAGACCAGGCACTTATTTCCCTGGGTGCTGAGTTACCTCCGCTTCCCGATTCTCCGGCCTCCGATGAGCAGGATCATCAAGAGGAGGATGCGGAGGCACCGACTCAGCAGGATGCTCCTCCAACTGCTCCAGACACCACAGAGCCACAGCCACAGCCAGAGCCGATCCCACCGCCTCAGACTGATTCAGCACCTACCATTGTCCCTTCCACTGATCCTCCAGTTTAGCATCGAGGACGATGCTTGATCTTAAGTGTGGGGAGGGAACCGGTGAACATTTTAGCCACTTTCTTAGTTACCTTATTTTGCATATCTTTGTATATATTTTGATGCATTTTGAGTTTACTTTGGATACTTTTACTGCTTATTTTGGATTTTAGATATTTTGATGCTTATGGATAGTTTTAGATGTTTTAGATGATAGATTCCATACTTTTAGTTGGATTTTTTTCTTTATACATTTTTGCATATCTTTCTTTTTTTTTAGTTTGTGGTTGTGATTAGAAATTATACTTTGAATTGCAAACACTTAGTCACCCTTTTTTGGCATAAGAAATTGGTTTTAAGTGAAAAAAGGAAAGGGTGAACTAAGAAAATTTTTGAATTTTTCAATCACAACAATGCTTAGTCAAATATTGAGATTTTGCAAGAAATTTAATTATAGGGCATCAACCCAATTGATTGAAAGAAAATTTTTAGTGGAACTTGCTTGAACTCATACTTTCTGAAGCATGTATTGAATTAAGGACATAAGCTTGTGAGACTTGAGCCTATTGATGTGGTTACATTTTATAACCACTTATTTTCCATTCTTGTGTGATATTTTTCTCTTTCTATGATTGTGATCCTTGATTTGCTTGATTCTAGATGTCCATTTATTTCTTGTATTTGTGCATTTGTATGATTGAGGCCATTATTTCATTAGCCTACTTACCCAAATAGCTTACCTTTTACTCCCCATTGTTAGCCAATTTTGAGCCTATGATTAACCAACTTATTCTCATTTTAGCACAATACAAGCCCAAGGCAGAAAACCAATGAAAGTTCTTGTTTGGATCTTTGATTAGCCTAGGCTAGTGAGAGTGTTTATTATTCAAAGTTGGTGAGGCTTGGGAACATTGGATGGGATAAAAAAGGGATAGTACACTTTCATATTTTAGAATTGGGAACATATTCATGTATTGATCGAATGTATAAGACCTTATGCATTGATGCTCTTATGTATAGTTGAAAAGAAAAAGAAAAAAAATGAGAAAAACAAAAGAATAGAAAAGAAGAAAAAAAAAGAGAGAGAAAGAAAGAAAAGAAGAAAAATAATAAAAAGGGGACAAAATGCCCCAAGGTGAACATCAATAAAAAGGAATCAATGCATAATTGTTATGAATTAAGGAATAGAATGCATGAGTATGTAAGAAAAAGTAAAGAATAGGTAGTTAGAATAGTTTGAACTTGTATAGGCTATTATATAGTTAGGTGGGGAAGTCTATACTAATCAAAGATTCAAACCCTAGTCCACTTAACCATAAATAATCCTACCTTGACCCTAACCCCATTACAACCTAAATGAAAGACCTCATGATGAATGTATGCATGCATTGAATGGGTGTTGATTGTTAGAAGAAAATCAAATTTTGGAAAAGCTTGAATAGAAGAGAATTGAGTGAATTAACCCTTAAACACTTGAGTGAATAGAGCGGATACACATCCGGTGAGGGTTCAAAAGTTCAATTACGTGTATTCACCCATATTATCTATATTCTTGCAAGTTTGAACTCTTTTTGATGATTCAATACAATTGTGGTTTGGACTTAACTCCTATTGCCCTAACTATTGTGCTTTCACATGTTCTCTTGGGAATTGATTTGTTTGAACTAAGCATTTGCATTTACTAGTTGCATTTAGAGAGGACTCATATAGTTTAGATGTATTCAATAAATGTCATACCCTTTAGTTCCTTCTTATTCTAGTATAAGGACATGCTAAGGTCTAAGTGTGGGGAGGTTGATAAACCCCATTTTTAGGGTTTATCTTGTATTGAATTTAGAGTGTTTTGATAACCTTTTGGCACATTTAGCCTATAAATTAGCATGGTTTTTTAATCTCTCCCATATTTATGCTTAAGTGTAAAAACATGCTTTTTAAGCCTTATTTTGATGAATTCTAATTTCTCCTTGATTCCATAAGATGCCTTGATGTGTTTGCTAGTAATTCCAGGATTGAAATAGGTTAGGCATGGATCAAAGGAAGCAAGGAAGGAAGCATACAAGTGGAGAGAAGCATAAAAAGTCAAAGAAGCAAAGTCAGCCAAACACGCGCACACGTATAAGGCGCTCGCGCGCACATTACAGAATCGGCCAGGGACGCGCACGCGTACCGTGCGCGCACGCGTTGATGACCGCACATGACTTCATTAATGCAACACGTGCCTGGCGATTTGAGAGGGTTTCTGAACCCCTTCCTCTTTCTAGTTATGTGCTTTAATAATTGTAATTCTTCATTTTGTTTTGGATAGATTGTTGTTCCTTTGTTTTCTTTCAATAATGCAAATTGAGGTAATTCATGATAATTGTGATTTCCTTGATTGTTGTTGTTAATTCTTTGCAATAATTGTTGTTAGATTCTATTCTTGTTGTTGATTTACTATGTTTTCCTTTTGTGCCTTCCAAGTGTTTGATGAAATGCTTGGTTGGATTTTAGTGCAGGTTTTGTTCCTCTTGGCCTAGGTAGAGTAATTAGTGACTCTTGAGTTATCTAATTCCTTTGTCGATTGATAATTAGAAGTTGCTAATTGATTTGGATGCCTCTAAAGTTAGTCTTTCCTTAGGGAGTTGATTAGGACTTGAGGGATCAAATTAATTCATCAACATGACTTTCCTTTATTTAGTAAGGATTAACTAAGTGGTAGTAATGAACAATTCTTATCACAATTGAGAAGGATAACTAGGATAGGACTTCTAATTCTCATATCTTGCCAAGAGCCTTTTATAGTTGTTAGTTTATTTTCATTGCCATTTACTTTTCATGCTTCTTATCCAAAACCCCAAAACACATCCCAACCAATAACAAGACACTTCATTACAATTCCTAGGGAGAACGACCCGAGGTTTGAATACTTCGGTTTATAAAATTAGGGGTTTGTACTTGTGACAAACAAATTTTTGTATGAGAGGATTAGTGATTGGTTTAGAGACTATACTTCAACGAGATTTTATTTGAGAAATTCTAAACCGTCTAAAATCCAATCATCACTTATGCTTTATGGTCTAGGTTTTACTATTTAGCGTTTGGGTTTGTGGTTTAGGGTTTGGGTTTATAGTTTATGGTTCAGGGTTTAGGGTTTAGGGTTTAAGGTTTATGGTTTATGGTTTAGGGTCTATGGTTTATGGTTTAGGGTTTAAGGATTATGGTTTAGGGTTTATGGTTTAGAGTTTAATGTTTAAGGTTTATGGTTTTGGGTTTAGGGTCTATGGTTTAGGGTTTAGGGTTTAGGATTTGTGGTTTAGGGTTTGGTGTTTATGGTTTAGTGTTTAGGGTTTAGGGTTTATAGTTTAGGGTTAAGGGTTTGGGTTTTGGGTTTTGGGTTTAGGGTTTACGGATTAGGGTTTATGGTTTGGGTTTAGTGTTTATGGTTTAGGTTTTAGGTATTATAGTTTATGGTTTATGGTTTAGGGTTTATGGTTTAGGGTTTAAGGTTTAGGATCTAGGGTTTAGGGTTTAAGGTTTATGGTTTATGGTTTCGGGTTTATGGTTTATGGTTTAGGGTTTTGGGTTTAAGGTTTGGTGTTTATGGTTTAGTATTTAGGGTTTATGGTTTAGGGTTTGGGGTTTAGGGTTTAGGGTTTAGGGTTTATTGTTTAGGATTTAGGGTTTATGGCTTAGGGTTTAGCGTTTAGTGTTTGGATTTTATGGTGTAGGATTTAAGGTTTATAGTTGTGGGTTTGGGGTTTAAGGTCTATGGTTTATGTTTTTGGGTTTTGTGTTTAGGGTTTATGGTTTAAGGATTAGGGTTTAGGGTTTTGTGTTTATGGTTTAAGGTTTAGGTTTTATGGTTTAGGGTTTAAGGTTTATGGTTTATGATCTAGGGTTTAGGGTTTAGGGTTTATGGTTTAGGGTTTTTGGTTTTGGGATTTTGGGTCTAGAGTTTTGGGTATAGAGTTTTGGGTTTAGGGTTTTGGGTTTTTGGCTTTGGGTTTAGGGTTTATGGTTTAGGGTTTAGGGTTTAGCCTTTTGGGTTTGGTGTTTATGGGTCAGCATTTAGGGTTTAGGATTTGTGTTTTAGGGTTTGGTGTTTGTGGGTTGGGGTTTAGAGTTTAGGGTTTGTGGTTTAGGGTTTATGGTTTATGGTTTGCGGTTTAGGATTTAGGGTCTAGAGTTTAGAGTTTAGGTTATATTGTTTATGTTTTAGGGTTTGGTGTTTACGGTTTATGGTTTAGCATTTAGGTTTTATGGTTTTGGTTTAATTGTTTAGGGTTTATGGTTTTGGGTTTAGGGTTTAGGGTTTTATGTTGTGTGGTTTAGGGTTTAGGGCTTTGGGATTATGGTGTAAGGTATGGGGTTTAGTGTTTAGGGTTTATGGTTTAGGGTTTATGGTTTAGGGTTCAGGATTTAGGCTTTAGGCTTTAGGCCTTAGGGTTTATGGTTTATGGTTTGTGTGTTTGTGTTTTAGGGTTTTGTGTTTGTGGGGTGGTGTTTAGGGTTTACGGTTTTGGGTTTTGGGTTTTGGGTTTAGGGTTTAGGGTTTGTGGGTTTATGCTATAGGGTTTGTGAATTATGATTTAGGGTTTATGGTTTAGGTTTAATGGTTTAGGGTTTAGGGTTTATGGTTTATGGTTAATGGTTTTGGGTTTTGGGTTTAGGGTTTAGGGTTTATGGTTCAAGGATTAGGGTTTAAGGTTTTTGGTTTATAGTTTAGGGTTTGTGGTTTGTGGTTCAGGGTTTAGGATTTAGGGTTTGGGATTTAGAGTTTATAGTTTAGGTTATATTGTTTATGTTTTATGGTTTAGGGTTTAGTGGTTTAGGGTTTAGGCCTTTGGGATTATGGTGTAAGGTATGGGGTTTAGTGTTCAGGGTTTGTGGTTTAGGGTTTATGGTTTAGGGTTCAGGTTTTAGGGTTTAGGGTTTAGGCCTTAGGGTTTATGGTTTAGGGATTGTGGTTTAGGGATTAGGGTTTATGTTTTTGTGTTTTGTATTTATGTGGTTGTGTTTAGGGTTTAGGGTTTTGGGTTTCGGGTTTTGGGTTTTGGATTTAGGGTTTGTGGGTTTATGGTTTTGGGTCTGTGATTTAGGGTTTAGGGTTTAGATTTTATGGTTTAGGGTTTAGGGTTTATGGTTTATGGTTTATAGTTTAGGGTTTAGGGTTTTGGGTTTATGGTTTAGGGATTTTGGTTTAGGGTTCAGGGTTTAGGGTTTAGGGTTTTATGGTTTAGGGTTTAGGGTTTAAGGTTTAGGGTTTTATGGTTTATGGTTTACGGTTAAAGGATTTTGGTTTAGGGTTTTGGATTTATGGTTTAGGGTTTAGATTTTATGGGTTAGGGTTTAGGGTTTATAGTTTAAGATTTAGGGTTTAGGGTTTATGGAGTCGGGTTTATGATTTAGGGTTCAGGGATTAGGGTTTTGGGTTTAGGATTTACGGTTAATGTTTTAGGTTTTATGGTTTAGGGTTTGGGGTTTAGGGTTTATGGTTTGTGGTTTATGGATTTGGGTTTGGTATTTGTGGGTTGGGATTTCGGGTTTATTGTTTAGGGTTTATGGATTATGGTTTAGGGTTTAACACTTCTGTTTTAGGGTTTTGTGTATGTGGTGTTGTGTTTAGGGTTTAATGTTTGGGATTTTGGAATTTTGGTTTGGGGTTTAGGGTTTATAGTTTTGGGTTTATGGTTTAGCCTTTAGGGTTTGGTGTTTATGGGTTAGGGTTTAGGGTTTAGGATTTTTGTATTAGTGTTTGCTGCTTGTGGGTTGGGGTTTAGGGTTTAGGGTTTGTGGTTTGGGATTTAGGGTTTAGGGTTTAGGGTTTTGGGTTTAGGGTTTATGGTTTATGGTTTATGGTTTAGGGATTATGGTTTATGGTTTAGGTTTAATTGTTTAGGGTTTATGGTTTAGGGTTTAGGGTTTAGGTTTTATGTTGTGTGGTTTAGGGTTTAGGCCTTTGGGATTATGGTTTAGTGTTTATGGTTTAGGTTTTATGGTTTAGGGTTCAGGGTTTAGGGTTTAGTGTTTAGGCCTTAGGGTTTATGGTTTAAAGTTTGTGGGTTTGTGTTTTAGGGTTTTGTGTTTGTGGGGTGGTGTTTAGGGTTTAGGTTTTTGGGTTTTGGGTTTTGGGTTTTGGGTTTAGGGTTTAGGGTTTGTGGGTTTTTGGTTTAGTGTTTGTGATTTAGGGTTTAGGGTTTATGGTTTAGGTTTAATAGTTTAGGGTTTAGGGTTTATGGTTTATGGTTTTGGGTATTGTGTTTAGGGTTTATGGTTTAAGGATTAGGGTTTTGGGTTTTGGGTTTATGGTTTAAGGTTTACGTTTTATGGTTTAGGGTTAAGCTTTATGGTTTATGATTTAGGGTTTAGGGTTTAGGGTTTATGATTATTGATTTAGGTTTATGATTTATGGTTTAGGGTTTTGGGATTTTGGGATTTTGGGTCTAGGGTTTAGGGTGTAGGGTTTAGGGTTTTTTATTTATGGATTTGGGTTTATGATTTACGGTTCAGGGTTTAGGGTGTTGGGTTTAGGGTTTATGATTTAGGGTTTATGTTTTATGGTTTAGGTTTTAGGGTTATGGTTTGGGGTTTAGGGTCTAGGGTTTATGGTTTGGGGTTTATGGTTTTGGGTTTGGTATTTATGGGTTGGGGTTTAGGCTTTATGGTTTAGTGTTTGTGGATTAGAGTTTAGGGTATAGGCTTTCTGTTTTAGGGTTTTGTATATTTGGTGTTGTGTTCAAGGTTTAAGGTTTGGGATTTTGGGTCAAGGGTTTAGGGTTTAGGGTTTAAGGTTTATGGTTTAGGATTTAGGGTTTAGGGTTTATGATTTAGGGTTTAGGGTTTTGGGTTTGGTATTTGCGGGTTGGGGTTTAGTGTTTATGGTTTAGGGTTTGTGGATTAGGGTTTAGGGTTTAGTGTTTCTATTTTATTTGTGTATGTGGTGTTGTGTTTAGGGTTTAAGGTTTGGGGTTTTGGGTCTAGGGTTTAGAGTTTTTGGTATGGAGTTTTGGGATTTTGGTTCAGGGTTTAGGGTTTAGAGTTTTGGGTATAGAGTTTTGGGTATAGAGTTTTAGGTTTAGGGTTTTGGGTTGTTGGCTTTGGGTTTAGGGTTTATGGTTTAGGGTTTAGGGTTTAGCCTTTAGGGTTTGGTGTTTATGGGTTAGCGTTTAGGGTTTAGGACTTGTGTTTTAGGGTTTACTGTTTGTGGGTTGGGGTTTAGAGTTTAGGGTTTGTGGTTTGTAGTTTATGGTTTAGGGTTTATGATTTTGGGTTTAGGGTTTAAGGTTTTGAGTTTAGAGTTTAGGTTATATTATTTATGTTTTAGGGTTTGGTGTTTATGATTTATGGTTTAGGGTTTAGGGTTTATGGTTTAAGTTTAATTGTTTAGGGTTTATGGTTTGAGGTTTAGGGATTAAGTTTTATGTTGTGTGGTTTAGGGTTTTGGGCTTTGGGATTATGGTGTAAGGTATGGGGTTTAGTGTGTAGGGTTTATGGTTTAGGGTTTATAGTTTAGGGTTCAGGATTTAGGCCTTAGGCTTTAGGGCTTAGGGTTTATGGTTTATGGTTTGTGTGTTTGGGTTTTAGGGTTTTGTGTTTGTGGGGTGGTGTTTAGGGTTTACGGTTTTGGGTTTTGGGTGTTGGGTTTGGGGTTTAGGGTTTGTGGGTTTATGCTATAGGGTTTGTGATTTATGGTTTAGGGTTTATGGTTTAGGTTTAATGGTTTAGGGTTTATGGTTTATGGTTTATGGTTAATGGTTTTGGGTTTTGGGTTTAGGGTTTTGGGTTTATGGTTTAAGGATTAGGGTTTAGGGTTTTTGGTTTATAGTTTAGGGTTTATGGTTTGTGGTTCAGGGTTTAGGATTTAGGGTTTATGGTTTAGGGTTTAAGGTTTAGAGTTTATAGTTTAGGTTATATTGTTTACATTTTATGGTTTAGGGTTTAGTGTTTAGGGTTTAGGTTTTATGTTGTGTGGTTTAGGGTTTAGGCCTTTGGGATTATGGTGTAAGGTATGGGGTTTAGTGTTTAGGGTTTGTGGTTTAGGGTTTATGGTTTAGGGTTCAGGTTTTAGGGTTTAGGGTTTAGGCCTTATGGTTTATGGTTTAGGGTTTGTGGTTTAGGGATTACGGTTTGTGTTTTTGTGTTTTGTGTTCATGGGGTTGTGTTTAGGGTTTAGGGTTTTGGGTTTTGCGTTTTGGGTTTTGGGTTTAGGGAATTAGGATTTGTGGGTTTGGTTTAGTGTCTGTGATTTAGGGTTTAGGGTTTAGGTTTTATGGTTTAGGGTTTAGAGTTTATGGTTTATGGTTTATAGTTTAGGGTTTGGGGTTTTGGGTTAAAGGTTTACGGTTTAAGGATTTTAGTTTAGGTTTTGGGTTTATGATTTATGGTTTAGGTTTTATGGGTTAGGGTTTAGGGTTTATGGTTTAAGGTTTAGGGCTTAGGGTTTATGGAGTCGGGTTTATGATTTAGGGTTCAGGGATTAGGGTTTTGGGTTTAGGATTTACGGTTTATGGTTTAGGTTTTATGGTTTAGGGTTTGGGGTTTATGGTTTAGGGTTTATGGTTTGTGGTTTTGGGTTTTGGGTTTGGTATTTGTGGGTTAGGGTTTAGGGTTTATGGTTTAGGGTTTATGGATTATGCTTTAGGGTTTAGCGCTTTTGTTTCAAGGTTCTGTGTATGTGGTGTTGTGTTTAGGGTTTAACGTTTGGGATTTTGGATTTTTGGTTTAGGATTTAGGGTTTATAGTTTAGGGTTTATGGCTTAGCCTTTAGGGTTTGGTTTAGGGTTTTGGGTTTATGGTTTAAGGTTTAGGTTTTATGGTTTAGGGTTTAAGCTTTATGCTTTATGATTTATGGTTTATGGTTTAGGGTTTATGATTTATTGATTTAGGTTTATGATTTATGGTTTAGTGTTTAGGGTTTTGGGATTTTGGGTCTAGAGTGAAGATTTTAGGGTATAGAGTTTTGGGTTTTTGGCTTTGGGTTTAGGGTTTATGGTTTAAGGTTTAGGGTTTAGCCTTTAGGGTGTAGGGTTTATTATTTATGGTATAGGGTTTGTGATTTTTGGTTACGGTTTATGATTTAAGGTTAAGCGTTTAGGGTTTAGGGTTTATGTTTATGGTTTATGGTTTTGGGTTTTGGGTTTAGCATTTAGGGTTTATGGTTTAAGTATTAGGGTTTAGGGTTTTGGGTTTATAGTTTAAGGTTTAGGTTTTATGGTTAAGGGTTTAGGTTTAGGGTTTATGATTTATGGATTTGGGTTTCTGATTTACGGTTCAGGGTATACGGTTTTGGGTTTAGGGTTTACGATTTAGGGTTTTGGTTTTATGGTTTAGGGTTTTGGTTTGGGGTTTAGGGTCTAGGGTTTATGGTTTTGGGTTTGGTATTTATGGGTTGGGGTTTAGGGTTTATAGTTTAGGGTTTGTGGATTAGATTTTAGGGTATAGGGTTTCTGTTTTAAGGTTTTGTATATTTGGTGTTGTGTTTAGGGTTTAAGATTTGGGGTTTTGGGTCAAGGGTTTGGGTTTAGGGTATAGAGTTTTGGATTATGTGTTTAGGCTTTAGGGTTTATGGTTTAGGGTTTCGGGTTTATGATTTTGGGTTTTGGGTTTTGGGTTTTAGGTTTATGGTCTAGGGTTTTGGGTTTTAGATTTTAGGCTTAAGGTTTAGGTTTTGTGGTTTATGGTTTAGATTTTACTGTTTTGGTTTTAGCATTTGGGGATTAGGGTTTAGGGTTTAGGGTTTAATGTTTATGGTTTAGGTTTTATTGTTTAGGGTTTAGTGTTTGGAATTTAGGGTTTCGGCTTTATATTGTGTGCTTATGGTTTAGGCCTTAGGGATTGTGGTGTAAGGTATGGGGTTTAGTGTTTTGGGTTTATGGTTTAGGATTTATGGTTTAGGGTTTAGGGTTTATGGTTTAGGGTTTAGGGTTTAGGGTTTATGGTTGAGGATTTAGGGTTTAGGCCTTAGGGTTTATTCTTTATTATTTGTGCTTTAGGGATTAGGGTTTGTGTTTTAGAGTTTTGTGTTTCTGGGGTGATATTTAGTGTTTAGGGTTTTGGGTTTTGGGTTTAGTGTTTAGGGTTTATGGTTTGTGGGTTTATGGTTTACGGTTTGTGATTTAAGGTTTAGGGTTTAGGGTTTAGGTTTTATGGTTTTGGATTTAGGGTTTATGGTTTAATGTTTAGGGTTTAGGTTTTAGGGTTCAGGGTTTAGGGTTTAGGGTTTAGGCCTTAGAGTTTATGGTTTAGGGTTTTTTGGTTTACAGATTAGGGTTTGTGTTTTAGGGTTTTGTGTTTATGGGGTTGTGTTTAGAGTTTAGGGTTTTGTGTTTCGGGTTTTGGGTTTTGGGTTTATGGTTTAGGGTTTGTGATTTATGGTTTAGGGTTTAGGTTTTATGGTTTAGGGTTTAGGGTTTATGGTTTATGGTTTATATTTTAGGGTTTAGGGATTTTGAGTTAAGGGTTTATGGTTTAAGTATTATGGTTTAGGGTTTAGGTTTTATGGGTTAGGGTTTAGGGTTTATGGTTTAAGGTTTAGGGTTTAGGGTTTATCGTGTTGGGTTTATGATTTAGGGTTCAGGGTTTATGGTTTATGGTTTATGGTTTAGGGTTTTGGGTTTGGTATTTGTGGGTTGGGGTTTAGGGTTTATGGATTTTGGTTTAGGGTTTAGCATTTCTATTTTAGGGTTTTGCATATGTGGTGTTGTGTTTAGGGTTTAATGTTTGGGATTTTGGGTTTTTGGTTTAGGGTTTAGGGTTTATAGTTTAGGGTTTATGGTTTAGCTTTTAGGGTTTGTTGTTTATGGGTTAGGGTTTAGAATTTAGGATTTTTGTTTTAGGGTTTGCTGTTTATGGGTTGGGGTTTAGGGTTTATGGTTTAGTGTTTGTGGTTTGGGGATTAGGGTTTGGGGTTTTGTGTTTTAGGTTTAGGGTTTAGGGTCTTTGGTTTAGGGATTATGGTTTATGGTTTAGGTTTAATTGTTTAGTGTTTAGGTTTTATGATGTGTGGTTTAGGGTTTAGGCCTTTGGGATTATGGGTTTAGGGTTTATGGTTTAGGTTTTATGGTTTAAGGTTCAGGGTTTGGTGTTTAGGCCTTAGGGTTTATAGTTTAAGGTTTGTGAGTTTGTGTTTTAGGGTTTTGTGTTTGTGGGGTGGTGTTTAGGGTTTAGGTTTTTGGGTTTTGGGTTTTGGGTTTAGGATTTAGGGTTTGTGAGTTTTTGGTTTAGGGTTTGTGATTTAAAGTTTAGGGTTTATGGTTTAGGTTTAATGGTTTAGGGTTTATGGTTTATGGTTTATGTTTTTGGGTTTTGTGTTTAGGGTTTATGGTTTAAGGATTAGGGTTTAGGGTTTTGTGTTTATGGTTTAAGGTTTAGGTTTTATGGTTTAGGGTTTAAGGTTTATGGTTTATGATCTAGGGTTTAGGGTTTAGGGTTTATGGTTTAGGGTTTTTGGTTTTGGGATTTTGGGTCTAGAGTTTTGGGTATAGAGTTTTGGGTTTAGGGTTTTGGGTTTTTGGCTTTGGGTTTAGGGTTTATGGTTTAGGGTTTAGGGTTTAGCCTTTTGGGTTTGGTGTTTATGGGTCAGCATTTAGGGTTTAGGATTTGTGTTTTAGGGTTTGGTGTTTGTGGGTTGGGGTTTAGAGTTTAGGGTTTGTGGTTTAGGGTTTATGGTTTATGGTTTGCGGTTTAGGATTTAGTGTCTAGAGTTTAGAGTTTAGGTTATATTGTTTATGTTTTAGGGTTTGGTGTTTACGGTTTATGGTTTAGCATTTAGGTTTTATGGTTTTGGTTTAATTGTTTAGGGTTTTTGGTTTTGGGTTTAGGGTTTAAGTTTTATGTTGTGTGGTTTAGGGTTTAGGGCTTTGGGATTATGGTGTAAGGTATGGGGTTTAGTGTTTAGGGTTTATGGTTTAGGGTTTATGGTTTAGGGTTCAGGATTTAGGCTTTAGGCTTTAGGCCTTAGGGTTTATGGTTTATGGTTTGTGTGTTTGTGTTTTAGGGTTTTGTGTTTGTGGGGTGGTGTTTAGGGTTTACGGTTTTGGGTTTTGGGTTTTGGGTTTAGGGTTTAGGGTTTGTGGGTTTATGCTATAGGGTTTGTGAATTATGATTTAGGGTTTATGGTTTAGGTTTAATGGTTTAGGGTTTAGGGTTTATGGTTTATGGTTAATGGTTTTGGGTTTTGGGTTTAGGGTTTAGGGTTTATGGTTCAAGGATTAGGGTTTAAGGTTTTTGGTTTATAGTTTAGGGTTTGTGGTTTGTGGTTCAGGGTTTAGGATTTAGGGTTTGGGATTTAGAGTTTATAGTTTAGGTTATATTGGTTTATTGATTAGGGTTTATGGATTATGGTTTAGGGTTTAACACTTCTGTTTTAGGGTTTTGTGTATGTGGTGTTGTGTTTAGGGTTTAATGTTTGGGATTTTGGAATTTTGGTTTGGGGTTTAGGGTTTATAGTTTTGGGTTTATGGTTTAGCCTTTAGGGTTTGGTGTTTATGGGTTAGGGTTTAGGGTTTAGGATTTTTGTATTAGTGTTTGCTGCTTGTGGGTTGGGGTTTAGGGTTTAGGGTTTGTGGTTTGGGATTTAGGGTTTAGGGTTTAGGGTTTTGGGTTTAGGGTTTATGGTTTATGGTTTATGGTTTAGGGATTATGGTTTATGGTTTAGGTTTAATTGTTTAGGGTTTATGGTTTAGGGTTTAGGGTTTATGGTTTATGGTTTATAGTTTAGGGTTTGGGGTTTTGGGTTAAAGGTTTACGGTTTAAGGATTTTAGTTTAGGTTTTGGGTTTATGATTTATGGTTTAGGTTTTATGGGTTAGGGTTTAGGGTTTATGGTTTAAGGTTTAGGGCTTAGGGTTTATGGAGTCGGGTTTATGATTTAGGGTTCAGGGATTAGGGTTTTGGGTTTAGGATTTACGGTTAATGTTTTAGGTTTTATGGTTTAGGTTTTGGGTTTAGGGTTTATGGTTTGTGGTTTAGGGATTTGGGTTTGGTATTTGTGGGTTGGGATTTAGGGTTTATGGTTTAGGGTTTATGGATTATGGTTTAGGGTTTAACACTTCTGTTTTAGGGTTTTGTGTATGTGGTGTTGTGTTTAGGGTTTAATGTTTGGGATTTTGGAATTTTGGTTTGGGGTTTAGGGTTTATAGTTTTGGGTTTATGGTTTAGCCTTTAGGGTTTGGTGTTTATGGGTTAGGGTTTAGGGTTTAGGATTTTTGTATTAGTGTTTGCTGCTTGTGGGTTGGGGTTTAGGGTTTAGGGTTTGTGGTTTGGGATTTAGGGTTTAGGGTTTAGGGTTTTGGGTTTAGGGTTTATGGTTTATGGTTTATGGTTTAGGGATTATGGTTTATGGTTTAGGTTTAATTGTTTAGGGTTTATGGTTTAGGGTTTAGGGTTTAGGTTTTATGTTGTGTGGTTTAGGGTTTAGGCCTTTGGGATTATGGTTTAGTGTTTATGGTTTAGGTTTTATGGTTTAGGGTTCAGGGTTTAGGGTTTAGTGTTTAGGCCTTAGGGTTTATGGTTTAAAGTTTGTGGGTTTGTGTTTTAGGGTTTTGTGTTTGTGGGGTGGTGTTTAGGGTTTAGGTTTTTGGGTTTTGGGTTTTGGGTTTTGGGTTTAGGGTTTAGGGTTTGTGGGTTTTTGGTTTAGTGTTTGTGATTTAGGGTTTAGGGTTTATGGTTTAGGTTTAATAGTTTAGGGTTTAGGGTTTATGGTTTATGGTTTTGGGTATTGTGTTTAGGGTTTATGGTTTAAGGATTAGGGTTTTGGGTTTTGGGTTTATGGTTTAAGGTTTACGTTTTATGGTTTAGGGTTAAGCTTTATGGTTTATGATTTAGGGTTTAGGGTTTAGGGTTTATGATTATTGATTTAGGTTTATGATTTATGGTTTAGGGTTTTGGGATTTTGGGATTTTGGGTCTAGGGTTTAGGGTGTAGGGTTTAGGGTTTTTTATTTATGGATTTGGGTTTATGATTTACGGTTCAGGGTTTAGGGTGTTGGGTTTAGGGTTTATGATTTAGGGTTTATGTTTTATGGTTTAGGTTTTAGGGTTATGGTTTGGGGTTTAGGGTCTAGGGTTTATGGTTTGGGGTTTATGGTTTTGGGTTTGGTATTTATGGGTTGGGGTTTAGGCTTTATGGTTTAGTGTTTGTGGATTAGAGTTTAGGGTATAGGCTTTCTGTTTTAGGGTTTTGTATATTTGGTGTTGTGTTCAAGGTTTAAGGTTTGGGATTTTGGGTCAAGGGTTTGGATTTAGGGTATAGAGTTTTGGATTATGGGGTTAGGGTTTAGGGTTTATGGTTTAGGGTTTCAGGTTTATGATTTTGGGTTTTGGGTTTTGGGTTTAAGGTTTATGGTTTAGGGTTTTGGGTTTTGGGTTTTAGGCTTAAGGTTTAGGGTTTATGGTTTATGGTTTAGATTTTATTGTTTTGATTTTAGCATTTGGGGATTAGGGTTTAGGGTTTAGGGTTTAAGGTTTATGGTTTAGGTTTTATTGTTTAGGGTTTAGGGTTTGGGGTTTAGGGTTTCGGCTTTATATTGTGTGGTTATGGTTTAGGCCTTAGGGATTGTGGTGTAAGGTATGGGGTTAAGTGTTATGGGTTTATGGTTTAGCGTTTATGGTTTAGGGTTTAGGGTTTATGGTCTAGGGTTTACGGTTTAGGGTTTATGGTTGAGGATTTAGGGTTTAGGCATTAGGGTTTATTCTTTATTATTTGTGCTTTAGGGATTAGGGTTTGTGTTTTAGAGTTTTGTGTTTCTGGGGTGGTATTTAGTGTTTAGTGTTTTGGGTTTTGGGTTTAGGATTTAGGGTTTATGGTTTGTGGGTTTATGGTTTACGGTTTCTGATTTAAGGTTTAGGGTTTAGGGTTTAGGTTTTATGGTTTAGGATTTAGGGTTTATGTTTATGGTTTAGGGTTTAGGGTTTAGGGATTATGGTTTAAAGATTGGGGTTTAGGGTTTAGGGTTTAGGGTTTAGGATTTATGGTTTTGAGGTTTTGGGTTTATGGTTTGCGGTTTAGGGTTTAGGGTTTAGGGTTTATGGTTTATGGCTTATGGTTTTGGGTTTATGATTTAGCGTTCAGGGTTTAGGGTTTTGAGTTTAGGGTTTAAGTTTTATGGTTTAGTTTTTGTGGTTTATGGTTTATGGTTTATGGTTTAGGGTTTAGGGTTTTTGGTTTGGTGTTTTCAGTTTATGGTTTATGGTTTATGGTTTATGGTTTATGGTATATGGTTTATGGTTTATGGTTTAGGGTTTTTGGTTTAGTGTTTAGTGTTTAGGGTTTATGGTTTAGGGTTTAGGGTTTAGGGTTTATGGTTTTTGGTTTAGGGTTTAGGGTTTATGGCTAGGGGTTTGGTGTTTTCAGGTTAGGGTTTTGGATTTTGGGTTTTGGGTTTATCGTTTAGGGTTTAGGATTTAAGGCTTATGGTTTATGGTTTAGTGTGTTAGGTTTTAGAGTTAAGGGTTTGGTGTTTATGCGTTATGGTTTAGTGTTTAGGATTTAGTGTTTGTGGGTTGGGGTTTAGGATTTAGGGTTTGTGGTTTAGGGATTAGGGTTTTTGTTTTAGGGTTTTGTGTCTGTGAGGTGGTGTTTAGGGTTTAGGGTTTTTTTTGCGTTTTGGGTTTTGGGTTTATGGTTTAGGGTTTGTGGGTTTACGTTTAGGGTTTGTGATTTAGGGTTTAGGGTTTAGGCTTTATGGTTTAGGGTTTAGGGTTTAGGTTTTATGGTTTAGGGTTTGGGGTTTACGGTTTATGGTTTATGGTTTATGGTTTCTGGATTAGTGTTTTGGATTTAGGGTTTAGGGTTTTGGGTTTATGGTTTAGGGCTTAGGTTTATGGTTTAGGGGTTACTATTTATGGATTATGGTTTAGGGTTTAGGGTTTAGGATTTAAGATTTATGGTTTTGGGTTTATGATTTAGTGTTCACGGTTTAGAGTTTTGGGTTTAGGGTTTAGGTTTTATGGTTTAGAGTTTAAGTTTTATGGTTTGGGGTTTTGGTATTAGGCCCTAGTATTAATGGTTTAGGGTTTTATGATTTAGGGTTTAGGGTTTAGGGTTTAGGGTTTAGGGTTTAGGGTTTAGGCCTTAGGGTTTATGGTGTATGGTTTGTGGTTTAGAGTTTATGGTTTAGGATTTTGTGTTTGTCAGGTTGTATTTAGGGTTTAGGGTTTAGAGTTTTGGATTTTGGGTTTAGGATTTCGGGTTTAGGGTTTTGGGTTTTGGATTTTGGGTTTTTTGGTTTATGGTTTATGGTTTAGGGTTTAAGGTTTATGGTTTTGGGTTTAGGGTTCGTGGTTTATGGTTTAGGGTTAAGGGTTTAGGGCTTAGGGTTTATTGTTTATGGTTTAGGGTTTAGGGTTTTGTGTTTGGTGTTTATGGGTTAGGGTTTAGTGGTTTGGGTTTTGGGTGTATGGTTTAGGGTTTAGGGTTTAGGGTTTATTATTTAGGGTTTAGTGTTTAGTGTTTATGGTTTAGGGTTTGGTGTTTATGGGTTATGTTTTAGTGTATAGGATTTGTGTTTTATGGTTTGGTGTTTGTGGGTTGCGTTTAGCGTTTAGGGTTTGTGGTTTATGGTTTGTGGTTTGTTGTTTAGCATTTATGGTTTGGGGTTTGGGGTTTAGGGCTTAGGGTTTATAGTTTAGGTTTTATTGTTTAGGTTTTTAGGGTTTGGTGTTTAGGGTTTAGGGTTTATGGTTTATGGTTTAGGTTTTATTGGTTAAGGTTTAGGGTTTGGGGTTTAGGGTTTAGGTTTTATATTGTGTCGTTTAGGGTTTAGGTCTTTGGGATTATAGTGTAAGGTATGGGGTTTAGTGATTAGGGTTCAGGATTTATGGTTTAGGCCTTAGGGTTTATGGTTTAGGGTTTTTCGTTTAGAGATTAGGGTTTATGTTTTAGTGTTTTGTATTTGTGGGGTGGTGTTTAAGCTATAGGGTTTTGGGTTTTGGGTGTAGGGTTTAGGGTATGCGTGTTTATGGTTTAGAATTTGTGATTTAGGGTTTATGGTTTATGGTTTAGGGTTTTGGGTTTGGGATTTAGGGTTTATGGTTTAAGGATTAGGGTTTAGGGTTTTTGGTTTATGGTTTAGGGTTTAGGTTCTATGGTTTATAGTTTACGGATTTGGATTTATGATTTAGGGTTCAGGGTTTATGGTTTTGCGTTTAGGGTTTACGTTTTAGGGGTTAGGTTTTATGGTTTAGGGTTTAGGGTTTGTTATTTGTCTATTGGGGTTTAGTGTTTAGGGTTTTGGGATTTTGGGTCTAGGGTGTAGATTTTAGGTTATAGAGTTTTGGGTTTTTGGCTTTGGGTTTAGGATTTATGGTTTAGAGTTTAAGGTTTAGCCTTTAGGGTTTGGTGTTTATGGGTTAGCGTTTAGGGTTTTGGATTTGTGTTTTAGGGTTTGGTGTTTGTGGGTTGGGGTTTAGGATTTAGGGTTTGTGGTTTGTGGTTTAGGGTTTAGGGTTTATGGTTTGGGGTTTAGGGTTTAGGGTTTAGATTTTAGAGTTTAGTTTATATTCTTTATGTTTTATGGTTTGTTGTTTAAGGTTTATGGTTTAGGATTTAGGGTTTATGGCTTAGGTTTAATTGTTAAGGGTTTATGGTTTGGGGTTTAGGGTTTAAGTTTTATGTTGTGTGGTTTAGGGTTTAGGGCTTTGGGATTATGGTGTAAGGTATGGGGTTTAGTGTTTAGGGTTTATGGTTTAGGGTTTATGGTTTAGTGTTCAAGGTTTAGGGTTTAGGGTTTAGGCCTTAGGATTTATGGTTTATGGTTTATGTATTTGTGTTTTAGGGTTTTGTGTCTGTGGGGTGGTATTTAAGGTTTACGGGTTTTGGTTTTGGGTTTTGGGTTTAGGGTTTAGGGTTTGTGTGTGTATGGTATAGGGTTTTTGATTTATGGTTTAGGGTTTATGGTTTAGGTTTAATCGTTTAGGGTTTAGGATTTATGGTTTATCGTTTATGGTTTTGGGTTTTGGGTTTAGGGTTTATGGTTTATTGTTTAAGGATTAGGGTTTAGGGTTTTGGGTTTATAGTTTAAGGTTTATGTTTTATGGTTAAGGGTTTAGGGTTTAGGGTATATGTAGTGTTGTGTTTATGGTTTAACGTTTGGGGTTTTGGGTCAAGGGTTTGGGTTTAGGGTATAGAGTTTTGGATTATAGGTTTAGGGTTAAGGGTTTATGGTTTAGGGTTTCGGGTTTATGGTTTTTGGTTTTGGGTTTTGGGTTTAAGGTTTATGGTCTAGGGTTTTGGATTTTGGGTTTTAGGCTTAAGGTTTAGGGTTTGTGGTTTATGGTTTAGATTTTATTGTTTAGGTTTTAGCATTTGGGGATTAGGGTTTATGGATTAGGGTTTATAGTTTATGGTTTAGGTTTTATTGTTTAGGGTTTAGGGTTTGGGATTTAGGGTTTCGGCTTTATATTGTGTGGTTATGGTTTAGGCCTTCGGGATTGTGGTGTAAGGTATGGGGTTTAGTGTTTTGGGTTTATGGTTTTGGGTTTATGGTTTAGAGTTTAGGGTTTATGGTTTAGGGTTTAGGGTTTAGGGTTTATGGTTGAGGATTTAGGGTTTAGGCCTTAGGGTTTATTCTTTATTGTTTGTGCTTTAGGGATTAGGGTTTGTGCTTAAGAGTTTTGTGTTTCTGGGGTGGTATTTAGTGTTTAGGGTTTTGGGTTTTGGGCATAGGGTTTAGGGTTTTTGGTTTATGGGTTTATGGTTTACAGTTTGTGATTTAGGGTTTAGGGTTTAGGGTTTAGGTTTTATGGTTTAGTATTTAGGGTTTATGGTTTATGGTTTAAGGATTGGGGGTTTGGGTTTTGGTTTTAGTGTTTAGGGTTTATGGTTTTAAGGTTTTGGGTTTATGGTTTACAGTTTAAGGTTTAGGGTTTTGGGTTTAGGGTTTAGGGTTTAGGGTTTATGGCTTATGGTTTTGGGTTTATGATTTAGCGTTCAGGATTTTGGGTTTTGGGTTTAGGGTTTAAGTTTTATGGTTTAGTATTTGTGCTTTATGCTTTATGGTTTAGGGTTTAGGGTTTTTGGTTTTGTGTTTTCAGTTTAGGGTTTATGGTTTATGGTTTAGGGTTTTGGGTTTAGGGTTTAGTGTTTAGGGTTTATGGTTTAGGGTTTAGGGTTTAGGGTTTAGTGTTTAGTGTTTATGGTTTAGGGTTTAGGGTTTAGGATTTATGGTTTAGTGTTTGGGGTTTTCAGGTTAGGGTTTTTGGTTTTGGGTTTTGGGTTTATGGTTTAGGGTTTAAGGTTTAAGGCTTATGGGTTATGGTTTAGTGTGTTAGGGTTTAGAGTTTAGGGTTTGGTGTTTATGGGTTAGGGTTTACGGTTTAGGATTTAGTGTTTGTGGGTTGGGGTTTGGGATTTGGGGTTTAGGATTTAGGCTTTAGGGTTTTGGGTTTGGGGTTTAGGGTTTAGGGTTTAGGGTTTTAAGGGTTTAGGTTTTATTGTTTAGGTTTTAGGGTTTGGGGTTTAGGGCTTAGGGTTTAGAGTTTTGGGTTTATGGTTTGGTTTTTATTGTTTAGGGTTTAGGCCTTAGGGATTATAGTGTAAGGTATTGGGTTTAGTGTTTAGGGTCTATGGTTTAGGGTTTATGGTTTAGGGTTTAGGGTTTAGGTTTTATGGTTTAGGGTTTGGGGTTTATGGTTTATGGTTTCTGGATTAGTGTTTTGGATTTAGGGTTTAGGGTTTTGGGTTTATGGTTTAGGGCTTAGGTTTATGGTTTAGGGGTTACTATTTATGGATTATGGTTAAGGGTTTAGGGTTTAGGGTTTATGATTTATGGATTTGGGTTTATGATTTACAGTTCAGTGTTTAGGGTTTTAGGTTTAGGGTTTACGATTTAGGGATTAGGTTTTATGGTTTATGGTTTATGGTTTATGGTTTGGGGTTTAGGGTCTAGGATTTATGGTTTGGGGTATATGGTTTTGGGTTTGGTATTTATGGGTTGGTGTTTAGGGTTTATGGTTTAGGGTTTGTGGATTAGAGTTTAGGGTATAGGGTTTCTATTGTAGGGTTTTGTATATTTGGTGTTGTGTTTAGGGTTTTGGGTTTAGGGTTTAGGGTTTTGGGTTTATAGTTTAAGGTTTAGGTTTTATGGTTAAGGGTTTAGGGTTTAGGGTTTTTTATTTATGGATTTGGGTTTATGATTTACGGTTCAGGGTTTAGGGTTTTGGGTTTAGGGTTTATGATTTAGGGTTTAGGTTTTATGGTTTAGGTTTTAGGGTTTATGGTTTGGGGTTTAGGGTCTAGGGTTTATGGTTTGGGGTTTATGGTTTTGGGTTTGGTATTTATGGGTTGGGGTTTAAGCTTTATGGTTTAGTGTTTGTGGATTAGAGTTTAGGGTATAGGGTTTCTGTTTTAGGGTTTTGTATATTTGGTGTTGTGTTCAGGGTTTAAGGTTTGGGGTTTTGGGTCAAGGGTTTTGGTTTAGGGTATAGAGTTTTGGATTATGGGTTTAGGGTTTAGGGTTTATGGTTTAGGGTTTCGGGTTTATGATTTTTGGTTTTGGGTTTTGGGTTTAAAGTTTATGGTCTAGGGTTTTGGGTTTTGGGTTTTAGGCTTAAGGTTTAGGGTTTGTGGTTTATGGTTTAGATTTTATTGTTTAGGTTTTAGCATTTGGGGATTAGGGTTTAGGGTTTAAGGTTTATGGTTTAGGTTTTATTGTTTAGGGTTTAGGGTTTGGGATTTAGGGTTTCGGCTTTATATTGTGTGCTTATGGTTTAGGCCTTAGGGATTGTGGTGTAAGGTATGGGGTTTAGTGTTTTGGGTTTATGGTTTAGCGTTTATGGTTTAGGGTTTAGGGTTTATGGTTTAGGGTTTACGGTTTATGGTTTATGGTTGAGGATTTAGGGTTTAGGCATTAGGGTTTATTCTTTATTATTTGTGCTTTAGGGATTAGGGTTTGTGTTTTAGAGTTTTGTGTTTCTGGGGTGGTATTTAGTGTTTAGTGTTTTGGGTTTTGGGTTTAGGGTTTAGGATTTATGGTTTGTGGGTTTATGGTTTACGGTTTGTGATTTAAGGTTTAGGGTTTAGGGTTTAGGTTTTATGGTTTAGGATTTAGGGTTTAAAGTTTATGGTTTATGGTTTAGGGTTTAGGGTTTATGGTTTAGGGATTATGGTTTAAAGATTGGGGTTTAGGGTTTAGGGATTAGGATTTATGGTTTTGAGGTTTTGGGTTTATGGTTTGCGGTTTAGGGTTTATGGTTTAGGGTTTATGGTTTATGGCTTATGGTTTTGGGTTTATGATTTAGCGTTAAGGGTTTAGGGTTTTGGGTTTAGGGTTTAAGTTTTATGGTTTAGTTTTTGTGGTTTATGGTTTATGGTTTAGGGTGTAGGGTTTTTGGTTTGGTGTTTTCAGTTTAGGGTTTATGGTTTATGGTTTATGGTTTATGGTTTATGGTTTAGGGTTTTGGGTTTAGGGTTTAGTGTTTAGGGTTTATGGTTTATGGTTTAGGGTTTAGGGTTTATGGTTTAGGGTTTATGGTTTAGGGTTTAGGGTTTATGGCTTAGGGTTTGGTGTTTTCAGGTTAGGGTTTTGGATTTTGGGTTTTGGGTTTATCGTTTAGGGTTTAGGATTTAAGGCTTATGGTTTATGGTTTAGTGTGTTAGGTTTTATAGATTAGGGTTTGGTGTTTATGCGTTAGGGTTTAGTGTTTAGGATTTAGTGTTTGTGGGTTCGGGTTTAGGATTTAGGGTTTGTGGTTTAGGGATTAGGGTTTTTGTTTTAGGGTTTTGTGTTTGTGAGGGGGTGTTTAGGGTTTAGGGTTTTTTTTTGCGTTTTGGGTTTTGGGTTTAGGGTTTAAGGTTTGTGGGTTTACGGTTTAGGGTTTGTGATTTAGGGTTTAGGATTTAGGCTTTATGGTTTAGGGTTTAGGGTTTAGGTTTTATGGTTTAGGGTTTAGGATTTAGGCTTTATGGTTTAGGGTTTAGGGTTTAGGTTTTATGGTTTAGGGTTTGGGGTTTATGGTTTATGGTTTATGGTTTATGGTTTCTGGATTAGTGTTTTGGATTTAGGGTTTAGGGTTTTGGGTTTATGGTTTAGGGCTTAGGTTTATGGTTTAGGGGTTACTATTTATGGATTATGGTTTAGGGTTTAGGGTTTAGGATTTAAGATTTATGGTTTTGGGTTTATGATTTAGTGTTCATGGTTTAGAGTTTTGGGTTTAGGGTTTAGGGCTTAGGGTTTAGGTTTTATGGTTTAGAGTTTAAGTTTTATGGTTTGGGGTTTTGGTGTTAGGCCCTAGTATTAATGGTTTAGGGTTTTATGATTTGGGGTTTAAGGTTTAGGTTTTGGTATTTGTGGGTTAGGGTTTAGGGTTTAGGCCTTAGGGTTTATGGTGTATGGTTTGTGGTTTAGAGTTTAGGGTTTAGGGTTTGTGTTTGTCGGGTTGTATTTAGGGTTTAGGGTTTAGGGTTTTGGGTTTTGGGTTTAGGATTTCGGGTTTAGGGTTTTGGGTTTTGGATTTTGGGTTTTTTGGTTTATGGTTTATGGTTTATGGTTTAGGGTTTATGGTTTATGGTTTTGGGTTTAGGGTTCGTGGTTTATGGTTTAGGGTTAAGGGTTTAGGGCTTAGGGTTTATTGTTTATGGTTTAGGGTTTAGGGTTTTGTGTTTGGTGTTTATGGGTTAGGGTATAGTGGTTTGGGTTTTGGGTGTATGGTTTAGGGTTTAGGGTTTAGGGTTTATTGTTTAGGGTTTAGCGTTTAGTGTTTATGGTTTAGGGTTTGGTGTTTATGGGTTATGTTTTAGTGTATAGGATTTGTGTTTTATGGTTTGGTGTTTGTGGGTTGCGTTTAGCGTTTAGGGTTTGTGGTTTATGGTTTGTGGTTTGTTGTTTAGCATTTATGGTTTGGGGTTTGGGGTTTAGGGCTTAGGGTTTATAGTTTAGGTTTTATTGTTTAGGTTTTTAGGGTTTGGTGTTTAGGGTTTAGGGTTTATGGTTTATGGTTTAGGTTTTATTGGTTAGGGTTTGGGGTTTGGGGTTTAGGGTTTAGGTTTTATATTGTGTCGTTTAGGGTTTAGGTCTTTGGGATTATAGTGTAAGGTATGGGATTTAGTGATTAGGGTTTAGGATTTATGGTTTAGGCCTTAGGGTTTATGGCTTAGGGTTTTTCGTTTAGAGATTAGGGTTTATGTTTTAGTGTTTTGTATTTGTGGGGTGGTGTTTAAGCTATAGGGTTTTGGGTTTTGGGTGTAGGGTTTAGGGTATGCGTGTTTACGGTTTAGAATTTGTGATTTAGGGTTTATGGTTTATGGTTTAGGGTTTTGGGTTTCGGATTTAGGGTTTATGCTTTAAGGATTACGGTTTAGGGTTTTGGTTTTAAGGTTTGTTATTTGTCTATTGGAGTTTAGTGTTTAGGGTTTTGGGATTTTGGGTCTAGGGTGTAGATTTTAGGTTATAGAGTTTTGGGTTTTTGGCTTTGGGTTTAGGGTTTATGGTTTAGAGTTTAAGGTTTAGCCTTTAGGGTTTGGTGTTTATGGGTTAGCGTTTAGGGTTTAGGATTTGTGTTTTAGGGTTTGGTGTTTGTGGGTTGGGGTTTAGGATTTAGGGTTTGTGGTTTGTGGTTTAGGGTTTAGGGTTTATGGTTTGGGGTTTAGGGTTTAGGGTTTAGATTTTAGAGTTTAGTTTATATTCTTTATGTTTTATGGTTTGTTGTTTAAGGTTTATGGTTTAGGATTTAGGGTTTATGGCTTAGGTTTAATTGTTAAGGGTTTATGGTTTGGGGTTTAGGGTTTAAGTTTTATGTTGTGTGGTTTAGGGTTTAGGGCTTTGGGATTATGGTGTAAGGTATGGGGTTTAGTGTTTAGGGTTTATGGTTTAGGGTTTATGGTTTAGTGTTCAAGGTTTAGGGTTTAGGGTTTAGGCCTTAGGATTTATGGTTTATGGTTTATGTATTTGTGTTTTAGGGTTTTGTGTCTGTGGGGTGGTATTTAAGGTTTACGGGTTTTGGTTTTGGGTTTTGGGTTTAGGGTTTAGGGTTTGTGTGTGTATGGTATAGGGTTTTTGATTTATGGTTTAGGGTTTATGGTTTAGGTTTAATCGTTTAGGGTTTAGGATTTATGGTTTATCGTTTATGGTTTTGGGTTTTGGGTTTAGGGTTTAGGGTTTATGGTTCATGGTTTAGGGTTTGTGGTTAAGGGTTTAGGGTTTGGGTTTTATGGTGTAGGGTTTAGTGTTTATGGTTTATGGTTTAGGATTTAGGGTTTAGGATTTTGGATTTAGGGTTTATGGTTTAGGGTTTAGGGTTTATGGTTTAAGTTTTAGGGTTTAATGTTTAGTGTTTTGTGTTTATGGTTTAGGTTCTATGGTTTAGGGTTTAGGGTTTTGGGTTTAGGGGTTATGGTTTAGGGTTTAGGGTCTAGGGTTTAGGGTTTATGGTTTATGGTTTAGGGATTAGGGTTTATGGTTTAAGGTTTAGGGTTTAGAGTTTATGGTTTTGCTTTAGGGTTTAGGGTTTAGGGTTCAGGGTTTACAGTTTAGGGTTTAGTGTTTGTGGGTTAGGGTTTTGAATTTAGGGTTTTTGGTTCATGGTTTGGGGTTTAGGGCTTATTGGTTAGGGGTTAAGGTTTATGGTTTAGGGTTTAGAGTTTTGGGTTTTGGGTTTAGGGTATAGGGTTTAGGGTTTTGGGGTTATGCTATATGATTTAGTGTTTAGGGTTTATGGTTTTGGGCTTATGGTTTAGAGTTTAGGGCTTAGTGTTTAGGGTTTAGGGTTTGGCATTAGGGTTTTGAGTTTAGAGATTGTGGTTTAGGGTTTAGGGTTTAAGATTTATGATTAAAGGTTAATGGTTTAGGCTTTAGGGTTTGGGGTTTATGGTTTAGGGTTTTGTTTTAGGGTTTAGGATTTAGGGTTTAGGGTTTAGGATTTATGGTTTAGGGTTTATGGTTTAGAATTTATGATTTGGGGTTTAGTGTTTATGGGTTAAGGTTTAAGATTTGGGTTTATGGTTTATGGTTTGGAGTTTACGTTTTAGCATTTATAGTTTACGGTTTGTGGTTTAAGGTTTAGGATTTAGGGTTTTGGGTTTTGGGTTTAGGGTTTTGGGTTTTGAGTTTTGGGTTTAGGTTTTAGGTTTTATGGTTTATGGTTTAGGGTTTATGTTTTACGGTTTAGGATTTTCGATTTCGGGTTTAGGGGTCATGGTTTAGGGATTACAGTTTAGGGTTTTGGGTTTATGATTTAGGGTTTAGGTTTTATGGTTTAGGGTTTATAGTTTATGGTTTATGGTTTAGGATTTTGGGTTTTGTGTTCAGTGTTTATGGTTTATTGTTTAGTATTTAGTGTTTAGGGTTTAGTGTTTAGGGTTTTGGGTTTAGGGTTTAGGGTTTAGGGTCCATGGTTTAGGGTTTAGTGTCTAGGGTTTAGGATTTAGGATTTTGGGTTTTGGGTATAGGGTTTAGGGTCTATGGTTTAGGATTTAGGGTTTTGGGTATAGGGTTTAGGGTCTATGGTTTAGGATTTAGGGTTTTGGGTATAGGGTTTAGGGTCTATGGTTTAGGATTTAGGGTTTTGGGTATAGGGTTTAGGGTCTATGGTTTAGTGTTTAGGGTTTAGGGTTTAGGATTTAGGGTTTAGGATTTTGGTTTTATGGTTTACGGTTTAGGGTTTATTGTTTATGGTTTTGGGTTTAGGGTTTAGGGTTTATAGTTTAGAGTTTATGGTTTAGTGTTTCAGGTTTAGGATTTAAGATTTAGGGTTTAGTATTTGTGGGTTAGGGTTTAGGATTTAGTGTTTGGGGTTTAGGGTTTTATGGGATATGGTTTAAGGTTTAGGGTTTAGGGTTTTGTGTTTAGGGTTTATGGTTTATGGTAAAAGGGTTTGTGGTTTAGGGTTTATGGTTTATGGTTTATGGTTTAGGGTTTAGGGTTTTGGGTTTAGGTTTTAGGTTTTATGGTTTAGGTTCTAGGGTTTTCGGTTTTGGGTTTAGGGGTTACGGTTAAGGATTAGGGTTTAGGTTTTATGGTTTAGGGTTTATAGTTTATGGTTTATGGTTTAGGATTTTGGGTTTTGTGTTCAGTGTTTATGGTTTATTGTTTAGTATTTAGTGTTTAGGGTTTAGTGTTTAGGGTTTTGGGTTTAGGGTTTAGGGTTTAGGGTCCATGGTTTAGGGTTTAGTGTCTAGGGTTTAGGATTTAGGATTTTGGGTTTTGGGTATAGGGTTTAGGGTCTATGGTTTAGGATTTAGGGTTTTGGGTATAGGGTTTAGGGTCTATGGTTTAGGATTTAGGGTTTTGGGTATAGGGTTTAGGGTCTATGGTTTAGGATTTAGGGTTTTGGGTATAGGGTTTAGGGTCTATGGTTTAGGATTTAGGGTTTTGGGTATAGGGTTTAGGGTCTATGGTTTAGTGTTTAGGGTTTAGGGTTTAGGATTTAGGGTTTAGGATTTTGGTTTTATGGTTTACGGTTTAGGGTTTATTGTTTATGGTTTTGGGTTTAGGGTTTAGGGTTTATAGTTTAGAGTTTATGGTTTAGTGTTTCAGGTTTAGGATTTAAGATTTAGGGTTTAGTATTTGTGGGTTAGGGTTTAGGATTTAGTGTTTGGGGTTTAGGGTTTTATGGGATATGGTTTAAGGTTTAGGGTTTAGGGTTTTGTGTTTAGGGTTTATGGTTTATGGTAAAAGGGTTTGTGGTTTAGGGTTTATGGTTTATGGTTTATGGTTTAGGGTTTAGGGTTTTGGGTTTAGGTTTTAGGTTTTATGGTTTAGGTTCTAGGGTTTTCGGTTTTGGGTTTAGGGGTTACGGTTAAGGATTAGGGTTTAGGTTTTATGGTTTAGGGTTTATAGTTTATGGTTTATGGTTTAGGATTTTGGGTTTTGTGTTCAGTGTTTATGGTTTATTGTTTAGTATTTAGTGTTTAGGGTTTAGTGTTTAGGGTTTTGGGTTTAGGGTTTAGGGTTTAGGGTCCATGGTTTAGGGTTTAGTGTCTAGGGTTTAGGATTTAGGATTTTGGGTTTTGGGTATAGGGTTTAGGGTCTATGGTTTAGG
>NC_029772.3:85041065-85085237 GCF_000817695.3 Arachis duranensis
ATTTCCTTGATCTTTTAATTTTATAAATCTTGTAGGAAATAAGAAGAAAAAGAAGCAAAGAAGCACAAAAAAAGGAGAAAAAAAGAGCTTTGGGACACACTTTGAAGTTGGAGCACACTTTGGAGCCTTAGGCCACGCTTTTAAAAGCGTGACCCATGACCAAATTAAGAAAGAATAGGCAATCAGCGCACACTGCCCTGCCCTTGCCAAGGGCAGGGCAGAATCGTGATGCAAATTGAGGTTGGAAGCAAGAATTTCGCTAAGGTAAAATCTGGGCGCTCACAGCATGACCATGCCTCCTTCAAAGGGCTATAACTTGAGCTACAGACGTCCAATTGATGTGCTTCCAGTTGCGTTGGAAAGATGACATTCAGAGCTTTCCAACGATATATAGAAATCCATATTTGAAGAGCTTTCCAACGATATATAGAAATTCATATTTGGGGTAAAATTGAGGCAGGAACGAAAGGCATCTTTAAGGGCCAAAAATAAGCGAAAATAAACCAAGTGCTTCCACCAAGGCTCGAAGCTGGAGCCTCACTTCAAAACAAAGTAGCGCTCAATTTTCTGCCCTGCCCTCTTGGAGAGTAGGGCAATGTCGTGCTCTTCATGGAAAATCAAGAAAAAAAATTGCTCCTCAAGTGCTTTCACCAAGGTTCGAACACAAGACCTTCAAGGAAGTAAAGGCTTAGGCTTGGCGCACACAAGCGCATCATGGCACGGTCAAGGACGTGGTGCGCGCACAAGACACACCAAGGCAACATTGCCCTGCCCTCCACAAGGGCAGGGTAGCATCCTCACACACCAATCCGCACGCACAATTTCCCTGCTCTGCCCTCCACAAGGGCAGGGCAGCCTCCTGGGAACACCCATGGGTCAAAATTCAATTCAAATTCCCTTTGAACCCAAATCTTCACCAATTGAACCAAGGCCATCCAAGACCCATCTCTCCTCAAATCCAAAGCAAGCAAAGCCCACATCATCACTCAAAGGCACATGGATAAATTAGATTAGGATTTTTATTTTAATTGACTCAAAGGCACATGGATCAATTAAATTAGGATTATTTTAATTGTAATTTGTTTTAATTTCATTTTCATTTTCACTTTGTAAAGCCTATATAAAGGCATCAATTAGAGCTCGGGGAAGGGGGGCAGATCCATTAGAAAGCTCTCTTAGTTTTCATTTTCGTTTTGGATCTTGGGTGGAGAATTGAAGAACTTCTGTTTCAATTCCACCTTGAGATCTCTTGTTAATCTTTCTGCATAATTCAAAATTCATTTGCTGTTTTAAATCTTCTTCTTCTACAACTTTAGCTTTTCTGTTTTGGATCTTGAATTGAGGTTGAAGAGCTCCATTGATTCAAATTCTGAGAATCATCTTCCACTCTTCCTCTCAATTGATCTAAGGATTGGGTTTTAATCTTCTCTGCTATTTTTAAACCTCCGTTTCTTCTGCAATATATTTTCTGACTGAGCAAAGGAGAATTGAGATCCAGATTTGCTTCCTGAGTTCATTGCTCTTCTTGGATCCTCAAATCCTCTTTTAGATTTTACAATTGAGCTAAGTTTCTTTCTGTCTTGTTCTTCAAGCAATTTTCATCTCTGTTTGAATCTGCTGCACTTACTTCATATTTTACTTCTTTGCTTGATTGCATTTTACATTTTCTTATTGAAGTTTTAAATTTCCTGCACCCAATCCCCTTTACATTTCCTGCAATTTACATTTCTTGTCATTTAAATTTCTACAATTTACATTGCTTGTTCTTTAAGCTTCCTGCCTATTTACATTCTGTCATTTACAATTCTTGTCAATTTACTTTCTGTTGGCTACGATTTCACTCAAATTCACTTCAATGCTAGCTTGACTAAACTAATCACCCACTAAAGTTGCTTGATCCATCAATCCCTGTGGGATCGACCTCACTCTTGTGAGTTATTATTACTTGATGCGACCCGGTATACTTGCCGGTTGGATTTGTGTGTTGGAAATTCGTTTTCCGCAAAAACACCATCAGGTTTAGGGTTCAGGGTTCCGGGTTTAGGGTTTATGGTTTAAGGATTAGGGTTTTGGGTTTTGGGTTTATGGTTTAGGGTTTAGTTTCTATGGTTTATGGTTTATGGATTTGGGTTTATGATTTAGGGTTCAGGGTTTAGGGTTTTGCATTTAACGTTTACGGTTTAGGGTTTAGGTTTTATGGTTTAGGGTTTAGGGTTTATTATTTGTCTATTGAGGTTTAGGGTTTATGGTTTAGGTTTTGTGAATTAGGGTTTAGGATTTCTATTTTAGGGTTTTGTGTATGTGGTGTTGTGATTAGGGTTAAGGGTTTGTGGTTTTTGGGTTTCAGGTTTAGGGTTTAGGGTTTTGGGCTTAGGGTTTAGGGTTTGTGTGGTTTAGTGTCTAGGCCTAAGGTATTATGGTGTAAGGTATGGGGTTTAGTGATTAGGGTTTATGTTTTAGGGTTTTGGGTTTTTGTTTTAGGATTTAGGGTTTAGGCCTTAGGGTTTATCCTTTAGGGTTTGTGGTTTAGGGATCAGGGGTTTGTGTTTTAGGATTTTGTGTTTATGAGGTGTTATTTAGGGTTTAAAGTTTTAGGTTTTGGGTTTAGGGTTTAGGGTTTATGTTTTGTGGGTTTATGGTTTAGTGTTTGTGATTTACGATTTAGGGTTTAGGTTTTATTGTTTAGGATTTAGGGTTTATGGTTTATGGTTTATGGTTTAGGTTATAGGGTTTTGGGTTTAGTGTTTAGGGTTTATGGCTTAAGGATTAGGGTTTAGGGTTTTAGGTTTTAGGTTTAGGGTTTAGGGTTTAGGGTTTAGGGTTTAGGGTTTATGGTTTACAGTTTAGGGTTTAGGGTTTATGGTTTATGATTTTGGGTTTATGATTTAAGGTTCGTGGTTTAGGGTTTTGGGTTTAGGGTTTAAGTTTTATGGTTTAGTGTTTGTGGTTTATGCTTTATGGTTTATGTTTTATGGTATTCGGTTTTGGGGTTTTGGGTTTTGGTGTTTTGGGTTTTGGGTTTTGGGTTTTGTGTTTTGGGTTTAGGGTTTATGGTTTTGGGTTTTGGGTTTAGGGTTTAAGGTTTAAGGTTTAGGGTTTAGGATTTGTGTTTTAGGGTTTGGTGTTTGTGGGTTGGGTTTAGCGTTTATGGTTTATGGTTTGCTGTTTAGGGTTTAGGGTTTATGGTTTATGGTTTAGGTTTTATTGTTTAGGGTTTAGGGTTTGGGGTTTAGGGCTTAGTTTATATGTTGTGCGGTTTAGGATTTAGGCCTTTGTGATTATGGTGTAAGGTATGGGTTTTAGTGTTTAGGGGACATGGTTTAGGGTTTATGGTTTAGGGTTCAGGGTTTATGGTTTAGGGTTTAGGCCTTAGGGTTTATGGTTTAGGGTTTTTAGTTTAGGGATTAGGGTTTGTGATTTAGGGTTTTGTGTTTGTGGTGTGGTGTTTAGGGTTTAGGGTTTTGGGTATTGGCTTTAGAGTTTAAGGTTTGTGGGTTTATGGTTTATGGTTTAGGGTTTTGGGTTTAGGATTTAGGGTTTAGAGTTTAAGGTTTAGGGTTTAGGATTTAGGTTTTTGGGTTTATGGTTCAAGGTTTATGTTTTATGGTTTTTGGATTTGGGTTTATGATTTAGGGTTCAGGTTTTAGGGTTTTGGGATTAGGGTTTACGGTTTAGGGTTTAGGTTTTATGGTTTAGGGTTTAGGATTTATGGTTTGGGGTTTAGGGTTTATGGTTTATGGTTTGGGGATTAGGGTTTTGGGTTTGTTATTTGTCTGTTGGGGTTTAGGGTTTATGGTTTAGTGTTTGTGAATTAGGGTTTAGGGTTTTTATTTTAGGTTTTTGTGTATGTGGTGTTTTGTTTAGGGTTTACGGTTTGTGGTTTTAGATCTAGGGTTTAAGCTTAGGGTATATGGTTTTGGGTTTAGGATTTAGGGTTTATGGTTTAGGGTTTCGGGTTTATGGTTTTGTGTTTTGGGTTTTGTGTTTTGGGTTTATGGTTTAGGGTTTTTGGGTTTAGGGTTTGGACTTAGGGTTTAGGGTTTGTTGTTTATGGTTTTGATTTTGTTGTTTAGGTTTTAGGGTTTCGGGTTTAGGGTTATGGTTTTGGGCTTAGGGTTTAGGGTTTGTGTGGTTTAGTGTTTAGGCCTATAGGTTATGGTGTAAGGTGTGGGGTTTAGTGATTAGGGTTTATGTTTTAGGGTTTTGGGTTTTTGTTTTAGGATTTAGGGTTTAGGCCTTAGGGTTTATCCTTTAGGGTTTATGGTTTAGGGATAAGGGGTTTGTGTTTTAGGATTTTGTGTTTCTGAGGTGTTATTTAGGGTTTAGAGTTTTGGGTTTTGGGTTTAGGGTTTAGGGTTTTTGGTTTGTGGGTTTATGGTTTAGTGTTTGTGATTTACAGTTTACGGTTTAGGGTTTATTGTTTAGGATTTAGGGTTTATGGTTTATGGTTTTTGGTTTAGGTTATAGGGTTTTGGGTTTTATGTTTAGGGTTTATGGCTTAAGGATTAGGGCTTAGGGTTTTAGGGTTTAGGTTTAGGGTTTATGGTTTACGGTTTAGTGTTTAGGGTTTATGGTTTATGATTCTGGGTTTATGATTTAAGGTTCATGGTTTAGGGTTTAAGTTTTATGGTTTAGTGTTTGTGGTTTATGCTTTATGGTTTATGTTTTATGGTATTCGGTTTTAGGGTTTTGGGTTTTGTGTTTTGGGTTTAGGGTTTATGGTTTTGGGTTTAAGGTTTATGGTTTAGGGTTTAGGATTTGTGTTTTAGGGTTTGGTGTTTGTGGGTTGGGTTTAGCGTTTATGGTTTATGGTTTGCGGTTTAGGGTTTAGGGTTCATGGTTTAGGGTTTGTGGTTTAGGGTTTACGGTTTACAGTTTCGGTTTTATTGTTTAGGTTTTAGGGTTTATCGTTTATGGTTTATGGTTTAGGGTTTATGGTTTATGGTTTAGGTTTTATTGTTTAGTGTTTAGGGTTTGGAGTTTAGGGTTTAGGTTTTATGTTGTGTGGTGGTGCACCAAATTGTGATCTCAATGACGCCAACAACTTGGTACGCACAATTGTAATCTCAACTCTTTTTAACAACTTCGCACAACTAACCAGCAAGTGCACTGGGTCATCCAAGTAATAAACCTTACGTGAGTAAGGGTCGATCCCTTAAAATAAAGATAGAGATACTTATGTAAATCATTGGTGGGAATTTTAGATAAGTGTATGGAGATGCTTTATCCCTTTTGAATCTCTGCTTTCCTACTGCCTTCATCCAATCATTCATACTCCTTTCTATGGCAAGCTGTATGTTGGGTGTCACCGTTGTCAATGGCTACCTCCCGTCCTCTCAGTGAAAATGGTCCTCTACGGTTTCTGTACGGCTAATCAACTGTTGGATTGCTCGTCTCGGATGAAAAATACCATGCACAGATATCGTAGTTACTCATCTCGATCGTGTAGGATTAGGATTTACTATCCTTTTGCGTCTGTCACCACACCCTACAGTCGCGAGTTTGAAGCTCATCACAGTCATCCCATCCCAAATCCTTCTCGGAATACCACACACAAGCTTTAGACTTTCCGGATCTCAAGAATGCTGCCAATGGATTCTAGCTTATACCACGAAGATTCAAATCTCGGATTCAAATGCCCTATTGTCAGAGGGGAGTCGATGTGAATCATTGATTAGAAACCCAAGAGATATACATTCAAGTTTGTTTTCATGTAGAACGGAAGTGGTTGTCAATCACGCGTTCATGAGTGAGAATGGTAATGAGTGTCACATAATCATCACATTCATCATGTTCTTATGTGCGAATGAATATCTTAGAATAAGAATAAGCATGAATTGAATAGAAAATAGTAGTACTTTGCATTAATATTCGGAAACAGCAGAGCTTCACACCTTAATCTATGGTGTGTAGAAACTCCACTGTTGAAAATACATAAGTGAAAATAAGGTAGGCATGGCCGTGAGGCCAGCCCCAAATGTCTAAGGACTAACAATGATCAAAGATGTTCCAAAAGCTCGTCCAAAGATAGATACCTAATACAAGAGTAAAAAGTTCTATTTATACTAAAACTAGTTACTAGGGTTACAAAAATAAGTAAATGATGCAGAAATCCACTTCCGGGCCCACTTGGTATGTGCTTGGGCTGAGCATTGAAACTTTCAAGTGTAGAGGTCTTCCTTGGAGTTAAACGCCAGTTTGTAACTTGTTTCTGGCGTTTGACTCTAGCTTGCAACTTGTTTCTGGCGTTTAACGCCAGAATAGGGCAGAAAGCTGGCGTTGAACGCCAGTTTGCATCATCTAAAATTGGGCAACGTATGGACTATTATATATTGTTGGAAATCCCTGGATGTCTACTTTCCAACGCAAATGAGAGTGCGCTATTTGGGCTTCTGTAGCTCCAAAAATTCCATTTCGAGTGCAGGGAGGTCAGAATCCAACAGCATCAGCAGTCCTTTTTCAGCCTCCGAATCAAACTTTTGCTCTAGTCCCTCAATTTCACCCAGAAAATACCTAAAATCATAGAAAAATACACAAACTCATAGTAAAGTCCAGAAATGTGAATTTTGCTTAAAAATTAATAAAAATATACTAAAAACTACTAAATCATACTAAAAACTATGTAAAAACAATGCCAAAAAGCGTATAAATTATCCGCTCATCACAATACCAAACTTAAATTGTTGCTTGTCCCCAAGCAACTGGAAATCAAATAGGATAAAAAGAAGAGAACATAAAATGAATCTCACAATATCAATGAAACTTAGTCCCAATTAGATGAGCGGGGCTAGTAGCTTTTTGCTTCTGAATAGTTTTAGAATCTCACTTTATCCTTTTGAAATTCAGAATGAATGGCATCTATAGGGACTCAGAATTTTAGATAGTGTTATTGATTCTCCTAGTTCAGTATGTTGATTCTTGAACACAGCTACTTTATGAGTCTTGGTCGTGGCCCTAAGCACTTTGTTTTCCAGTATTACCACCGGATACATAAATGCCACAGACACATTACTGGGTGAACCCTTTCAGATTGTGACTCAGCTTTGCTAAAGTCCCCAGTTAAAGGTGTCAAGAGTTCTTAAGCACACTCTTTTTGCTTTGGATCACGACTTTAACCACTCAGTCTCAAGCTTTTCACTTGGACCTTCATGACACAAGCACATGGTTAGGGACAACTTGATTTAGCCGCTTAGGCCTGGATTTTATTTCCTTGGGCCCTCCTATCCATTAATGTTCAAAGCCTTGGATCCTTTTTACCCTTGCCTTTTGGTTTAAAGGGCTATTGGCTTTTTCTGCTTGCTTTTTCTTTTTCTTTCTCTTTTTTTGCCACTTTTTTTTTTCACTGCTTTTTCTTGCTTCAAGAATCAGTTTCATGATTTTTCAGATTATCAATAACATTTCTCTTTGTTCATCATTCTTTCAAGAGCTAACTATTTTAACATTCATAAACTTTACTATAAAAAATATACACTGTTCAAGCATTCATTCAGAAAACAAAAAGTATTGCCACCACATCAAAATAATTAAACTAATTTCAAGATAAAACTTGAAATCCAAGTACTTTTTGTTCTTTTGTAATTGAGCACATTTTTCATTTAAGAGAGGTGAATGATTTATGGAGTTACTCAAAACTTTAAGGCATAGACACTTAGACACTAATGATCATGTAATGAAGACACAAACATAGATGACACAATAAGCATAAAAATTGAAAACAGAAAAATAGATAGACAAGGAGATTAAGGAATGAGTCCACTTTAGTGAGGGTGGCGTCTTCCTCTTGAAGAACCAATGGTGCTCTTGAGCTCCTCTATGTTTCTTCCTTGCCTTTGTTGCTCCTACCTCATATGTCTTTGATCTTCTATAATCTCATGTAGAATGATGGAGTGCTCTTGGTGCTCCACCTTAGTTGGTCCATGTTGTAACTCAAGCCTTCTAAAGAGGTGTTGAGTTGCTCCCAATAGTTGTGTAGATGATTGCACCCCTTGAGGCATCTTAGGGATTTCTTGACGAGGATCTTCCTCATGCTCTGGTTGAGGTCCATGAATGGGCTCTATTGTTTGCTCCATCCTTTTCTTAGTGATGGGCTTGTCCTCTTCAATGAGGATGTCTCCTTCTATGTCAATCCCAGCCAAATTTCATAGGTGATAAATAAGATGAGAAAAGGCTAACCTTGCCAAGGTGGATGACTTGTCAGCCACCTTGTAGAGTTCTAGAGGTATGATCTCATGAACTTCCACTTCCTCCCCAATCATGATACTATGGATCACAATAGCCCGATCCACATTCACTTTGGATCGGTTGCTAGTAGAAATGATGGAGCGTTGGATGAACTCCAACCATCCTCTAGCCACAGGCTTAAGGTCCGGTCTTCTAAATTGAACCGGATTGCCTCTTGAGTCTCTTTTCCATTGAGCTCCTTCCACACATATGTCCACGAGGACTTGGTCCAACCTTTGATCAAAGTTGACCCTTCTAGTGTAAGGACGTGCATTTTCTTGCATCATTGGCAAGTGGAACGCTAACCTTACATTTTCCAGACTAAAATATAAGTATTTCCCCTGAATCATTGTAAGCCAATTCTTTGGATTGGGTTCATACTTTGATCATGGTTCCTAGTGATCTATGCATTAACATAGAACTATTGAACCATTAAGATTCCGACTTGTTCAATGGGGTTGGTGAGAACTTCCCAACCTCTTATTCAGATTTCATGTCAGATCTCCGGATACTCATTTTTCTTGAGCATGAAAGGGACCTCCGGATACTTGTTTATGCTTTAGGTTTTGGGTTTAGGGTTTAGGGTTTAGGTTTATGGTTTAGGGTTTATGGTTTATGATTTAGGGTTTAGGGTTTAGGATTTATGGTTTATGGTTTTGGGTTTATGATTTAGGGTTCAGGTTTTAGGGTTTGAGGTTTAGGGTTTGGTATTTATGGGTTAGGATTTAGTGTTTAGGATTTGTATTTTAAGGTTTGGTGTTTGTGGGCTGGGTTTTAGCGTTAAGGGTTTGTGGTTTAGGGTTTGTAGTTTGTGGTTTAGGATTTAGGGTTTGGGGTTTGGGATTTAGGTTTTATTCTTTAAGTTTTTAGGGTTTGGGGTTTAGGGTTTAGGGTTTATGGTTTATGGTTTAGGTTTTATTGTTTAGGGTTTGGGTTTTTGGATTAGGGTTTGGGTTTAGGATTTATGGTTTAGGGTTTAGGTTTTATGGTTTATGGTTTAGGGGTTATGGTTTATGGTTTAGGGTTTATGGTTTAGGGTTTATGGTTTAGGGTTTAGGGTTTATCATTTAGGGTTTAGGGTTTAAGGTTTAGGATTTATGGTTTAGGGTTTATGGTTTAGGGTTTAGGGTTTAGGGCTTAGTGTTTGCTGTTTATGGTTTAGTGTTTAGGGTTTAGGGTTTATGGTTTAGTATTTAGGGTTTATAGTCTATGGTTTTAGGTTTAGGGTTTAGGGTTTAGGGTTTAGGGTTTATGGTTTAGGGTTTAGGGTTTAGGGTTTATGGTTTATGGTTTAGGGTTTAGGGCTTATGGTTTAGGGTTTTGGGTTTAGGGTCTAAGGTTTAGGTTATATGTTGTAGGATTTAGGGTTTAGGGTTTATGGATTAGGGTTTATAGTTTAGGATTTAGGGTTTATGGTTTAGGGTTTAGGGTTTATGGTTTAGGATTTATGGTTTAGGGTTTATGGTTTATGATTTAGGGTTTAGGGCTTACGGTTTCGTGTTTGTGGTTTAGTGTTTAGGGTTTAGGATTTATGGTTTATAGTTTAAGGTTTTAGGTTTAGGGTTTAGAGTTTAGGGTTTAGGGTTTAGGGTTTATGTTTTATGGATTAGGGTTTATGTTTTATGGTCTAGGGTTTAGGTTATATGGTGTAGGATTTAGGGTTTATGGTTTATGGTTTAAGGTTTGGGGTTTAGGGTCCATGGTTTATGGTTTTGGGTTTATGATTTAAGGTTTAGGGTCTATAGTTTAGGGTTTATGATTTATGGTTTAGGTTGTATGGTTTAGGGTTTATGATTTATGATTTAGCGTTTATGGTTTAGGGTTTAGGGTTTATGGTTTGGGGTTTATGATTTAGGGTTTGGTGTTTGTGGGTTAGGGTTTAGGGTTTAAGCCTTAGGGTTTATGGTTTAGGGTTTGTGGTTTGGGTTTCAGGGTTTTGTGGTTGTGGGTTGGTGTCTAGGGTTTAGTGTTTTAGGTTTTTGGTTTATGGTTTAGTGTTTATGGTTTAGGATTTAGGGTTCGTGGTTTAGGGATTAGGTTTTATGTATCAGGGTTTAGGGTTTATGGTTTATGGTTTAGTGTTTTGTGTTTAGGGTTTAGGATTTAGCGTTTATGGTTTATGGTTTAGGTTTTATTGTTTAGGGTTTGGGTTTTTGGTTTAGGGTTTGGGTTTAGGGTTTATGGTTTAGGGTTTAGGTTTTATGGTTTATGGTTTAGGGTTTATGGTTTATGGTTTAGGGTTTATGGTTTAGGGTTTAGGGTTTATCATTTAGGGTTTAGGGTTTAAGGTTTAGAATTTATGGTTTAGGGTTTATGGTTTAGGGTTTAGGGCTTAGGGTTTGGTGTTTTGGTTTAGTATTTAGGGTTTAGGGTTTATGGTTTAGTATTTAGGATTTATAGTTTATGGTTTTAGGTTTAGGGTTTAGGGTTTAGGGTTTATGGTTTAGTGTTTAGGGTTTAGGATTTATGGTTTATGGTTTAGGGTTTAGGGCTTATGGTTTAGGGTTTTTGGTTTAGGGTCTAAGGTTTAGGTTATGTGTTGTAGGATTTAGGGTTTAGGGTTTATGGTTTATGGTTTAGGCTTTAGGGTTTATGGTTTAGCGTTTAGGGTTTATGGTTTAGGATTTATGGTTTAGGGTTTATGGTTTATGATTTAGGGTTTAGGGCTTACGGGTTGGTGTTTGTGGTTTAGTGTTTATGGTTTAGGATTTATGGTTTAGGATTTAGGGTTTATAGTTTAAGGTTTTAGGTTTAGGGTTCAGAGTTTAGGGTTTAGGGTTTAGGGTTTATGTTTTATGGTTTAGGGTATATAGTTTATGGTTTAGGGTTTTGGGTTTATGGTCTATGGTTTAGGTTATATGGTGTAAGATTTAGGGTTTATGGTTTATGATTTAGGGTTTGGGGTTTAGGGTCCATGGCTTATGGTTTTGGGTTTATGGTTTAAGGTTTAGGGTCTATAGTTTAGGGTTTATGGTTTATGGTTTAGGTTATATGGTTTAGGGTTTAGGATCTATGGTTTAGGGTTTAAGGTTTAGGGTTTAGGGTTTATGGCTTGGGGTTTAGGGTTTTGGTTTGGTGTTTGTGGGTTGGGATTTAGGGTTTAAGCCTTAGGGTTTATGGTTTAGGGTTTGTGGTTTGGGTTTCAGGGTTTTGTGGTTGTGGGGTGGTGTTTAAGATTTAGTGTTTTAGGTTTTTGGTTTATGGTTTAGTGTTTATAGTTTAGGATTTAGGGTTCGTGGTTTAGGGATTAGGTTTTATGTATTAGGGTTTAGGGTTTATGGTTTATGGTTTAGGGTTTTGTGTTTAGGGTTTAAGGTTTAGGGTTTATGGTTTATGGTTTAGGATCTATGGTTTATGATTTATGGTTTATTGTTTAGGGTTTTGCATTTTGAGTTTAGGGTTTAGGGTTTAGGGGGTAGGGTTTGTGGTTTAGGGGGCAGGGTTTAAGGTTTATGTTTTAGGGTTTATGGTTTAGGGTTTAGCGTTTGTTGTTTACGGGTTAGGGTTTAGGGTTTTGGATTTGGGGGTTTTGGGGTAGGGTTTAGGGTTTATGGTTTAGAGTTTATGGTTTATGGTTTAGGGTTTGGAATTTACGAGTTATGGTTTAGGGTTTATGGTTTAGGATTTAGGGTTTATAGTTTAGGGTTTTAGGTTTAGGGTTTAGGGTTTAGTGTTTAGGGTTTAGGGTTTAGGGTTTATGGTTTATGGTTTTGGGTATATGGTTTATTGTTGAGGGTTTTGGGTTTAGGGTCTACGGTTTAGGTTATATGGTGTAGGATTTAGGGTTTAGGGTTTATGGATTAGGGTTTATGGTTTAGGCTTTAGGGTTTAGGGTTTATGGTTTAGGATTTAAGGTTTAACGTTTAGGATTTATGGTTTAGGGTTTATGGTTTATGGTTTAGGGTTTAGGGCTTAGGGTTTGGTGTTTGTGGTTTAGTGTTTAAGGTTTAGGGTTTATAGTTTAGGATTTAGGGTTTATAGTTTAGGGTTTTAGGTTTAGGGTTTAGGGTTTAGAGTTTATGGTTTATGGTTTAGGGTATATGGTTTATGGTTTAGGGTTTTGGGTTTAGGGTTCGTGGTTTAGGGATTCGGTTTTATGTATTAGGGTTTATGGTTTATGGTTTATGGTTTAGGGTTTTGTGTTTAGGGTTTAGGATTTAGGGTTTACGGTTTATGGTTTAGGATTTATGGTTTATGATTTATAGTTTATTGTTTAGGGTTTTGGGTTTTGAGTTTAGGGTTTAGGGTTTAGGGGGTAGAGTTTGGGGTTTAGGGGGCAGGGTTTAAGGTTTATGGTTTAGGGTTTACAGTTTAGGGTTTAGGGTTTGTTGTTTGCGTGTTAAGGTTTAGGGTTTAGGATTTTGGATTTTTGCGGTAGGGTTTAGGGTTTATGATTTAGGGTTTGGAATTAGGTGTTAGGGTTTAGGGTTTAGGGTTTTAGGATTTAGGGATTTAGGTTTATGGTTTGGGGTTTAGGGTTTAGAATTTATGGGTTGGGGTTTAGAGTTTAGGCCTTAGGATTTATGGTTTAGCATTTGTGGATTAGGGTTTAGTGTCACCACAAGAAAATGGAACATTTGTAACAAATTTTGTATCATATTTAAAATTGTTACAAAAAAAATTATTTTTTTGTAATAATAATTTGTGATTGTTACAGAAGAATAATTTTTTGTAACAACATAATAAGTTGTTACTAAACTTGCTAATATTTTGTAACAACCTAACTTTTGTAAATTATGTTAGTCTTTGTAATGACCTGTTGTTTTGTTATGAAATATTATAATATTTTGTAACAAAAAAAAGAAGTTGCAAAAAGTTATATTTTGTAACAAAATATCTTTTTGTTTCAAAAACTCCAATTGTTTGGTAACTAAATATTTTTTTGTTTCAAAAACTCTAATTATTTTGTAACAAAAAATTAATTTGTTTCAAAATTTAACATTGTTTGTAACAAGTTATTTGTCGGTCACAAAATGTAAGTATATTTTATAACATTTTTTTAAAATGTTAAACACTGTGGGTAAAAAAATTTGTTTATATAATTTTTTTAGAATAATTTTATTTTGTTTCAAAAATTAATTTTTTTTACATGTTGTTTGTATTCATTAATTTTTAAAAATTATAAGCATTATTTTTATTTTTTAAAAAATTAATATATAATTTTTATTCATAATCAAATTTTTAATGTTAACTAAAAATTAATTTGTGAAAACGTAAAAAAATTTAATTAAATTATATTTACAAAAAACAATAATTAAATATAAAAGAAAAAAAATCTTAGACACCAAGTTACTAAATGTTAAAAGTAAAGAGGGAAAGCAGCAAAAAACCATAAGTGCACCCCCAAATTCTCCTAATTCCCCTTTTCCAGTAAAATACCCACACACACAGCAAGAAAGGAAGGAGAGAACGGGAGAAGAAAAGAGAAGGGACGAAGGATATGCGCCGCCACTGGTGGCCCTCGCCCTCGCCCTCGTCGTCGCTGCGCCCTGCAGATGCTGTCGAGACACTAAGAGGGAAGAGAGAGCTCGTGGGTTAGAGAGGGAGCGTTGCGCCTGCCACCTTCATCGCCGCTACTGCTGCTGTCCTGCCGCGTCTCACGATCGTCGTTGACGAGAAGCCGTTGCCGTCGTCGTTCGAATTTCAAAGGAAGACGAGCTCACATAGAGAGCAGAACGCGAAGGAGGAGGACTGTTTGCTGCTATTGGAGTTTCAACCACCACTGCCAGGGCTTGTCTTTGTAGCCACAACCGTTGCCGTAGCCGTTGGACAGAGGGGAGAGGAAGAGACGTGATGCACAGAGCCGCTCGTGATGCCATCGTGGGAAGCCTTCAACGTTGTCGCTGCGGTTGCTGGAGAAGGTCGTTTGAGCTTGTTGGAATTGCCGTTTTGGTTCTGCTGCAACTCACACTGGTACCTGCTCGTCCATGTCCTCTATTCAGCCTTCACCGGAGCACAATGTCGCTGGAGAAACACTACCTAAACCGGGCCAGATTCATCGTTACGGTTGTTGCAGTTTCGAATTCTGTGGGTCTCGACACTTTGAGGTAGGGGATATTATTATAAAGTCATTGATTTAAATTTAAGAATCTCCAAAAAGTATAGTAGATAATTGCAAATATATATATTAATAATCGTAATGTTATTAAGTTTAGATTATTATTGTGGATGTGACTGGTTTTGTTGTTGTGAGAGATTAATTGGTGGAATTAAGCTTGGATTGAGGTTGTGAAAATGTGATTGATGTGGTATTGAGACTGATTTTGGTTTGAGGCTGTGATTTTCGAATAATGATTTAATTATTTGAAAGTGACTAATTACTTGAATTCCTAGTTATGTTGATTTCTTGATTTAATTGTGGAATTAAGGTTTAATGGTTATATTTGCATAAATTTTGGTTATATTATCAATAACTTTGGTCACTAGATTGAATGGTCACTAGAATATTGGGGAATAGACATGAAGTCGATAACAAGGAGGTGTCACGAACTTGATGTTCGACATATGAGGAGGCCGGTAAGTAAGAAAGCTACAAGCCTGCATTTCAGTCAAATTTGTTGAGAAAATAGACTCCCATTCTGAATTTTATGAAAATATATACAACAATGCCAACTTATCTTGCTTAATGGCGGTGTCTTGATATAGAAATTTTAATTTTTCCTATCTGGTTAATACAATGTATGGTTAAGTTAAGGATCCATATACTTTTGGTGCAATTGCATTGCAATATTGCACTTTAAATGTATTAGAAAACCTTTTTCTGAAAAAGTTGTGAGTTTGTTAAATGCTTTGCTTGCTTTCTGAGACTGGATTATAATTTATAGCTTGATATATTTTATAAATCTATTTTATTAGGTAATAGACTTTGATCCAAACTCCTTGTGAAATATTCTACCTAAAGCAGTCTCATCATTGGAATGGGCAATCTCAGAGGGAAAAGGAGGAGCTTATGTGCATTGTACTGTTGGACTTAGGAGAGCACTAGTGGGTGGCAATAGCTTATTTGTTTTGATTCTATGACATGAATGTGAGTTCTAAACTTCCACCTATCTTTGATTCAAGAAATGATGATCAAATTTGATATTGTTAAGTGTAATGTTATGGTTGCACTAATTTTCTTGCTAGATATGAGGTTTAGCTCATGTTATGGAAAAACAGTATTTTTAATCTGTATGACAGATTAGTTCACAGTTTCTTAAGAAGTCTTAATTATCAAGAAAAGAATGTGTTATCTTTCTTGTGACAGCTAATTGCCTTGTGTTATCTTTCATGAATGCATTGCTAATTGCCTTGTATTTACTGCAAAATAACAAATACAAGGCAAAATTAGCAATTCTTTATGAATGCATTGCTAATTGCTAATTGCTCTGAACCTTGCTTAATTTTCTGCAGCTTCCATTCTTTATGAATGCATTGCCAATTGTTGATTGCTCTGAACCTTGCTTGATTTTCTATAGTCGCCATTCTCTATTTCCAAACTTTCTTTGCATCACTATGCTGCAATAACAGAAACTCTATTCAGGTGCTTCTCTATGTTCTTATCTTTTGTTTTGACATAAACCTCATTATGGAATTTATGAGTGTAAAAGCATAAAAAAAGTCAAGTATATTTGTTATGAAGATTTTGGTCAAAATTGTGTTTTGTAATGATCGTTTGACAATTGATACTTATGTAAATTTAATGAATTTGTTCACTAAGTTGTGATTGAAATGTGATTAGTTGGCTCAAGTTTATATATTGAATTGTCAATTCTTGAAAATTTACATTCTTGATTGGCTAGTTTTGAACTATGAGGATATGTTCTTAAGGAATTAGTTAATTTTAACTTGTAAGTTCTAAATTTTTACTCGGATGAAGATAGTGTTATGTGTTATTTTTTAATTTTGGTTTTCATTGTTTATATTTGCAGGGGTACAAAATTGATGCGAACATGCTAGACTTTATATTGACTGAAATATGCTAGAAGAGTCAAGGATTATAAATTCCATATGATAGAATTTTATGTTAGGAGAAAGTTGTGTTTAGTTGAATTTGTAGAACTTATTTTATTGTAAAAGAATCTTAATGACATGTAAGATATTTTAATTATCTATATGATTATATATCATATAAATGTTGAGTTAGTGGGATTAGAAAATTAATTGATATACCAATTATTTAATTAAATATTATAAAATTAACTTTCTATTTTTGTAACTAAAATAATAAAAAATGTTACAAAAGTAAGTAGTATTTTGTAACAAAATATTATTACACAAAAATCTAAATTATTACAAAAAATATTTTAAAGGTAAAAAAGTGTTACCACATTCGTAACAAATTTTGGTTTTGGTATTAAAAAAATTTGTTACAAAATATTACTTTGAATTGTAACAGTTTCATTTTTCGTTACAAAAAATTTTTGAATTGGGATATACTACAACATCCCTTTTTTTGTTACAAAATCCTTTTGTTTCAAAATTCCAATTTTTTGTAACAATTTTTTGTTACAAATATTGTTTTTTCTTGTAGCGTGTTTGTGGGTTTTGTGTTTAGGGTTTTGTGTTTGTGGGGTTCTATTTAGGGTTTAGGGCCTGTGCTTTCGGGTTTAGGGTTTAGGGTTTAAGGTTTTGGGTTTAGGGTTTATGGTTTTGGGTTTTGGGTTTAGGGTTTATGGTGTAGGGTTTAGGGTTTAGGGTTTAGGGTTTGGTGTTTACAGGTTAGGGTTTAGGGTTTTGGGTTTTGGGTTTATGGATTGGGGTTTAGGGGTTAGGCCCTAGGGTTAAGTGTTTAGGGTTTGTGGTTTTGGGATTAGGGATTGTGTTTTAGAGTTTTGTGTTTGTGGGGTGGTGTTTAGGGTTTAGGGTTTTTCGTTTCGGCTTTTGGGTTTTGTGTTTTGGCTTTAGGGTTTGGAATTTAGGGTTTAGGGTTTAGGGTTTATGGTTTTTGCTTTAGGGTTTTGGGTTTAGGGTTTAGGGTTTAGGTTTATGGTTTAGTGTTTAGGATTTATGGGTTATGGTTTATGGTTTAGGGTTAAGGGTTTAGGATTTATGGTTTATGGTTTTGGGTTTATAGTCTAGGGCTCAGGGTTTAGGGTTTAGTATTTAGGGGTTAGAATTTAGCGTTTAGGATTTGTATTTTAGGGTTTGGTGTCCGTGGGCTGGGTTTTAGCATTAAGGGTTTGTGGTTTATGGTTTGTATTTTGTGGTTTAGCATTTAGGGTTTGGGGTTTGGGGTTTGGGGTTTAGGATTTAGGGTTTAGGTTTTATTGTTCATGTTTTATGGTTTGGGGTTTAGGGTTTAGGGTTTATGGTTTATGGTTTAGGGTTTATTATTTAGGGTTTGGGTTTGTGATTTTGGGTTGGGTTTAGGATTTATGGTTTAGGGTTTAGGTTTTATGGTTTATGGTTTAAGGTTTATGGTTTATGGTTTAGGGTTTGTGGTTTATGGATTACTGTTTAGGATTTATGGTTTAAGGTTTAGGGTTTAGGGTTTAAGGTTTAGGGTTTATGGTTTAGGGTTTAGGGTTTATGGTTTAAGGTTTAGGATTATTGGTTCAGGGTTTATAGTTTATGATCTAGGGTGTAGGGCTTAGGGTTTGTTGTTTGTGGTTTAGTGTTTAGGGTTTAGGGTTTATGGTGTAGGATTTAGGGTTTATGGTTTAGGGTTTTTGGCTTAGGGTTTAGGGTTTAGGGTATAGGGTTTAGGGTTTAGGGTTTATGGTTTAGGGTTTATAGTTTATGGTTTAGGGTTTTGGGTTTAGGGTTTATGGTCTAGGGTTTATGTTATATGCTGGAGGATTTGGGGTTTATGGTTTATGGTTTATGGTTTGGGGTTTAGGGTCTATGGTTTATGGTTTATGGTTTAGGGTTTTGTGTCTTGGGTTTAGGGTTTATGGTTTACGGCTTAGGTTGTATGGTTTAGGGTTTAGGATTTATGGTTTAGGGTTTAAGGTTTAGGGTTTAGGGTTTATTGTTTGGGGGTTGGGGTTTGGGGTTTAGGGTTTAGGGTTTGGTGTTTGTGGATTGGGGTTTAGGGTTTAGGCCTTAGGGTTTATGGTTTAGGGTTTATGATTTATGGTTTAGGGTTTGTGTTTTAGGATTTTGTGTTTATGGGATGGTGTTTAGGATTTAGGGTTTTGGGTTTTTGGTTTATGGTGTAGGGTTTATGGTTTAGGATTTAGGATTCATTGTTCAGGGATTAAGTTTTATGGTTTAGGGTTTAGGGTTTATGGTTTATCATTTTGAGTTTAGGTTTTAGGCTTTAGGGTTTACGGTTTATGGTTTAGGTTTTTGTGTTTAGGATTTATGGTTTATTGTTTAGGGTTTTGGGTTTTGAGTATAGGTTTAGGGTTTAGGGGGTAGGGTTTGGGGTTTAGGGGGTAGGGTTTATCGTTTATGATTTAGGGTTTTGGGTTTAGGGTTTAGAGTTTATGGTTTAGGGTTTAGGGTTTACGATTTAGGGTTTAGGCTTTATGGTTTATTATTTAGGGTTTTGGGTTTTGAGTTTAAAGTTTAAGGTTTAGGGGGTAGGGTTTCTGGTTTAGGGGGTAGGGTTTAGGGTTTGTGGTTTAGGGTTTATGATTTACGGTTTAGGTTTTAGGGTTTTGTGTTTACAGGTTAGAGTGTATGGTTTAGGATTTGAGGTTTAGGGGGTAGGGTTTTTGGTTTATGGTTTAGGGTTTAGGGTTTAGGGTTTAAGGTTTGGAATTTATGGGTTAGGGTTTAGGGTTTTGGGTTTTAGGGTTTAGGGCTTTGGGTTAAGGGTTTAAGATTTATGGTTTTGGGTTTTTGATTTAGGGTTCAAGGTTTAGTTTTATGGGTTCAGGTTTAGGGTTTAGGTTTTATGGTTTAGGGATTTAGGTTTATGGTTTGGGATTTAGGGTGTAGAATTTGTGGGTTTGGGTTTAGAGTTTAGGCCTTATGATTTATGGTTTAGGGTTTAGTGTTTAGGGTTTAGTGTTTTTGGGGTTGTGTTTAGGGTTTAGGGCTTGTGGTTTAGGGTTTAGTGTTTAGGGTTTAGGGTTTAATGTTTTGGGTTTAGAGTTTTGGGTTTTGGGTTTTGGGTTTAGGGTCTACGGTTTAGGGTTTAGGGTTTAGGGTTTTGGGTTTTGGGTTTAAGGTTTATGGTTTAGCGTTTATGGTTTTGGGGTTTGGGTTTAGGGTTTAGCGTTTATGGTTTTGGGGTTTGGGTTTAGGGTTTATGGTGTATGGTTTAGCATTTAGGGTTTGGTGTTTACGGGTTATGGTTTAGGGTTTTGGGTTTTGGGTTTATGGTTCAGGTTTTCAGGTTTACGGTTTTGGGTTTACCTTTAGGGTTTAGTGTTTATGGGTTAGGGTTTAGGGTTTAGGATTTGTGTTTTAGGGTTTGGTGTTTATGGGTTAGGGTTTAGGGTTTAGCGTTTGTGGTTTAGGGTTTAAGGTTTAGGGTTTATGGTTTAGGGTTTAGGATTTATAGTTTAGGGTTTATGGTTTAGAGTTTAGGGTTTGTAGTTTTATGGTTTAGTGTTTAGGATTTATGGTTTAGGGTTTAAGGTTTAGGGTTTAGGGTTTAAGCCTTAGGGTTTAAGGGATTAAGGTTTAGGGTTTAAGGTTTGTGTTTTAGGATTTTGTGTTTGTGCGGTGATGTTTAGGGTTTAGGATTTTGGGTTTTGGGTTTATGGTTTAAGGTTTATGGTTATTGGTTTAGGGTTTGTGGTTTATGGATTAGTTTTTATGGTTTAGGGTTTAGGGTTTAGGATTTATGGGTTATGGTTTATGGTTTAGGGTTTAGGGTTTAGGATTTATGGTTTATGGTTTTGGGTTTATGGTTTAGGGCTCAGGGTTTAGGGTTTAGTATTTAGGGGATAGAATTTAGTGTTAAGGATTTGTATTTTAGGGTTTGGTGTTTGTGGGCTGGGTTTTAGCATTAAGGGTTTGTGGTTTAGGGTTTGTAGTTTGTGGTTTAGGGTTTAGGGTTTAGGGTTTGGGGTTTGGGGTTTAGTATTTAGGGTTTAGGTTTTATTGTTTATGTTTTAGGGTTTGGGGTTTAGGGTTTAGGGTTTATGGTTTATGGTTTAGGTTTTATTATTTAGGGTTTGGATTTGTGGTTTAGGGTTTTGGTTTAGAGTTTATGGTTTAGGGTTTAGGTTTAGGGTTTGTGGTTTATGGATTACTATTTAGGATTTATGGTGTAGGGTTTGGGGTTTAGGGATTAGGGTTTATGGTTTATGGTTTAGGGTTTAGGATTTAGGAATTTTGGTTTAGGGTTTATGGTTTAGGGTTTGGGTTTATGGTTTAGGGTTTAGGGTTTATGGTTTAGGGTTTTTGGCTGAGGGTTTAGGGTATATGGTATAGGGTTTAGGGTTTAGGGTTTATGGTTTAGGGTATATAGTTTATGGTTTGGGGTTTTGGGTTTAGGGTTTACGGTCTAGGGTTTATGTTATATGGTGTAGGATTTAGGGTTTATGGTTTATGGTTTATAGTTTGGAGTTTCGGGTGTATGGTTTATGGTTTATGGTTTATGGTTTTGGGTCTTGGGTTTAGGGTTTATGGTTTACGGCTTAGGTTGTATGGTTTAGGGTTTAGGATTTATGATTTAGGATTTAAGGTTTAGGGTTAAGGGTTTATGGTTTGGGGTTTTAGGTTTGGGGTTTAGGGTTTAGGGTTTGGTGTTTGTGTGTTAGTGTTTAGGGTTTAAGCCTTAGGGTTTATTGTTTAGGGTTTGTGGTTTAGGGTTTAGGATTTAGGGTTTGTGTTTTAGGGTTTTGTGTTTGTGGAATGGTGTTTAGGATTTAGGGTTTTGGGATTTTGGTTTATGGTTTAGGGTTTAGGATTTATGGTTTATGGTTTTGGGTTTATGGTTTAGGGCTCAGGGTTTAGGGTTTAGTATTTAGGGGTTAGAATTTAGTGTTTAGGATTTGTATTTTAGGGTTTGGTGTTTGTGGGATGGGTTTTAGCATTAAGGGTTTATGGTTTAGGGCTTGTAGTTTGTGGTTTAGGGTTTACTATTTAGGAGTTTAGGGTTTAGGGTTTTAGGGTTTGGGGTTTAGGGTTTTGTTTTATGGTTTATGGTTTATAGTTTATGGTTTAGGGTTTTGGGTTTAGGGTTTACGGTCTAGGGTTTATGTTATATGGTGTAGGATTTACGGTTTATGATTTACGGTTTAGGGTTTCTGGTTTATGGATTACTGTTTAGGATTTATGTTTTAGGGTTTAGGGTTTATGGTTTAGGGTTTAGGGTTTAGGGTTTAGGGTTTAGGGTTTAAGGTTAAGGATTTTTGGTTAGGGTTTATAGTTTATGATCGAGGGTGTAGGGCTTAGGGTTTGTTGTTTGTGGTTTGGTCATTAGGGTTTAGGGTTTATGGTTTAGGATTTAGGGTTTATGGTTTAGGGTTTTTGGCTTAGGGTTTAGGGTTTAGGGTATAGGGTTTAGGGTTTATGGTTTATGGTTTATGGTATATGGTTTATGGTTTAGGGTTTTGGGTTTAGGGTTTACGGTCTAGGGTTTATGTTATATGGTGTAGGATTTACGGTTTATGATTTATGGTTTATGGTTTGGGGTTCAGGGTCTATGGTTTATGGTTTATGGTTTATGGTTTTGGGTCTTGTGTTTAGGGTTTATGGTTTACGGCTTAGGTTTTATGGTTTAGGGTTTAGGATTTATGGTTTAAGGTTTATGGTTTAGGGTTTAGGGTTTATGGTTTGGGGTTTGGGGTTTGGGGTTTGGCGTTTAGGGTTTGGTGTTTGTGGGTTGGGGTTTAGGGTTTAGGCCTTAGGGTTTATGGTTTAGGGTTTGTGGTTTAGGGTTTATGGTTTGTGGTTTAGGGTTTAGGGTTTTGTGTTTGTGGGATGGTGTTTAGGATTTACAGTTTTGGGTTTTTGGTTTATGGTTTAGGGTTCATGGTTTAGGGTTTAGAGTTCATCATTTAGGGATTAGGTTTTATGGTTTTGGGTTTAGGGTTTATGGTTTATCATTTTGAGTTTAGGGTTTCGGGTTTAGGATTTACGGTTTATGGTTTAGGTTTTATGGCTTAGGATTTATGGTTTATTGTTTAGGGTTTTGGGTTATGAGTATAGGGTTTAGGGTTTAGGGGGTAGGGTTTGGGGTATAGGGGGTAGGGTTTATGGTTTATGATTTTGGGTTTTGGGTTTAAGGTTTAGGGTTTACGGTTTAGGGTTTAGGGTTTACGGTTTAGGGTTTAGGTTTTATGGTTTATTATTTTGGATTTTGTGTTTTGAGTTTAGAGTTTAGGGTTTAGGGTGTAGGGTTTGTGGTTTAGGGGGTAGGGTTTAGGGTTTGTGGTTTAGGGTTTACTCTTTAGGGTTTAGGGTTTACGGTTTTGTGTTTATGGGTTAGGGTGTAAGGTTTAGAATTTGGGGTTTAGGGGGTAGGGTTTAGGGTTTATGGGTTAGGATTTAGGGTTTAGGGTTTAAGGTTTGGAATTTATGGGTTAGGGTTTAGTGTTTTGGGTTTTAGGGTTTAGGGTTTAGGGTTAAGGGTTTAGGATTTATGGTTTTGGGCTTTTGATTTAGGGTTCAGGGTTTAGTGTTATGGGTTCAGCGTTAGGGTTTAGGATTTAGGTTTTATGGTTTAGGGATTTAGGTTTATGGTTTGGGGTTTAGGGTTTAGAATTTGTGGGTTGGGGTTTAGACTTTAGGCCTTATGATTTATGGTTTAGGGTTTAGTGTTTAGGGTTTGTGTTTTAGGGTCTTGTGTTTGTGGGGTTGTGTTTAGGGTCTAGGAATTGTGGTTTAGGGTTTAGGGTTTAGGGTTTAGGGTTAAAGGTTTTGGGTTTAGGATTTTAGGGTTTATGGTTTATGGTTTTGGGTCTTGGGTTTAGGGTTTATGGTTTACGACTTTGGTTGTATGGTTTAGGGTTTAGGATTTATGATTTAGCATTTAAGGTTTAGGGTTAAGGGTTTATGGTTTGTGGTTTCGGGTTTGGGGTTTAGGGTTTAGGGTTTGGTGTTTGTGTGTTAGGGTTTAGGGTTTAAGCCTTAGGGTTTATGGTTTAGGGTTTGTGGTTTAGGGTTTAGGATTTAGGGTTTGTGTTTTAGGGTTTTGTGTGTGTGGAATGGTGTTTAGGATTTAGGGTTTTGGGATTTTGGTTTATGGTTTAGGGTTTAGAATTTATGGTTTATGGTTTTGGGTTTATGGTTTAGGGCTCAGGGTTTATGGTTTAGTATTTAGGGGTTAGAATTTAGTGTTTAGGATTTGTATTTTAGGGTTTGGTGTTTGTGGGATGGGTTTTAGCATTAAGGGGTTGTGGTTTAGGGTTTGTAGTTTGTGGTTTAGGGTTTAGTGTTTAGGGGTTTGGTGTTTAGGGTTTTAAGGTTTGGGATTTAGGGTTTTGTTTTAGGGCTTATGGTTTAGGGTTTAGGGTTTTGGGGTTTGGGGTTTGTGGTTTAGGATTTAGTGTTTAGGTTTTATTGTTTATGTTTTAGGGTTTGGGCTTTAGGGTTTAGGGTTTATGGTTTAGGGTTTAGTTTTTATTATTTAGGGTTTGGGTTTGTGGTTTAGGGTTTGGGTTTAGGGTTTATGGTTTAGGGTTTAGGTTTTATGGTTTATGGTTTAAGGTTTATGGTTTATGGTTTAGGGTTTGTGGTTTATGGATTACTGTTTAGGATTTATGTTTTAGGGTTTAGGGTTTAGGGTTTACGGTTTAGGCTTTATGGTTTAGGATTTAGGGTTTAAGGTTAAGGATTTTTGGTTAGGGTTTATAGTTTATGATCGAGGGTGTAGGGCTTAGGGTTTGTTGTTTGTGGTTTGGTCATTAGGGTTTAGGTTTTATGGTTTAGGATTTAGGGTTTATGGTTTAGGGTTTAGGGTATAGGGTTTAGGGTTTAGGGTATAGGGTTTAGGGTTTATGGTTTATGGTTAATGGTATATAGTTTATGGTTTAGGGTTTTGGGTTTAGGGTTTACGGTCTAGGGTTTATGTTATATGGTGTAGGATTTACGGTTTATGATTTATGGTTTATGGTTTGGGGTTTAGGGTCTATGGTTTATGGTTTATGGTTTAAGGTTTTGGGTCTTGGGTTTAGGGTTTATGGTTTACGGCTTAGGTTGTATGGTTTAGGGTTTAGGATTTATGGTTTAAGGTTTATGGTTTAGGGTTTAGGGTTTATGGTTTGGGGTTTGGGGTTTGGCGTTTAGGGTTTGGTGTTTGTGGGTTGGGGTTTAGGGTTTAGGCCTTAGGGTTTATGGTTTAGGGTTTGTGGTTTAGGGTTTATGGTTTGTGGTTTATGGTTTATGGTTTTGTGTTTGTAAGATGGTGTTTAGGATTTACAGTTTTGGGTTTTTGGTTTATTGTTTAGGGTTCATGGTTTAGGGTTTAGGGTTCATCGTTTAGGGATTAGGTTTTATGGTTTTGGGTTTAGGGTTTATGGTTTATCATTTTGAGTTTAGGGTTTCGGGTTTAGGGTTTACGGTTTATGGTTTAGGTTTTATGGTTTAGGATTTATGGTTTATTATTTAGGGTTTTGGGTTTTGAGTATAGGGTTTAGGGTTTAGGGGGTAGGGTTTGGGGTATAGGGGGTAGGGTTTATGGTTTATGATTTTGGGTTTTGGGTTTCGGGGTTAGAGTTTATGGTTTATGGTTTAGGGTTTACGGTTTAGGGTTCAGGTTTTATGGTTTATTATTTAGGATTTTGTTTTTTGAGTTTAGAGTTTAGGGTTTAGGGGGTAGGGTTTGTGGTTTAGGTGGTAGGGTTTAGGGTTTGTGGTTTAGGGTTTACTCTTTAGGGTTTAGGGTTTACGGTTTTGTGTTTACGGGTTAGGGTGTAAGGTTTAGGATTTGGGGTTTAGGGGGCAGGGTTTAGGGTTTATGGGTTAGAATTTAGGGTTTAGGGTTTAAGGTTTCACTACAAGAAAAACACCCATTCAGGTACACTTGAAAAGTGTAGCCAAAAGTGAAAAAAAATGATGCCTTAGGCTACGGCTACGCTTTTTGGAGTGATTCCTATTCGGCCGTTGCCTATTCTCAAAGGCTACGCTTTTCTGCACCAAGGGCTACGCTTTTGGCCTTTGAGAATAGGCTACGCTTTTCAAGTAATGATATCTAGGACCAAAGGCTACGCTTTTCAGCTTTTATTTTTCCAGAATAGACTACGCTTTTCAACACTATTGCATCACTTGTAAAGCGTATATATATAATTATCTAATAATTATTAATACAACATAATAGTTAATATGATTACATATATAATAATTTTGCATATTTATTTAAATGAGTTGAATATTACAAAATAAAAATAATACATAATTATACTAAATAATTTCTTTATATAATAAAAATTATCTCTAACCAAAATATATTTATAATATTGATCCAAAAGTACAAGAATGAAGTTAACTGTAAAAATCTATACATCTCAAACTAAAGTAAGCATAGCCATATCAAAACCATAATATCACTTAGCCAATAAAAGTATCTTCTAATAAAAATCATTAGTCAACCATACATGTAAAGATTCTAAATAGCACTCTATCTTAGCCAATAAACCACAATAATAGTCATTTTTTAATCTTAATTTTAACTCGATTTATCACCAAAGAAACACAAGGTTCTCAAAAGCTATAGACACTTAAAAGAGTTGGAGCTAACATTTCAAGAATACATAATAATGAGTAATGACTAACAAATATGATATATAAGGTGCCAAAATAGGTCAGAGACTACTTCATAACAAACAAAAATCTGCTGACTTTGGAAATAGACCTCTCAAAATCAAAATGAGCAATTAGATAGATGAGACTAAGATTCTTCAATTCAGAAAATAATGCAATATGTTCACAGAATAATCCTGACTCTTGAATAGACCTCTCTGACAAATAAAGACTTAACTGTCGAAACAGAAAAATAAAACTGACAAATCCAAACCATAAACCATTGCATTGAAGTGATGAAATATAATTCATTATATTAGGGAATAATTATAATTTTAATTGAAACGCATATTGCATTGAAGTGATGAAATTAACAGTACTTAATTATGACTTGAGAAGCATTACATACCTTCTATCTAGCAAGTGTGTCCCAATTTATATCCTTAAAGAAAACATGTTCTTTCACCTGGATAATTAAGCATCTATCAATGTGACGTTTGAAGTGCAAGTAAAATGAAATATGATCATAAAAATGGGGAACAAGCATCTGTATGCTAATAAGAAATTAAATCACCTCTGATGCACCTCTAGCTCCAAGTCTTTGGTTAGGATCTTCAGTCAATAATCTGTAAATAAACACATCTCAGGTACTAATCCAAGAAAATATTCATTTTTCTATCCTAATCGTGACTTCAACTTAGCACAATAACGCAGGACAAAAAACCATAATTTATAACAGATCGGCATCCAGCAAAGGGAGCATAAAGAAAAAGCTTTAGATAGAATAAAACTTAGATTTTGTACAAACTATAATTATATTTTCATTTTTACACAAAGCCACAGTTAAGAGGGGGGTAAAAAACGAATCATGGGCTTGTTATGTAGTTGACATCAGTCAAATAATTCAGAACACCAAATACAATGGGATTGCTGTTCTCATGGTTTAAGGATAATACAATGTGAAAAGTGATCTTAAAACTTGTTTAAGAAAGAATAACAAACTACTATTTAAGATGGAAACAATGAGATAATAGATATGCATGTTCTAATGATGAAACATACTACTTCATTAGCATTTCAGTTTAGAGTTGTATATCAAGTTTTCCATGAACATAAAGACTTGAAATATATAGTTTTTGGGTTAAGCCCACAAAATCTGGTACAAACTTGGTACATATTAATGAAAAGCACCTGTTTGCTTTATTCTCTGAGAGAAAGGAGGCCAAGTTGATACCTTCCTAGTTGTGGCAAGGGATCCAGAGGGCATTGCTGCTACAAAAGATACTATGAACCTAATGAGGGACATCACAGAGTAAATAAGGGATAGTAAATAAGGGATAGTACATAAGTACATAGTAAAAATTGGTGAACCTGGTTCATTAGGATTTTCTCTCTTTCGCTACAATTAAATGGAATAGTGTTCTTAGTTTTTAATCAGTAACATAGGCTTTCTTAGCTGGACTATGTGGAAGACTAGAAACCAGTTCATATTTCAAAATAAAGAAATTAATCCAGCAACAACAATTATCTGAGCAATTAAGCATTGTGAATCAGAAACCTTGCCTTTTGCTCGTTTATGCCTTGAATCAGGTGCACAGCCTTGTGTGATAACATGCCAAATCCACTTGAACAGTTTCAATACTGAAAATTGATTAAAAATGTTAAAATAGACTCAGACTTTGTATTTGGTCCTAGCTCAGTATAATAACAACTATAGTAATTCATATATCAAACACGTAGTTTACTAATTGTATGCGAAAGTAATTACAATTAAAAAATAAAATCGCTAGTTTATGCATACAGGTTTTCTAAATTTCATGAAACAAAAGCAGAAAAAATAAATCAATTACTCTATTGTAAGCAACCTGTAAATGATTCGCAAGCAGATCAATGGCGTCTTGCTTAAGAAACTTCTTTGCTGAATTTCTCTTTCTCCTTATCACATTGATCCGATTCCTTGATTGTTTGATCAACGATTTGCTGAAAAACAAAAGGAGATAAACTGCAAAATTGAAAATCGAAATCTACATAATTACAATCAATGAAAGGTATTAAGAAGGAAGAAAAGAAGCAGAGAAATCGACACTTTCCTACAGAATGATTTCCCTAGTTTAGCATGCACGTATGAAATTTCCAGCACCTATTGCTTCCGTTTATGCCAAACACAGAAAGGAATCATAACAAATTGAGAATCAAAAGGCGAAACCCTCAAAATTAGAAAACCTAAAATTAGAACCCAAAACCCCCCAAAAATTCACAGAACCAATTGAAAATTGATACATACCTTCTGTATCTCAATTAGCCATTGCAGTTCATCATCACTATCAAAATCATACACACCTTTGAACTACAAAGTGAGAGCGAGTTAGAGAATGAGCAAGAAAGAGAGGATGCAGAACAGAGAATGCTTACCTGGTGACAGAGGATACGACGATGGTGTTGAGCAGTGACAGTGAAGAGATGAGCGGCGACGCAACGGCTTGGAGGTGGTGCAGCAGCTCAGCGGCGAGCTCCAGTTGACGGCAGCGCCGCGACAGAGCACAAAGGCGGCGATACATCCATCCTTCCTCCCTTCGAGCTCCTCGGCGGGGGCACAGAAGCCCGACGGTGGCAGAACGGCGACTGAAACAAGCCCTAGCAGTGGTGGTGGAGTTTCAGCAGCGACGAAGCACCTCCTTTTTCTCTCCTCCATCGCGTTTCCTCTCATCCTCGAGCTCTCTCTCTCACTGGCGCTCGACGACAACGGCGACGGCGGCGGAGCCCTAGACGGCGTCGTCCTCTCTTTCTTTCCTTTCCTTCTCCCTCTGATTTCTTCTCTCTTTCGTGTTTGTGTATGTTGAGTGAGGATGAGAGTGTGTGCTGCACTGCTGCGTGAGTGAGGGGGATTTTAGTAAGTGTTTGTTGAGGATTATATTAGGAGACATTTTAAAAGCGCACCTGAAACAGAATAAATAAGCTACTCTTTAAAAGCGTTTCCTTAGATGAGAAAAGTGTATTCATATATATTTAGATAAGGCTACGCTTTATAAGTGATTTCTAAAATACTTAAGGCTACACTTTTTAAATGATGCCACAATTGTGTATCCTTTTCTCATATAAAAAGGCAACACAGAGAAAAGCGTAGCCTATTCTATGAATAGGCTACGCTTTTCAAATGTAGCTTAAAAAAAGTGTGGCTGAATGGGTATTTTTCTTGTAGTGTTTGGAAGTTATGGGTTATGGTTTAGTGTTTTTGGTTTTGGGGTTTAGGGTTTAGGGTTAAGGGTTTAGGATTTATGGTTTTGGGTTTTTGATTTAGGGTTCAGGGTTTAGTGTTATGGGTTCAGCGTTAGGGTTTAGGATTTAGGTTTTATGGTTTAGGGATTTAGGTTTATGGTTTGGGGTTTAGGGTTTAGAATTTGTGGGTTGGGGTTTAGACTTTAGACCTTATGATTTATGGTTTAGGGTTTAGTGTTTAGGGTTTGTGTTTTAGGGTTTTGTGTTTGTGGGGTTGTGTTTAGGGTCTAGGAATTGTGGTTTAGGGTTTAGGGTTTAGGGTTAAAGGTTTTGGGTTTAGGGTTTTGGGTTTTGTGTTTTGGTTTTAGGGTCTATGGTTAAGGGTTTAGGGTTTTGGGTTTTGGGTTTAAAGTTTAGGTTTTAGGGTTTATGGTTTTGGGGTTTGGGTTTAGGGTTTATGGTGTATGGTTTAGCATTTAGAGTTTAGGATTTAGGGTTTGGTGTTTACGGGTTCTAGTTTAGGGTTTTGAGTTTTGGGTTTATGGTTCAGGATTTCAGGTTTAGGGTTTAGGGTTTACCTTTAGGGTTTAGTGTTTATGGGTTAGGGTTTAGGGTTTAGGATTTTTGTTTTAGGGTTTGGTGTTTATGGGTTGGGGTTTAGGGTTTAGAGTTTGTGGTTTAGGATTTAAAGTTTAGGGTTTATGGTTTCGGGTTTAGGGTTTAGGGTTTGGTGTTTATGGGTTGGGGTTTAGGGTTTAGGCCTTAGGGTTTATGGTTTAGGGTTTGTGGTTTAAGGTTTTGTGTTTGTGGGGTGGTGTTTAGGGTTTAGGGTTTTGGGTTTTGGGTTTATGGTTTATAGTTTAGGGTTTATGGTTTAGTGTTTAGAGTTTATGGTTTGTGTTTTTATGGCTTATGGTTTAGGATATATAGTTTAGGGTTTAAGGTTTAGGGTTTAGGGTTTATGTTTTGGGGTTTAGAGTTTAGCGTTTGGTGTTTCTAGGTTAGGGTTGAAGGTTTAAGCCTTAGGGTTTAAGGGATTAAGGTTTAGGGTTTACAGATTGTGTTTTAGATTTTGTGTTTGTGTAGTGATGTTTAGGGTTTAGGATTTTGGGTTTTGGGTTTATAGTTTAGGGTTTATGGTTTATGGTTTAGGGTTCGTGGTTTAGGGATTAGTTTTTATGGTTTAGGTTTTAGGGTTTATGGCTTATGGTTTAGGGTTTTATGTTTAGGGTTTAGGGTTTAGGGTTTACAGTTTAGGGTTTATGGTTTATGGGTTATGTTTAATTATTTAGGGTTTATGGTTTAGGGTTTAGGGTTTAGGTTTTATGTTGTGTGGTTTAAGGTTTAGGCCTTTGGAATTTTGGGTTTAGGGTTTATGGTTTAGGGTTCAGGGTTTAGGGTTAGGCCTTAGGGTTTATGGTTTAAGATTTGTGGGTTTGTGTTTTAGGGTTTTGAGTTTGTCGGGTGGTGTTTAGGGTTTTGGGTTTTGGATTTTGGGTTTAGAGTTTAGGGTTTGTGGGTTTATGGTTTAGGGTTTGTGATTTAGGGTTTAGGGTTTATGGTTTATGTTTAATGGTTTTGGGTTTAGGGTTTATGGTTTATGGTTTTTGGTTTTGGGTTTAGGGTTTAGGGTTTATGGTTTAAGGATTAGGGTTTAGGGTTTTGGGTTTATGGTTTAAGGTTTAGGTTTTATGGTTTAGGGTTTAAGGTTTGTGGTTTATGATTTAGGGTTTAGGGTTTAGGGGTTATGATATCTGGATTTGGTTTATGATTTACGGTTCAGGGTTTAGGGTTTTGGGATTTTGGGTTTAGGGTTTAGAGTTTTAGTGTATAGAGTTTTGGGTTTTTGGCTTAGGGTTTAGGGTTTAGGGTTTATGATTTATGGATTTGGTTTTATGATTTATGGTTCAGGGTTTAGGGCTTCGGGATTTTAGGTTTAGGGTTTAGAGTTTAGGGTATAGAGTTTTGGGTTTTTGGCTTTGGGTTTAAGGTTAAGGGTTTAGGGTTTAGGGTTTAGGGTTTAGGGTTTAGCCTTTATTGTTTGGTGTTTATGGGTTAGCGTTTAGGGTTTAGGATTTATGATTTAGGGTTTGGTGTTTGTGGGTTGGGGTTTAGGGTTTAGGGTTTATGGTTTGTGGTTTAGGGTTTATGGTTTAGGGTTTGGGATTTAGGGTTTAAAGTTTAGAGTTTAGGTTATATTGTTTATGTTTTAGGGTTCGGTGTTTAGGGTTTATGGTTTATGGTTTAGGTTTAATTGTTTAGGGTTTATGGTTTGGGGTTTAGGGTTTAGGTTTTATGTTGTGTGGTTTATGGTTTAGGCCTTTGGAATTTTGCTGTAAGGTATGGTGTTTAGTGTTTAGGGTTTATGGTTTAGTGTTTATGGTTTAGGGTTTAGGGTTTAGTCTTTAGGCTTTATGCCTTAGGGTTTATGGTTTAAGGTTTATGGGTTTCTGTTTTGGGGTTTTGGGTTTGTGGGGTGGTGTTTAGGGTTTAGGGTTTTGGTTTTTGGGTTTTGGGTTATGGGTTTAGGGTTTAAGGTTTGTGGGTTAATGGTATAGGGTTTGTGATTTATGGTTTAGGGTTTAGTGTTTAGGTTTATTGGTTTAGGGTTTAGGGTTTATGGTTTATGGTTTATGGTTTTGGGTTTAGGGTTTAGGGTTTATGGTTTAAGGATTAAGGTTTAGGGTTTTGGTTTTATGGTTTAAGGTTTATGTTTTATGGTTTAGGTTTTAAGGTTTATGGTTTACGATTTAGGGTTTAGGGTTTAGGGTTTATAATGTATGAATTTGGGTTTATGATTTACAGTACAGGGTTTAGGGTTTAAGATTTAGGGTTTAGGTTTTATGGTTTAGGGTTTAGAGCTTAGAGTTTATGGTTTGGGGTTTAGGGTCGAGGGTTTATGGTTTGGGGATTAGGGATTAGGGTTTTGGGTTTGGTATTTATGGCTTGGGGTTTAGGATTTATGGATTAGGGTTTGTGGATTAGAGTTTAGGGTTTAGGGTTTTTATTTTAGGGTTTTGTATATGTGGTGTTGTGTTTAGGGTTTAAGGTTTGGGGTTTTAGGTCTAAGGTTTATGGTTTAAGGTATAGAGTTTTGGATTTTGGGTTTAGGGTTTAGGCTTTATGGTTTAGGGTTTTGGGTTTATGGTTTTGGGTTTTGGGATTTGGGTTTAGGGTTTATGGTCTAGGGTTTTGGGTTTAGTGTTTTAGGCTTAAGGTTTAGGTTTTGTGGTTTATTGTTTAGGTTTTACCGTTTGGGGTTTAGTGTTTCAGGTTTAGGGCTTAAGGTTTATGGTTTAGGGTTTAGGGTTTGTAATGTAGGGTTTAGGGTTTAGGTTTTATGGTTTAAGATTTAGGGTATATGGTTTATGATTTATGGTTTAGGTTTTATGGTTTAGGGTTTATGGTTTAATGATTGAGGTTTAGGGTATAGGGTTTCGGGTTTAGGGTTTATGGTTTTAAGTTTTTGTGTTTATGGCTTATGGTTTTGGGTTTATGATTTAGGGTTCAGGGTTTAGGGTTTTGGGTTTAGGGTTTAAGTTTTATGGTTTAGTGTTTGTGGTTTATGGTTTATGGTTTAGGGTTTATAGTTTTGAGTTTTGTGTTTTGGATTTAGGGTTTACGGTTTATGGTTTATGGTTTATGGTTTTTGGTTTAGGGTTTGGGTTTATGGTTTAGTGTTTATGGTTTAGGGTTTATGGTTTATGGATTAGGGTTAATGGTTTAGGGTTTGGTGTTTTCGGGTTAGGGTTTTGGGTTTTGGGTTTTGGGTTTAGGGTTTAGGGTTTATGGTTTACGGTTTGTGATGTAGGGTTTAGGGTTTAGGTTTTATGGTTTAAGATTTAGTGTATATGGTTTATGATTTATGGTTTAGGGTTTATGGTTTAGGGTTTATGGATTGAGGTTTTGGGTTTAGGGTTTAGGGTTTAGGGTTTATGGTTTTAAGGTTTTGGGTTTAGGGTTTAAGTTTTATGGTTTAGTGTTTGTGGTTTATGGTTTATGGTTTAGGGTTTAGGCTTTTAGGTTTTGTGTTTTGGGTTTATGGTTTATGGTTTATGGTTTATGGTTTATGGTTTAGGGTTTGGGTTTAGGGTTTAGGGTTTATGGTTTAGTGTTTACGGTTTAGGGTTTATGGTTTATGGTTTTAAGGTTTTGGGTTTAAGGTTTAAGTTTTATGGTTTAGTGTTTGTGGTTTATGGTTTATGGTTTAGGGGTTAGGCTTTTAGGTTTTGTGTTTTGGGTTTATGGTTTATGGTTTATGGTTTATGGTTTAGGGTTTGGGTTTAGGGTTTAGGGTTTATGGTTTAGTGTTTACGGTTTAGGGTTTATGGTTTATGGTTTAGGGATTATGGTTAATGGTTTAGGGTTTGGTGTTTTCGGGTTAGGGTTTTGGGATTTGGGTTTCGGGTTTATGGTCTAGGGTTTTGGGTTTAGTGTTTTAGGCTTAAGGTTTAGGGTTTGTGGTTTATGGTTTAGATTTTATTGTTTAGGTTTTAGCATTTGGGGTTTAGGGTTTAGGGTTTAGGGCTTAAGGTTTATGTTTTAGGTTTTTTTGTTAAGGGTTTAGGGTTTAGGGTTTTGGGTTTAGGCTTTATATTGTGTGGTTTAGGGTTTAGGCCTTTGTGATTGTGGTGTAAGGTATGGGGTTTAGTGTTTTGGGTTTATGGTTTAGGGTTTATGGTTTAGGGTTTAGGGTTTATGGTTGAGGATTTAGAGTTTAGGCCTTAGGGTTTATGCTTTAGGGTTTTTGCTTTAGTGATTAGGGTTTGTGTTTTAGAGTTTTAGGTTTCTGGGGTGGTATTTAGGGTTTTGGGTTTTAGGTTTTGTGTTTAGGGTTTAGGGTTTATGGTTTATGATGTAGGGTTTAGGGTTTAGGTTTTATGGTTTAAGATTTAGGGTATATGGTTTATGATTTATGTTGTAGGGTTTATACTTTAGGGTTTAGGGTTTATGGTTTAAGGATTGAGGTTTAGGGTTTTGGTTTTAGGATTTAGGGTTTATAGCTTATGGTTTTGGGTTTACGATTTAGGGTTCAGGATTTAGGGTTTTGGGTTTAGGGTTTAAGTTTTATGGTTAAGTGTTTGTGGTTTATGGTTTATGGTTTAAGGTTTAGGGTTTTGGGTTTTGTGTTTTGGGTTTAGGGTTTATGGTTTATGGTTTATGGTTTATGGTTTATGGTTTATGGTTTAGGGTTTGGGTTTAGGGTTTAGGGTTTAGGGTTTATGGTTTAGTGTTTACAGTTTAGGGTTTATGGTTTATGGTTTAGGGATTAGGGTTAATGGTTTAGGGTTTGGAGTTTTTGGGTTAGGGTTTTGGGTTTATGGTTTAGGGTTTAAGGTTCAGGGCTTATGGTTTATAGTTTAGGGTTTAGAGTTTATGGTTTAGGGTTTGGTGTTTATGGGTTAAGGTTTAGGGTTTAGGATTTATTGTTTATGGGTTGGGGTTTAGGATTTAGGGTTTGTGGTTTAGGAGTTAGGCTTTAGGGTTTCGGGATTGGGGTTTAGGGTTTAGGGTTAAGGGTTTAGGTTTTATGGTTTAGAGCTTAGGATTTGGGGTTTAGGATTTATGGTTTAGTTTTTATTGTTTAGGGTTTAGCCCTTAGGGATTATAGTGTAAGGTTTGGGGTTTAGTGTTTAGGGTTAATGGTTTATGATTTATGGTTTAGGGTTTAAGTTTTATGGTTGGGGGTATTGATGTTAGGCACTACGATTAATGGTTTAGGGTTTGTGGTTTAGGGTTTAGGGTTTGTGTTTTAAGGTTTTGTGTATGTGGGGTGGTGTTTAGGATTTAGGGTTTTTGTTTTAGGTTTTGGGTTTTGGGTTTAGAGTTTAGGGGTTGTGGGTTTATAGTTTAGGGTTTGTGATTTAGGGTTTTTGGTTTAGTGTTTTGGGTTTAGGTTTTATGGTTTATGGTTTGGGGTTTATCGTTTATGGTTTTTGGTTTAGGGTTTAGGGTTTAGGGTTTAGGGCATAAGTTTATGGTTTAGGGTTTAGTGTTTATGGTTTATGGTTTTGGGTTTAGGGTTTAGGATTTACAATTTAGGGTTTTGGGTTTAAGATTTAGTGTTCAGGGTTTAGGGTTTTGGGTTTAGTGTTTTGGGCTTAGGGTTTAAGTTTTATGGTTTAGGGTTTAAGTTTTATAGTTTGGTGTTTTGGTGTTAGGCCATAGGATTAATGGTTTAGGGTTTATAGTTTGGGGTTTAAGGTTTAGGGTTTGGTATTTGTGGGATAGGGTTTAATCCTAGGGCTTATAGTTTGTGGATTAGGATTTAGGGTTTAGGCCTAGGGTTTATGGTTTATGGTCTGTGGATTAGGGTTTAGGGTTATGTGTTTATGGGGTTGCATTTAGGGTTTAGGGTTTAGGGTTTTGGGTTTAGGTTTTTGGGTTAAGGGTTTAGGTTTTTGGGTTTACGGTTTATGGTTTTAGGTTTAGGGTTCAAGGATTATGGTTTAGGGTTAAGGGTTTAGGGCTTAGGGTTTATTGTTTAGGGTTTAGGGTTTATGGTTTAGGGTTTGGTGTTTATGGATTAGGGTTTAGTGTTTTGGGTTTTGGGTTTATGGTTTAGGGTTTAGGGTTTATGGCTTATTGTTTAGGGTTTATAATTTAGGGTTTGGTGTTTATGGGTTTGGGTTTAGGTTATAGGATTTGTGTTTTAGGGTTTGTTGTTTGTGGGTTGGGTTTAGCATTTAGGGTTTGTGGTTTAGGGTTTGTGGTTTGTTGTTTAGCATTTATGGTTTGGGGTTTGGGCTTTAGGGTTTAGGGTTTATAGTTTAGGTTTTTGTGTTTAGGGGTTAGGGTGTAGGGTTTAGGGTTTAGGGTTTATGGTTTATAGTTTAGGTTTATTGGTTAGGGTTTACGGTTTGGGGTTTAGGGTTTAGGTTTGATGTTGTGTGGTTTAGGGTTTAGGCCTTTTGGATTATAGTGTAAGTAGGGGTTGAAAAAGGCCAGGCGGCCTGCCAGGGGCCTGCAGCCTGGCCTATGTTTGGCCTGGCCTGTTATAAAATAGGTACAAGCCCAGGCTCTTTTAAAAGCCTTAATACATTAATAGGCCAGGTTTTTGTATATTTTAAATATGTTAGAAGTTTAAAGTTTTTTATAAATATTAAATATATGACATATTATACATATCAATTTTTACTAAAAAATAATTTTTTTAAATAATATTTTAATTTTTTGTAAAAAAAAATTATCAGGCCTTTTAACAAGCTTCAGGCCAGGCCAGGCTGAATAACAGGCCAGGCCTAGTACTTTATAAAGAGCCTATAATAGGCTGCAGGCCAGGCTCAGGCCAATCAACTGTATGACAGGCCAGGCCTGTTAAGAGCAAAGCCTGGCCTGGCCTGGCCTGGCCTGGCCTGTTTCCACCCCTAAGTGTAAGGTATGAGGTTTAGTGATTAGGGTTCTGGGTTTAGGGTTTAAGGTTTAGGTTTAGGCCTTAGGGTTTATGGTTTAGGGTTTTTCGTTTATGGATTTGGGTTTATGTTTTAGGGTTTTGTGTTTGTAGGGTGGTGTTTAGGCTTTAGGGTTTTGGGTTTAGGGTTTGTGTGTTTATGGCTTAGAATTTGTGATTTAGGATTTATGGTTTATGTTTAGGGTTTTGGGTTTGGGATTTAGGGTTTATGGTTTAAGGATTAGGGTTTAGTGTTTTGGGTTTATGGTTTAGGCTTTAGATTCTATGTTTATGGTTTATGGATTTGGGTTTATGATTTAGGGTTTAGTGTTTGGGGTTTTGGGTTTAGGTTTTATGGTTTAGGGTTTAGGGTTTGTTATTTGTCTGTTGGGGTTTAGGCTTTATGGTTTAGGGTTTGTGAAATAGGGTTTAGGGTTTCTATTTTAGGGTTTTGGGTATGTGGTGTTGTGTTTAGGGTTTAGGGTTTGTGGTTTTTGGGTCTAGGGTTTAGGGTTTAGGGTATAGGCTTTTGGGTTGAGGGTTTAGGGTTTATGGTTTATGGTTTAGGGTTTCAGGTTTATGGTTTTGGGATTTGGGTTTTGGGGTTTAGGGTTTAGGGTTTAGGGTTTAGGATTTAGGGTTTAGGGCTTAGGGTTTAGGGTTTGTGATTTATGGTTTAGATTTTGTTGTTTAGGTTTTAGGGTTTGGGGTTTAGTTTTAGGGTTTTGGTCTTAGGGGTTTGGGTTTGTGTGATTTAGTGTTTAGGCCTAAGGGATTATGGTGTAAAGTATGGGGTTTAGTGATTAGGGTTTATGGTTTAGGGTTTTGGGTTTGGGGTTTTTGTTTTCGGATTTTGGGTTTAGGCCTTAAGGTTTATAATTTAGGGTTTGTGGTTTAGGAATTAGGGGTTGTGTTTTAGGATTTTGTGTTTCTGAGGTTGTATTTAGGGTTTAGGGTTTTGGTTTTGGGTTTAGGGTTTATGGTTTAGTGTTTGCGATTTAGGGTTTAGGGTTTAGGGTTTAGGGTTTAGATTTTATTGTTTAGGATTTAGGGTTTATGGTTTATGGTTTATGGTTTAGGTTATATGGTTTTGGGTTTACGATTTATGGCTTAAGGATTAGGGATTAGGGTTTTAGGTTTACGGTTTAGGGTTTATGGTTTAGGGTTTAGGGTTTATGGTTTATGGTTTATGGTTTAGGGTTTAGGATTTAGGGTTTATGGTTTATGATTTCGGGTTTATGTTTTAAGGTTCAGGGTTTAGGGTTTAAGTTTTATGGTGTAGTGTTTGTGGCTTATGCTTTATGGTTTAGGGTTTATGGTATTGGGTTTTGGATTTTGGGTTTTGGGTTTTGGGATTTGGGTTTTGGGTTTTGTGTTTTGGGTTTTGGGTTTAGGGTTTATGGTTTTGGGTTTAGGGTTTAGGATTTAGGGTTTAGGGTTTAGGCTTTGGTGTTTATGTATTTGGGTTTAGGGTTTAGGGTTTAGGGTTTGTGGTTTAGGGTTTAGGGTTTGTGGTTTAGGGTTTGTAGTTTTTTGTTTATGTTTTATTGTTTAGGTTTTAGGGTTTGGGATTTAGGGTTTAGGTTTATGGTTTATGGTTTATGGTTTATGGTTTAGGTTTTATTGTTTAGGGTTTAGGGTTTGGGGTTTAGGGTTTAGGTTATATGTTATATGGTTTATGGTTTAGTCCTTTGGGATTACAGTGTATGGTATGGGGTTTAGTGTTTAGGGTTTAGGGTATAGGGTTGATGGTTTAGGGTTCAGGGTTTTGGGTTTAGAGTTTAGGGTTTAGGCTTTAGAGTTAAAGGTATAGGGATTAGGGTTTGTGTTTTAGGGTTTTGTCTTTGTGGGGTGGTGTTTAGGGTTTTGGGTTTTGGGTTTTAGGTTTAGGTTTTAGGGATTGTGGGTTTATGGTTTAGGATTTGTGATTTAGGGTTTATGGTTTATGGTTTAGGGTTTTTGGTTTGGGATTTAGGGTTTATGGTTTAGGGTTAGGGTTTAGAGTTTTGGGTTTATGGTTCATTGTTTAGGTTTTATGGTTTATTGATTTTGGTTTATGATTTAGGGTTCAGGTTTTAGGGTTTTGGGTTTTGGGTTTATGATTTAGGGTTTAGGTTTTATAGTTTATGGTTTGGGGTTTAGGGTTTAGGGTTTATGGTTTGGGTTTTAGGATTTTGGGTTTGTTATTTGTCTGTTGGGGTTTAGCGTTTATGGTTTAGTGTTTGTGAATTAGGGTTTAGGGTTTAGGGGTTAGGGTTTCTATTTTAGGGTTTTGGGTATGTGATGTTTTGTTTAGGGTTTAGGGTTTGTGGTTTTGGGTCTAGGATTTAGGGTTAGTGTATAGGGTTTTGGGTTTAGGGTTTAGGGTTTAGGTTTTATGGTTTATGGTTTAGCTTTTATGGTTTGGGGTTTAGGGTTTATGGTTTATGGTTTGGGGTTTTTGGTTTTGGGTTTGTTATTTGTCTGTTGGGGTTTAGGGTTTATGGTTTAGTGTTTGTGAATTAGGGTTTAGGGTTTAGGGGTTAGGGTTTCTTTTTTTGGGTTTTGGGTATGTGATGTTGTGTTTAGGGTTTAGGGTTTGTAGTTTTGGGTCTAGGGTTTAGGGTTAATGTATAGGGTTTTGGGTTTAGGATTTAGGGTTTATGGTTTAGGGTTTCTGGTTTATGGTGTTTGGTTTTGGGTTTAAGGTTTATGGTTTTGGGTTTTGGGTTTAGGGTTTTGGGCTTAGGGTTTAGGGTTTGTCGTTTATGGTTTAGTTGTTTAGGTTTTAGGTTTTGGGGTTTAGGGTTTAGGGTTTAGGTTTTATGGTTGATGGTTTAGATTTTATTGTTTAGGGTTTGGGGTTTGGGGTTTAGGGTTTAGGCTTTATGTTGTGTGGTTAGTGTTTAGGCCTAAGGGATTATGGTGTAAGGTATGGGATTTAGTGATTAGGGTTTATGGTTTAGGGATCATGGTTTAGGGTTTATGGTTTTGGGTTTTTGGTTTAGCATTTAGGGTTTTGGCCTTAGGGTTTATTGTTTAGGGTTTCTGGTTTAGGGATTAGGTGTTTGTAGGTTTATGGTTTAGTGTTTATGATTTAGGGTTTATGGTTTAGGGTTTAGGTTTTATTATTTAGTATTTAGGGTTTATGGTTTATGGTTTATGGTTTATGGTATAAGGTTTATGGTTTAGGGTTTAACATTTTTGGCTTAAGGATTAGGGTTTAGGGTTTAAGGTTTAGGGTTTATGGTTTAGGGTTTAGGGTTTATAGTTTACGGTTTAGGGTTTAAGGTTAGGGCTTAGGGTTTATGGTTTATGATTTTGGGTTTATGATTTAAGGTTCAAGGTTTAGGGTTTTGGGTTTAGGGTTTAAGTTTTACAGTTTAGTGTTTGTGGTTTATGGTTTATGGTTTAGGGTTTATTGTTTTGGGTTTTGGGTTTTGGGTTTTGGGTTTAGGGTTTAGGATTTAGGGTTTATGGTTTAGGGTTTATGGTTTATGGATTATGGTTTAGGGTTTAGGGTTTAAGGATTAAGATTTGGTGTTTTTGGGTTAGGATTTAGGGTTTTGGGTTTTGGGTTTATCGTTTAGGGATTAGGGTTTAGGGTTTAAGGTTTAGTGTTTAGGGGTTAGGCCCTAGGGTTAATGGTTTAGGGTTTGTGGTTTAGGTATTAGGGTTTGTGTTTAAGGGTTTTATGTTTGTGGGGTGGTGTTTAGTGTTTAGAGTTTTTTGTTTTGGGTTTTGGGTTTTGGATTTAGGGTTTAGTATTTGTGGGTTTACGATTTATGGTTTGTGATTTAGGGTTTAGGGTTTAGGACTTAGGTTTTAGGGTTAGGGATTAGGGTTTATGGTTTATAGTTTATGGTTTATGGTTTACGGTTTAAGATTTTGTGCTAAGGGTTTAGGGCTTATGGTTTAAGGGTTAGGGTTTAGGGTTTTGAGTTTACGATTTATGATTTAGGTTTATGGTTTAGGATTTAGTGTTTATGTTTTATGGTTTATGGTTTATGGTTTAGGATTTATGGTTTATGGTTTTGGATTTAGTTTAGGATTTTGGGTTTTGGGTTTATGGTTTAGGGTTTAGGATTTAGGGTTTATTGTTTAGTGTTTAGGGATTAGGATTTAGGGTTTAGGGTTTGGTGTTTATGCGTTAGGGTTTATGGTTTAGGATTTGTGTTTTAGTGTTTGGTGTTTGTGTGTTGGGTTTAGGGTTTAGGGTTTGTGGTTTAGGGTTCGTGGTTTTTTGTTTAGCGTTTATGGTTTGGGGTTTGGCGTTTAGGGTTTAGGGTTTATAGTTTAAGTTTTATTGTTTAGGATTTAGTGTTTCAGGTTTATGGTTTGGGGTTTAGGTTATATGTTATGTGGTTTATGGTTTAGGCATTTGGGATTATGGTGTAAGGTGTGGGGTTTAATGTTTAGGGTTTAGGGTTTAGATTTTATGGTTCAGTGTTCAGGGTTTAGGGTTTAGGGTGTAGGGTTTAGGCCTTAGAGTTAAAGGTTTAGGGTTTTTGGTTTAAGGATTAGGGTTTGTGTTTTAGGGTTTTGTGTTTGTGTGGTGGTGTTTAGGGTTTAGGGTTTTGGGTTTTGGGTTTAGGGTTTAGGGTTTGTGGGTTTATGGTTTATGGTTTGTGATTTAGGGTTTATGGTTTTTAGTTTAGGGATTTAGGGTTTATGTTTTAAGGATTAGGGTTTAGGGTTTTAGGTTTATGGTTTATGGTTTTGGTTTTATGGTTTATTGATTTGGGTTTATGATTTAGGGTTTATGGTTTAGGGTTTAGGTTTTATGGTTTAGGGTTTAGGATTAATGGTTTGGGGTTTAGGGTTTTGGGTTTTGGGTTTGTTATTTGTCTGTTGGGGTTTAGGGTTTATGGTTTAGTGTTTGTGAATTAGGGTTTACGGTTTAGGGGTTAGGGTTTCTATTTTAGGTTTTAGTGTATGTTGTGTTATGTTTAGGGTTTAGGGTTTGTGGTTTTGGGTCTATGGTTTAGGGTTAGGGTATATGTTTTTGGGTTTAGGGTTTTGGGTTTATGGTTTTGGGTTTTGGGTTTATGGTTTTAGGTTTTGGGTTTAGGGTTTAGGGTTTAGGGTTTAGGGTTTATGGTTTATGGTTGAGGTTTTATTGTTTAGGGTTTGGGGTTTGGGGTTTAGGCTTTATGTTGTGTGGTTTAATTTAGTGTTTAGGCCTAATGGATTATAGTGTAAGGTATGGGGTTTAGTGATTAGGGTTTATGGTTTAGGGATTATTGTATAGGGTTTAGGGTTTTGGATTTTTGGTTTAGGATTTAGGGTTTAAGCCTATGGTTTATCGTTTAGGGTTTCTGGTTTAGGGATTAGGGGTTTGTGTTTTAGGGTTTTGGGTTTCTGAGGTGGTATTTAGGGTTTAGGGTTTAGGTTTTATTGTTTAGGATTTAGGGTTTATGGTTTATTGTTTATGGTTTAGGGTATATGGTTTTGGGTTTTGGGTTTAGGGTTTAGGGTTTTTGGCTTAAGGATTAGGGTTTAGGGTTTTTGGTTTAGGGTTTAGGGTTTATGGTTTATGGTTTAGGGTTTATGGTTTGCGGTTCAGGGTTTAAGGTCTACGGTTTAGTGTTTATGGTTTATGATTTTGGGTTTATGATTTAAGGTTCAGGGTTTAAGATTTTGGGTTTATTTTTTAAGTTTTACAGTTTAGTGTTTGTGGTTTATGGTTTATAGTTTAGGGTTTATGGTTTTGGGTTTTTGGTTTTTGGTTTAGGTTTTTGGTTTAGGGTTTATGGTTTAGGGTTTAGGGTTTAGGGTTTAGGGTTTAGGGTTTATGGTTTAGCGTTTAGGGTTTAAGGATTAGGGTTTGGTGTTTTCGGGTTAGTGTTTAGGATTTTGGGTTTTGGGTTTATCGATTAGGGATTAGGGTTTAGTGTTTAGGGGTTAGGCCCAAGGGTTAATGGTTCAGGGTTTGTGGTTCATGTATTAGGATTTGTGTTTTAGGCTTTTGTGTTTGTGGGGTGGTGTTTAGGGTTTAGGGTTTTTGTTTTGGGTTTTTGGTTTTGGGTTTAGGGTTTAGTTTTTATGGTTTAGGGTTTAGGGTTTATGGTTTGTGGTTTATGGTTTATGGTTTACGGTTTTGGGTTAAGGGTTTAGGGTTTATGGTTTCATGATTAGGGTTTAGGGTTTTGGGTTTAGGGTTTATGATTTAGGTTTATGGTTTAGGGTTTAGTGTTTATGGTTTATTTATTAGGGTTTAGGGTTTAGGATTTAAGGTTTATGGTTTATGGTTTTGGGTTTATGATTTAGGGTTCAGGGTTTAGGGTTTAGGGTTTAGGTTTTAGGGTTTAGGGTTTATGGTTTTAGTTTTATGATTTAGTGTTTAGGGTTTATGGTTTAGGGTTTAGGATTTATGGTTTGGGGTTTAGGGTTTAGGCTTTGGTATTTGTTGGTTGGGATTTAGGGTTTAGGCCTTAGAGTTTATGGTTTATGGTTTGTAGATCATGGTTTAGGGTTCAGGGTTTAGGGTTTGTGTTTTAGGGTTTTGTGTTTGTGGGGTTGTGTTTAGGGTTTTGGGTTTAGGGTTTAGGGTTTTGGGTTTTGGGTTTTGGGTTTATGGTTTATGGTTTATGGATTAGGGTTTAGTGTTTAGGGTTTTGGGTTTTGGTTTTATGGTTTATGGTTTAGGGTTTAGGGCTTAGGGTTTATTATTTAGGGTTTAGGGTTTAAGGTTAAGGATTTTGTGTTTTGGGTTTAGGGTTTATGGATTATGGTTATGGTTTAGGGTTTAGGATTTGTGTTTTAGGGTTTGGTGTTTGTGAGTTGGGGTTTAGGGTTTAGGGTTTGTGGTTTAGGGTTTGTGGTTTGTGGGTTAGGGTTTATGGTTTGTGGTTTGTGGTTTTGGGTTTAGGGATTATAGTTTAGGTTTTATAGTTTAGGTTTTAGGGTTTGTTGTTTAACGTTTAGGGTTTATGGTTTATGGTTTATGGTTTAGGTTTTATTGTTTAGGGTTTAAGGTTTGGGGTTTAGTTTTTAGGTTTTATGTTGTGTGGTTTATGGTTTAGGCCTTCGGGATTATGGTGTAAGGCATGGGGTTTAGTATTTAGGGTTTATGGTTTAGAGTTTATGGTTTAGGGTTTAGGGTTTAGGGTATAGGGTTGATGGTTTAGGGTTCAGGGTTTTGGGTTTAGAGTTTAGGGTTTAGGCTTTAGAGTTAAAGGTATAGGGATTAGGGTCTGTGTTTTAGGGTTTTGTCTTTGTGGGGTGGTGTTTAGGGTTTTGGGTTTTGGGTTTTAGGTTTAGGTTTTAGGGATTGTGGGTTTATGGTTTAGGATTTGTGATTTAGGGTTTATGGTTTATGGTTTAGGGTTTTTGGTTTGGGATTTAGGGTTTATGGTTTAGGGTTAGGGTTTAGAGTTTTGGGTTTATGGTTCATTGTTTAGGTTTTATGGTTTATTGATTTTGGTTTATGATTTAGGGTTCAGGTTTTAGGGTTTTGGGTTTTGGGTTTATGATTTAGGGTTTAGGTTTTATAGTTTATGGTTTGGGGTTTAGGGTTTAGGGTTTATGGTTTGGGTTTTAGGATTTTGGGTTTGTTATTTGTCTGTTGGGGTTTAGCGTTTATGGTTTAGTGTTTGTGAATTAGGGTTTAGGGTTTAGGGGTTAGGGTTTCTATTTTAGGGTTTTGGGTATGTGATGTTTTGTTTAGGGTTTAGGGTTTGTGGTTTTGGGTCTAGGATTTAGGGTTAGTGTATAGGGTTTTGGGTTTAGGGTTTAGGGTTTAGGTTTTATGGTTTATGGTTTAGCTTTTATGGTTTGGGGTTTAGGGTTTATGGTTT